>NW_024429188.1:33140325-33740325 GCF_017639785.1 Mesocricetus auratus | reverse complement strand
TGAGTAACTGAGTTAATGGAAGATTGCATAGACCTAATATTTTCATCAATGTGAAAATTTGAAAATTGTTCTGCAACATGAAAAGAAAGTAACAAAGGCTCAGTCCTTGGGTTTCTGTTTTCAGTAATTTCTTTGATTTATGATCATAAATTAATATTATTGTAGCACAAAACATGCTACCTTTTTGCAACATGTCAAAAAGAATTAGAAATAGACAGTGGTTGGGTGATTTCACTTTCTATGGGAATATAAATTTCAGTTAAATAAATAACACATTTAAAAACTGTTTCTAGCTAATATAATGCATTAAATGTACATATATGGACAAGATAATAAAAATTCGTGTTCCTTTAACTTGATGCTAAATAATATTCTCAGGGAAACTGAGATGCCACTAATACAGCCTGCACTATATTTTTACTTCAAAAATACATTAGTCATATTCTCTAATGAGATAATATTCCTCTGAGTATAGGTTTTAATACCATATAAATATTGTGAATGAATTATGCTTTAGATCCTTTAATACTGAATGCATTAGCTAAGTATTTCTGAATATTTTATTATCTAAGATACTTGAGAATTAGAATTTATAATTATTATCAGTCACAAACAAAGCTTCTGGAGTAAATCCTCAGTAAACAGTATAGGCATATTAGAGGATCAGATTTTGATATGCTTATTTTCAAATAATAAGAAAGATGATATTCTTCGGAGAAATTTTTATTGTTGAATTAAACATGTCTTCAGTAGAATAATGTCAGATGAAACTATTAGTAGAACATTTTGATAATCCATGTTCTCTTAAATGTCCCATGACCAGAAGAGCGGCTGTACAACTTTGATTTAGTGAAATAAGAATGGAAACCAATTCTAGCTCCTTCTTTTATCACAGTCCATCAAATGAACACAAAGAAGTTCAAATTAAAATAAATTCAATAAGAAAAGAACATGTTCCTTTTCCAACTGTTGTAAAACCTTTTCCTCTCATTAAGCAAGGCTCACTCAGTAATTATTTTCTTTATGAAAGTAAAAGCAGAGGAATGTTTCTCTTATTAAATCAGCATCTTTATGCTTTTGAAGTCGAAGGCACCACAAAACAGTCAAAGAAGAAAGTGTGCTGAATACCATCAACTCATTTTCTTACACCCAATGTTTTAAATTGTTTGCTTAGTTTTAACATATACTACACTTACATAAGTTGTTTATGAAGAGCCAAATTAACAATCTTTGCAATTGTTTCTGCTGGAATTTGGAGAGCTGACAAATGAATTAGTAGAAAATGGCAATTCTACATGAATTAGCTTTTAAGTCTCCCTACGAGGTTGATGTAGAACTTAATAAGAGACTTATTAGGAGAAGTAGGACAACTTAATTCAGATTGATTATAGACTTTGGTGAAGACAGCTGGGGTTCAAATGAAACTGAAAAAGAACTTATATGGACTTCAAAGAATGCTAAACAGATGTCTGAAACAATTACTCTGCTCAGTCTTTGCAGATGTTTCAAAGGCAGGATGGGAATAGCATGGTAAACCATAGTTCTGTTTGCTCAAGTGGAGACAGAGACTTTAAAAACATATATACACAGTGCTATCTAAACTCAGATGCTTTGGGCAAAGAAAAGCATTTGACATTGTTGTCCTAAGTAATTTGCTTTTAGCCTTATAAACAAAGCAGGAAATGAGAGAGACTACATGAGAACAAGTAATAAGGTCTCCTAGCGACACTACCTTACAATTAATTTCACATTGATCAAATAACATGGTAGGCATTTTTAAGATGAGTAATTTGTACTTTACTTTCTAAGTTCAAATAAAGTCAACAAGGCCTTTCTGTTACTATACTTTTTAAGTGTACTGTGAGCTTGTGCTATTATATACCTTTTATTAGGAGTTTTCCAAGATACTAATGGCCAAATCATGTGCTTTTAAACAATACAACAATGTGCATTGAAAACTAGATAAAGCCTGTGGTTTCTATAAAGCATTGGTTCCACATCTAGTCTATTTTTATGAAGGATTACGTCCTCTGTTTATTTTTTCTTCTTTTTTTATTTTTGGTTTTTCGAGACAGGGTTTCTCTGTGGCTTTGGAGGCTGTCCCGGAACTCACTTTGTAGACCAAGCTGGCCTCGAACTCACAGAGATCCGCCTGCCTCTGCCTCCCAAGTGCTGGGATTAAAGGCGTGCGCCACCAACGCCCGGCTATTTTTTCCTCTTGATCAAAGGCATAATACACAACATGTTTACTATAAGAAGAACAACAAAAGTCTCCCCAAAGCAATTCATTTGTATGCAGTTCATAGAACTGAGCAGCCTCTCAGTAAAATTTCCCATCCTATTCTAGGCAGTAAATGTTTCCTTCATTACAAAGGTATAATTTTGGCACTAGGGAGATAACTGTACATAAAATTTCCAGTGTACAAGCACGAGGATCTGAATTTGGGTGTTTAGCATCCACATAAAAGCTGGATGTAGCAATGCATACCTGTAACCCTGTAGGGTGGACATAGATAGATTCTATGGAATAGCTGCCTATTTAATCTAGCCAATTGATGAGCTTCAGGTTCAGTGAAAGTTTTTGTCTCCAAACAAGAAATGACAGAAAAAAAACAACACCCTAACCAAAACAATATAGAGAAGTGACTGAGGATGATATTCCAAAAAATCAACCTCTGGCATCAATAAAAGCAAGCATGAGTATACACACACACACACACACACACACACACACACACACACACACACACACTTTTGACACTTAGAGAACATACTTATTTTCTATCATTCTTAAGGCTGCCTTGTTTGTAAGAATTCCTTCTATCCATGTATCCTCTAACTCTGCACTAAAGCATTATGTTTTTTTTGAAGTTCCCTTACGTGAAAGGATTTAACATTCTGTCAAGTTGATGGCAAATATAAAATAAATGAAAAATTAGGACCACAGTTAAGAAGCAAATAACAGTAAAGGAAGACAGACTTATATGAACATGGTTGCAAGCTTTCTGATTACCAAAGTGAAAATGAAATTCTAATACATTACATCACAGTTAACATAGTCTGTTATGAGGGAATATACTTTGTTTTCTCAATATAAAATTCTGGGATAGAATTACTTTGACAAATTTCTCAAAGAAAGGAAGCCACAAGTATTTAGTCTGGAAGGACTAAGAATGTGCAATTTCTAGTTTTCCTCTTAAAATTTTCGATATGAATGCTGAACATACATACAAATTGTATAATGGCTTCAATATCCTCCCTGCTGCAGTTCACATTCCATAAAATCAGACTTAGTTAAAATGTCAAGAAAGTATAATCAATATATCACTTTAATAGTGCTTTATTGAAAAACTCAGAAAATCCCTTCCTTTGGCTTTCCAAGTAATATTGTAGGCATCTATATAAGCAAAACAAATGTATAAACCAATGAGCAGGACAAATTCACAAATTTCATTATGAAAGTCTCAGAAGTTAATTAGAGGTAGATGCAATAGTGTGTTTAATGTTATAGCTGAGTGTGTGTCAGTGGCATTTATTAGAGCCTAAGTTCAATGTCCTATATGAAAAAAGGGAAGAAAAAGAAAAGAGTAAAAACAAATAAAATAAGGACACAGTTCAAGAATGATATACCTTCTATATGGAGTAACAATGTTTGAGTAGAACAAGAAAACATTAATGATTTCCAAATATTTTCACAGAGTTTTGACTTCAAACTTACCCTATTAGTCCAAGCTACTTTAAATGGAAGCACTTAAGCTCCAGAGTTCAAGGGCACCATAGATAAATTTGGTGAGACTCTGTCTCTAAATCAGCCTACCAACCAACTGATAAATCTACATATTTATCTTCCCCTTTCTCTTGATTCTCCTTCCTTTTTTCTGTTCCTTAAAAGTCTGAGGAGGCAGCTTAGCACATGGGACACATTAAGTTAAATACTCCCTCCAGCTACATTACTTTCTGAAAGGCTTTGCATGTTCCTTTTGCGTGTCTATGTAGATCACCCAGTGAGTGACTCAGTTATTTGTGTTTCCCATTGCCTGAAAGTAAAATACATGTGTAGCCAAATAAGCTTGAAGTTATTATTGTAAGGTGAGTAGCCCTAAGTGCATCCTTAAAATGCTTGGTAAGCAACAATAATTGTGGTTTTTGAAAGTAGAAAAACATTTGAAATGTAACTTTTATTCCAGTGGTTTTTCTTATGGAGCTTAGTTTGTAAGACTAGAGTTTCTTTATGATTCAAATAGCCAATATGAACATGACATTACTTTGTCTTGATTTATAATATTGATCACTATGAAGAATAGCTATCATTTCCATAAGGTTCAGGGACTTAGTGGTTACATTTTATCCATTTCCCAAAGGCACCTTAACTAATGAAGTGATACAATCGTAATTCCAACAGAAGCATGTATTTTGCAGGGACACAAATGACAACTTTTAAAACATTAATGGCGTTTTAAAATGGAGAAAGGAAAAATGGTGTTTTGAAGGCATCATTAGGGGAGCTGAAGTGGCATAGATAAAGCAAACATTCTTCTATGTAGTTAGCTACCTGGCTATTAGTTGGGAATTCCTATTAAGTTAAAAACAACATGGAAGTAGTGGTTTTAAAGATGCGTCTCCTTTTTTTAAGAATCAATTTTAGTTAATCAGTTTAATTTGATGGATTAAACTACTGCTACCAAAACAGTAGTTTTGGAGTTTCAGATTTGTGGTCAATAAAGTGAAACTCCTTTGAGTAGAGTTGGGGGAGTGGTAGATATTTATGGAAGCCTATAAAAATAGGTGATATGTACACTGGGCCTTAAAGGTTCAGTAAGAGTTGATCAGACAAACAAAGTGTTGTGATTCAGATGGATGAAAAAGTACATAGCAGGTAGCTGTGAGAAAATGTGACCAATTTATTTAGAATAGAAAAAATATACTGGATTGTCTGCATTCAAGTTGTTAAACTTGAGTAAGAAAGCCAGGAATACTAAGAAGAGAGACAGCTACCTTATTTTTTGACTGGACTTCATTATATCCTTTACAGAGTTTTAGGTTGAAAAGAGAAGTGTCTGGATGATTCAGAAATATCCATTCATTTACTCAATATTTAAAAGGCAGCGTTCATAATATGCCACACACACTGACTGGCCAATGGATGTAAATATGTCATCTATGAAAGTTTGAAAAAAAGGGGGCTTTAAAATGACACTAGTTGAAAATGATGAAATAATAGGAAAATACATTTTGAGGGAAAACAAGCAATGTTATACAGAAAATGAAAACATAGGAGGCCATAAGGCTGAACCCAAATTTCTAATAGTTTACAATTAGACAGCAAAAGGACTTGGAGAACAAATGATTCTGTTTCAGACTGGCAGTCATATTACCAAGGAAAAAGCACCATACTGAATCTTCTGATCTTGGCAAGTGTTATTTTTATTCTGTTCTGATACTAAGTAATACAACACACACACACACACACACAAACACACACACACACACACACACACCAAAAATTTTATAAAAAATACCCAACCAATCCCACAAACCCATGTACTTCGTGACAAATTAATTTCATAATGGCAAAAATCAAAATTACTTTTGACCTTGTAACTTTTTAATATTTAATCTTATGAGCCTGGGGTATTACCTACCACACTAATGAGACTCCTTAATATTTCATTTTATATTACTGAAGACAGACAAATGACTACATCACTGGCTCTTATTTTTGGAGGAATCTCTGCATGAAAGACTTCAAAACAAGGAAAATAAAATGGGCTAATTTCACAAGCTTATAGGCCCTGTAATTTAACTTTGTGTCTTTGTGTGATGAAAATACTGTATAAACTTAAATGAGCACTTTAGGGGGGTTACCTCAAAATATTCTAGGATAAAGCAAAACACAGTACCTTGACTTTTTCAAGGTGATCTTGGAGAGAGTCTATGAGAAGATCCCCCACTGGTTGCCAGGATCCCTTGATCACCTCAGCTTGGCGCAGTTTGAGGTCAAGTTCATCTGAAGCTTCCTGAAGTTTCTGTAGTCTTTCGAGAGCCTCATCTAGTTTTCTCTGCCAATCAGCTGAGTGCAGGTTCAACTTGTCCCATTCAGTGTTGACCTCCTCAGCCTGTTTCCGCAGGAGCCGAGAGACATTTTGGGCTCTTTCTTCAGGAGGCAGCTCTAAATTGGCAATATGACAAGGTATTAGGCCACATCCATTTTTGTTTAAAAAAAACATTGTTGAAAAGGTCAGACTAGAAGAAAGGAAGGGAATATAGATTAACAAGAGGCCAACTTTGTGATTAATGGCTCTTTTACACTTTGGCATAAATTTTGATAGAGTCTAGCACAGCTAAACTGTCTGTCTTCCTTAGTGAATCTGTCCTATTTTTCTGTCAATCAGATAAATCAAGATTCATTTAAGCTTTCAGAGAGAAAAATGTTAGCACATGCTGAAGAGCTCTAATTTATTTCAGTCAGGCTCTTAAACTGGAAATTAGCTTGTAGTCTTTGCAACAATAGAATTCCTTTCCACAGATAAGCTCCCCTATCTTCTAAATATTCAAAGAACTGATCACTAGTTGCTTTATTTGCAATGGTGAAAACAATGCACTGTGCTTTTTGATTCCTTATTCTTTTTTGAAACCGACATCTCATTTGAATTGATTCTGCTTAACTCAGAAGTGCAAGAGCTGTGCAGTCTTTGGCAGCAAGCATGGATGGGCTGCTCTGTCATCGCTGATCCTTCTATCAATATGTTATTACAGTTCCACATTCAATTACCTCTGGGCTCCTGGTAGAGCTTCTCTAGTCCTTCCAAAGGCTGCTCTGTCAGAAATACTCTCACAGTCTCCAGAGTACTCATGATTACAGGTTCTTTAGTTTTCAATTCCCTCTTGAAGGCCTGTGAAATGAGATGGAAAGAAATGTTTATTTGGCTTGAGGAATGCTCCTCAAAATTAATCCTGGGTGCTCAGAACTTGTTTATGTAACTCCCCAGTTAATTTCCTTCTCTTTTATTTATAAACTGATACTTAGAAAATGATAAGAAAGGAGACCTGGGTTTCAAAGTTAATGAGGAAACCACTGGGTTTGCAGAACTTTTCTGGGGAGAAGTGGGGAACATTCAATACAGGTGATGTGCTATTATTAAGTTAAGCACATTTTGTTTATACGACCTGACTACGAGATCTAATATATATATATATATATATATATATCAAAATCCCACCCTGGCTAATGAACTAATGAACTAATGAAGACCAAAATATTCCCAAAATAATCACTTCTAGTACACAATGGAAAACATTCATTGCTATGTAATGTGGGGGCATTCATATTTTATTGAAGTATACAACAAATTCAACTGATAACAATTGTGTCAACATATTTGATGGAGAGGAAACTAGTGTAGTAACATTAAGTTATTGAGGAACTACCAATTACATTTTATATTGTGACTTTTCTGAGGAGAATGGAAATATTTAGATCTATTATGGGTAACTGTAAATAACTTTCTATAAACAAATAGCCTTAGAATAGGTAGCTTCAGACCATTTAGTTCACTACTCAGGCTGGTTGACAATTGTAATCTCTAATCTATATTCTCTATTATGTGGGATTAAAAGAGAATAAATGAGGTAAGTTTTGTCTTCAAGAACTTATTGGACCAAAATAAGGAAGAAAATGTGTGGGAATAAAGTTGTAGCCACTGCCCATCACAGGGAGATAACATGCCCAAAGATGAAATATGGGATGTGTTAGGTTAAATCCTACCTCTGGGACATTCCCAGTCAAACAAACACAAAAAAATTAAAAATGAAAGACTAAAACAAAATAAAAGAAACATTCTAGAATTAGATGGAAAACTTTAAAGACATACATAATCTAGAGAGGCACATTGCAATGGTAGAATATATTAATATTCAAAATATAAAATATAGTTACTGACCCAGATTTCATTTTATCATGGGTGACAATGTTAATAAAAGATATTGTATCACATAAGTGAAAGTTTATCTTATTAAAACAATGACTATTTCTCTGACCTAAGCTTAATTATGTACCATTTTCAACTCTATCTTATTTTTAGCAATGTTATTAACTGAGTTTAAGCCCTCTTACATTACTAGGGAAAAAAGTAGTGTTTTCCTTTAAATTTCAAACATAGCACTCTGATTTTAAAAAAGTAATTCAGAAGTATATTAAAACATATTTGTTGGTAAAATCTTAGTGGTGTTCACTATTCAGAAGAACCCTGAGTTTGATATTTTATACAGTAATCATTCTGTCAAGGTTACTTACAATCCAGAAGAGAGAGGCAAGGTGTCTGAATAAAAATAATGGAATATTTGGATTCAGTCTGCAGATGGAAAAGCAATTTCTATATTGTCGACTATTCTTGTGTCCTTGAAATCAAACTGGGTAGACGATTATTTACTTTACTTTCACAGAAGTCCTGTTCTATCTACAATATTTCATTTGATTTCTGAATATGTGTTGGTATATCTGTCCATATATATATATATATGTGTGTGTGTGTGTGTGTATGAATATATACTTCTTGCGGTGTTTTATTTTTTAATCCATCTTTCACAAGTACAATTATCTCTTTTATTTGTCTATCTACTTGGAGTGAACCATGGTCCTGGCTTTTCTAATTACAAAAAACAATGGCTCCCTATACCAAACTTCTATGTCTATGTAGTTACACAAGAAACAAAAGTTAAGTGTAAATTTGGTGTCTCTATCTATGAAGTTGCAGAATATCATGAGTAGCTAAACATATAAATCAGTTAAATATAACCTGAGAAAGATTTCTAGAAATGTTTAATTACATAGAGTTCTGAAGCAGAAACATGAGTTAGTCAGAAAAGAATTATTAAAGGACATTCAAAGAAGAAACATATGTATTTCCTGAGATATTGGACAAAGCATCATGTAGTGTGTATAGCTATCTCTAAACAGGCTTGCCCGTCTAGAAAATAAGAACTAAGGAAAGACTTCTCAGTGTTTAAGTAAGGCACTGCCATTATATGGAAAATATAACAGAGTTTTAAAAAATAATTTGGGCATCGGACTCTTGAAAAGTTTAGGCAGTATTTGTAAGTAATTAGGAACCTTTGAAAAAATTTAGGCAGGGTAGTGGCATGGGTACATGAGTGTTGGGCAGGGTAGAAATGATCTGATAAAGGAAATGGGAAAAAGGTGAGACTGTAATTAAGGAAGGGAGGCAGATAAATATAGAAGCAAGGAGTGGAGATTAAAATAACAATAGAGATGTATGAAAAAGTACCAAGGAATTGTACTATTATTTATCTAAAGAAAAATTTAATACACAGGATTCTGTGTATAAACATATATATATATATATATCATTGACACGTATGTATAAGAAATAACACAGTGTACATACAGTTTGGGGTAGTCTTAGAATGTATTACCCATAGTTAAGTTAGGGGTTCCTCTATAGAACATGAAAAAGAGAAGGATAGAATTAGAATTTGAATAAAAAAATAACTGGTGGAAACTAGAAGGAAGATTTTATGAAAGATTGTGCGAATTCAACCCAGAGCCAGAGTAAAGAGAAAAAGATGGACACATGGTAGTAAAGTGTTTAGGGAATGAAGCTACGTGGAAGGAGCAAGATGTACACCTAGTACATGAGTGAATTCTGGATACAATTGAAACAAACTTTCCTGAATTACTCTATGCACCTCTAATAGTTTCATCTTGCTGAAAACTTGCCCATCCCAGGCAAATTAAATGTGTACCATCTGTCTGGTTAATTTCTCAAATTTCTCTGATCCAGGAAGAACAAATTGTTAAGACCTATGTTGGTAGTCTGCTAGACTAAATTTACAGTTGTCAGAAAAACAAAAACAAAGTCTCTAGATAGCTATAATGAAAACATATGAAGCCCTGGCCCTGGAAATATTTCGAGATGGTAAAAATTGAGGCATGTGGGGGCATTGAGCTAGCTTCTTAAAAATTAGAGTTAGATTCAGGCCTTTTAAGTTTCCAAGGAGATTCATTTGGAGAAGATGACAGCTGGCTCCTCCTTTATAATCTTTGGTCTCTTGCCTGCAGAGCAACTAAGTATTCACATGGAAATACATTTTATCAACATTTACCGTGTTGCCCTAGGGCATGTCATCAGGAAAGAAAGAGGAGGTAAGATTATTTATTATCAGGCAATTAAAAAAATCTGCCTTGGATCCAGAATACCTCATGTGAATATTCAAGATAAAATTAATAAAGTCTAAAATTACAATCATACTAAAATGAGTGTTGACATTCTGTATATGGGACATCTTGGAGATATAGAATTATTTCTAGGTGAAAAAATAAATTCTGAAGGAGAAAAATTTCTAAGCATCATTTTCCTAGTCTGATAATATATACTGAATACCTACATGTCAGTACTTAATGAATAAAGAGAAAAATGGAATGTCAAGAGAGGCCAAATATGAGGAGGTTTGAGCCACTGATGAGAATTTAAAGAGGAAGCAGGTGATTCATAGATGCAAAGGTAGATATGCAATAAAGAGTATTCATTGGACAGGTTGAGAGTTTGAGACAGACATTTAGTTGACAAAAGACTGGAAAGGAAAGCAGATGCATCCAATGGAAATTACTTGAACAATATCTATTTTCCTAAAGCAAAAAAAAAGATGAAGACAGGACAGCAAGTCAGAAAATATAACAAGCGGAAGGAGGAGATGCGATTTTATGGAAAAGAGTGACTTAAATATGAAAGACTAAAGCTGGTAATGAACTAAAATTATGTATCTTGATACACAGAATGTTTTCAAGATGTTGAACTTTTGGTGTTGTTTCTGTATGTTATTTTGTTGTTTGTTTTGAGACAGAGTTTCATTATGTATCCCAGGCTGATATTTGAATCCTTGATCCTCCTGCCTCAGACTTTTGAGTTTCTGAATGGAGGGCTGAGAATACCTGCATGTACCCAGATACTGCAGGAGTTTGTAAACTTAAAACCGGGGCAAGACCAGGAAATTTAGACAGACCCTAGAAAACCAGAAGAGTTGATCATACAAACAGAAATGAATACAATATAAACAATTAGGCCCAATATAGATATGGACAGAAAAAATGAGATTATTGTTGGAGTGAGGGCTATAAAATAAGGGTATAAATTAAAGGTCTCACCAAACTGAAAAATCCAAAACATTATGTGATAGTACAATTCCACTGTTAAAAGCAGAAAGAAAATAATTCAAGGCTAACGGTCACCCTATGAGGGACCACACTGGCTTGCCACTTGAGTTGTTGCCAAGAACTCAGTTACACCAAAGGTGTACAATTTCATTTCTTAAATGTAAATCACTGAGGATTAAAATGAATTTGAAGGAAAGACAAAGGAATTTATGTCATAACAAATAAATAAGCACTGTTATTTTTACACAATTTTTTGAAATTAAAGAAAGTGGGTAGAACACAGGATTGTTTGTATATTCACAATTCAAGAAGACAAAAACTAAATACAAAATGTTAAAGAGAAATATGTAAAAAGAAAGAAGTTGTTGCTTCTAGATAATTAGAGGTCAAGCAAATTGACAATTCTTTGTGTTATGTAGACATCTTTAAGTTGCAATGCTATTTTAAACATTGTTACATGATTACTCTTTCATTTATTCATGTAATAAAAGTTAAGCACCCTTTGTTGGTGGTGTACCACTGATCTAGGGTGGATATCCATGGTCCTTGTATAGCATAATTAAAGAGAAATAGGTGCATGCACTTAAAAATTAAAAAGATTCTTTTTTACAATGATGCAAAATTGAAACTTCAACATCCAACTGGCAAAGTAAAACACTAATAAGTATAAAGGGACAGATAAATCATGATAAAGTAAGAGTGGGTAACTTTAATACCTCATTCACATATTTCAGGTAAACTAAAAATCAACAGAGAACATTACATCCAAATTATACTGAAATCAAAAAACTTTAGAAAATAGTCAAATATATTCCATCCAACAGATAAAGAATGTACATTGTTCTTTACATTTCATAGAACTGTCGCTAAAATAAAACTCCTTTTTGGTTAAAATGAAAGTTCTAATAAAATATAATCATTGAAATCATTTTTTGTATTTTACCAGATCACAGTGGAATAAAAGTCAACAGCAAGAAATGTACAAAAACCACACAAACATTTGTCAAATTAAAAGTGATTTAGTTACTGTTTACTGAAGGAAGTAAAAGAAGTTTAAAATTCAAAATTTCCTAGAATCACATGGAAATAAAAGCACAACTTCCAGCTAAGTAGTTCCAGAAGGAAAATTCTATGAGTGATTGCATTAAAAAAAATGAGGGATCTACGATAAATAACGGAATGGGGCTCCTTGGGTTTTTAGAAGAAAACAATTAAAAATAAGAGAAATACAAATCACTAGATACCAAATTAATTCAACAAGACAAAACAACTAAAAGAGGTCAATAACAATGAGATTAAAGCAGAAATGAAGTGTCCTAGCAAATAAAAGTCCAAGTCTACCAAACTTTTGAAAAAGATAGAAATTACAAATTTTCCCTTTTAGCTTTCTAGTTTTACAAACTAAATAGTTACTAAATATGTTCCTACAATATCATGATAATGTTAAATTCCTAAGTGTAAACTTGTCTTTTGAAAATAAATTATCTGATCAGCAGTGTTTATATATTACAATTAATGGGTGACTGCTGGTTTATTCAATCATTTAAAAATATTTATTTATTTTGCACATGCTGCATATAAGGCAGAGAAAATGTCACAAATTAATTTTACCTTGAGTAATCAATAGTTTAGTTAAGTTGGTATAATTAAGACATCCTTTTATATAATAAACGTTTCAACAATGCAAATAAAGTACAGATAAGCAAATGTTTAGCTAATGCTATGTCAGATATTTTGAATTCAAATATCACCAGTCTTTAGCTAGAATATGAATCTGAGCAGGCCTTGTATCCATCAGAACTTGAGTGTAAACCCTATTGCAGAGGATACCAGAAACATGGTTCACAACACAAGGAGAAATCAAGTTGGTGCTGACAAGATGGCTTTTTCTCTGTTGGTTAGCTTTCATAGAACTGTATAATACTATGCTGGCTGCCAGAGTAAAAGGAAATAACCACTATTAACTAAATAAGGACTCTGAACTGTAATATTGGCCAGTGTGGCAAGATACAATATCGTACAGTATTGGTACAATAGTGGCACAAATGCTATGGGGGTAACCAACTAACTATTTTCTGATTGGATTTAAAGCCTGTTTTACAGGAGGAAACTCAGGATCAATACTGTAAATCTGGCCAAGAAGCCATGATTGGGAAGCTCTAAGGCCAAAAGAGATAACCTAATAATGTCAATCTCTCAAATGGACATATAGTAACAAACTGACCTTTAAGTTTGCATCTCTATACCTACATATTACTACAGTGCTCAGACTTTATCAGAGAATACTTTTTATTTTATACAGTGGGTGATGGTTAAGTCAGAAATTCATAACTGTTAAGGGTGCAGAGAACAAGTGTCAGTAGAATGCTCAGCTGAAAATGGGACATCAATATCACTTCTATAAAAAGGCACAAGGAACAACGCAGAAGAGGAGATAGACAGACTTTAAGAGATAGAGATCATGGAGAACTGGATTGAAATGGTTTATTTTAGACATGATAATTTTGCTGTGCTCATGAACTTATAGCATCTTTTGTTGCCTGCACAAGATTTGCACAAAATAAAGCCAGCCAAAATTCTAACATGGAGGATGAAGGAGTTTATAAACGCCCACCATTAAGGCGCCATGGGCGGTTGATGGCTTCTGAAGTTGAGTCAGTTAGTAGGTTGACCATGATCCACTGGATAGTCCTACAGTCAGGACTATATTGGCAGCACAAATTGAAATTAACAAGTCATTAAAAAACATAGGAGGTGAAATGGATAGGGAGGTCTGAGTAGATCTGAGTTTAGTTAAGGGAAGGGATGGAGGGATAGAGAGTGAACATGATCAACAAACATTGTATGAGATACACGTGTTTCAGCTGTTTTGCAGTGTCCTTGGAGCTAAATTTTGTCTACATTTCTATTGAAGTCTCAATGTCTTATTTGTGTTATTCAGAAAGTAATCTGGTGTATTGACTGTATATTTACTCCTCATTCAGCAGAACTTGAGACAACCATCTTACAAAATAGTATAGTTCCAAGTAGCAGGGGCCCCAGAGTTCAAGTCTGGATGGGTCTGGAACTAACCATAGCTATCTAGTACAGGTTATTAAATCTTCCAGCGACTTCTTATCCTTATTAATGATGTGTCAAGTTGGCTAACTACAATTTCCAGTTCTCAAATTCTTATATTCAACCTGACACAGATTGATGAAGGTATAGGTATGATTTGGCACATCCTCAATAAATATTGCTAAATTAAAAAGAGACCATCAAGTCATAAAAATCAGAGAATGCTATGGATGTGTGTGTGTGTGTGTGTGTGTGTGTGTGTGTGTGTGTGTGTGTTTGATTTATACAGAAAATTAGCAGGGCTTCAGGCAAAAAGCCTCATCTTATGAATCATTAGAGAAATAAAAATAAGGTTGTGAATTGGGAAAAAGACAGATCTTATTCTGAGCTTGCTCATTTATTCCAGATCCAAAGTTCTCTGTAATTTTGAGGAACTGATGGTAATTTCCTAAAGAGATGGCCATATTAAACATTGCTTTCTTAAGTTTCTTTCCTTTCTTATTTTTGTCCTTCCTTCTTTCCTACTCTACATTTCTGAAAGTGTCTCAATGTAGTCGTAGCTGGTCTGACATAAAAACTTGTAGTTTTCTTTCTTGTTGCTCCTGAGTACTGTGATTAAATATATGTATGCCCATTGCTGGCAAACTTAGTATTTTCTTATATTTTGGTTGTGAGCCTAACCTTTAATGGCTGAGCCATCTCTCCAGCCCCTTAGTGTTTTCTTAAAGGATATGTTTATCTTCTAACATTCTAAGAATTTTTTGTCTGAGTCACTATTTAGGGGGGTTTCCCTCCACTTTATACCATTAGGTAAATAACAGAATGTCAGATTGAACATTATCATTTATTGTGGTTTGATGATAGTTGTACTCATTGAACAAATGTTGTAACTGTGGAAGTTTGAATGAGATGCCTCCAATGAACCTTGGGAATTTGAATACATGGTCTCAAGTTGGTGGCTACTTGGGGATATTTGGGGAGTGGGGCCATGCTGGAGGAGTGAGTCATGAGGGTGGTGGTGGTAGTAGCGGTAGTGGTGGTGGTGGTTATGGTAGTGGTGATGGAGATGACTCTGGGGTTTCAAAAGTCTGGCACTATTTATAGTTAGTTCTCTCTCTCCTTCTTGTTTGTAGTTAAAGATATGAGTTCCCAGCTGTAGCAGTCTTGCTTGGAACAGTGGCCACACCTCTTTGGGCATGTGTTGTTCCTGTCTCCTATTTCTACTCTGCCATCAAGGACTCTAACCTTCTGGAACTGGTAGTCCAAACCAAATTCTTTCTTCTATAAATTGCCTTTGTCATAGCATTTTATCACAGTAATAGAAAAGTAATCAATATTAATGGTTATAGAACAGACATATGCATGTCCTCTCTGTAATTTGATCAGAATTTAATAGTTTTGCCATCCTATATTATTGTTCCAGTTCTTATACTATTATTTTTGTTTTTATCATGTTGGCATGCTTCTGGATTTTGTTTAACAGTGGCTGAACACTTTCTGCCACAATCACGAACTTCCTCACTTAAAAGGAGTCTCAAACACATAGGAAATGGTTTGCCAAATTGTGACTTATGGACGATCAATTCTCATGTAATTCAAAACCAAAATGGAAAGGGTTCAGAAGTGTGGCAAGATGAAACCAAGAGTCTAAACAAGTTTTGTACATGTTCGTAAAATAAAGTCAAAGGAAAAAGAACAAAACTAGGAAGATTGAATCTTCCTTTAATGATCATCTGAGCCAACTAACATTTAAAAAGTTATGAAAACAGGCTTGTGGACTATAAAAGGTCATTGTAATCTTTCTTAACTATGATAAGAATGCTTAACATGTGTTCTACCATTTAAGAAATATTTAAGAGCCAGCAGGTATTGTTAAATATAGAAAGTATTTTGTACAATAGATACCAATTTACTCATCATTTGTAACTTAAATTTTACCCAGTGAGTAACTGTTCCCCTAACATCTGTCAACTATGTTCAGCTCTCTGACTCTATGAGTATGACTATGCAGTCAAATTTAAATAAAGTGAAAATAGGTGCATCTTAGTTTTACTCTACTACTGAATAGAATTGAAGATAAACAATCATAGGGTCTGATACACCTAACTAATATTTCAGACAGTCAATAACATGAAGAATTGAATTCATTTAGAAACATGTCTCAATAATTTTTAATTTAAATTGAAAGTGAATAAAAATATCTCAAGATAGATCAAATTTTAAGATGTTGCTTAAGAGATAATATTTCTGAGTATGTATCAGGAAATACATTCTTTACCTCCCTAACTCCTTGCTCAGATTTATTTTTAATAGAGCCTTTTAAAACAAAAAAAATGTGTTCTCTGAAATCAAGAGCATGGAATAGTTTAAGACTGGGCTTCTCACAGGTTTTTGATACTACTGAGGAATGGATTATTGCCCACACAGCATCTTGAACAGCTGTTTGACTTCAATCTTCAGTCTGGGCTGTTTCCAAAAACCACTGGGGAAGTTACTTCCCACTGACAACAGACTTGTTAAGTTCTGAGCTGACCTTGAGAAATCACTGGGGAAAATCCAATCTGTTCCCCTAGCCATTTAAACAACTCAGTTTTAATTCATTGGGCCTAAACTCTGGATTCAGGTATTGATAGTAAATAAATGGATTATTAGAAAAAATCACATTAAAATTACTCTACATCCGTTCTTGTGATTCAACCAAAATTTGAGACTGTCAAATACAAGAAGAGGATAAATTCTGAATCATGCTATTTGCCCTGTCCCTTAACAGAAGATGGAGATGGAACCCCTGATTTGCTTCAATCATACACCTTCAAACATGCCCATATACTAGTTTCTGTCACCAACAAAAGTGGTACTGCCTGTCTGATATTTGTGCAAGACACAGGGTTCTTAGTCTTACTTGACTGTTGTGCTCACACTCCATGTCCCATCTAACATATATTTCATGAGGTCATCCATTAGAATAAATCTTAGATGAAATAATATTTAACCAGATCTATCATTTATCTTTTAGCCCAAATCATCATGATGTCTTTTCTAAATGACTTTAGCACCTCTTTTGTCCTATCAGTTATCCACAAGGCAGATGCCATTAAAGATCCTTCTAGTGAGTGTTGTCTTACTATATATTGAATAAAATCCTCCCGTAAACTCTGAACTGTAAAACTACTTGTCATCTGGCCCCTGTCTTGCTGTATAACCAGTAAAGCTCAAGTCTCCTATTTCCTACCGGATAAGACTGTGCATCTCATTTTACCATTATACTCCAAAACTCTTCTATGTTGGCTTCTGAAACTGCTGCTCATTCTGTTCAAAAGTATCTCCCCCAATCCAATTTCTGCTCACTAACTCAGACATTTATTAAAACATTACATCCTCTGATTTCTCTATTCCTAGTTGCTTTCTACTTTGTAGCATTCACTAGTACTTGATACTATTTTATACATTACTTTATTGACTTACTGTGGATGTGTATGCCGGCAGGGACTCAGGATTCACTTTTGTATCTATGACCTCTGGAGTTTACAAGGCACTCAATAAAGAGTAGCTTAAAGAATCATTGAGTTTTTACACTGTTAGTTATGATGACAAGATTTTTACTATATAAAGTTGATTATTGTTCTTTCAAGATCTGTGAATAATTGTGCTGGTATTTTGATGGGGATTGCATTGAATCTGTAGATTGCTTTTGGCAAGATTGCCATTTTTACTATATTGATCCTACCTCTCCAAGAGCATGGGAGATTTTTCCATTTTCTGGTATCTTCTTTAATTTCTTTCTTTAAAGACTCTAAGTTCTTGCTATATAGGTCTTTCACTTGTTTGGATAGTGTTACCCCAAGATATTTTATGTTGTTTGTGGCAATTGTAAAAAGTGATGTTTCTCTGATTTCTTTCTCAGCCCATTTAACATCTGTATATAGTAGGGTACTGATGTTTTTAGTTAATCTTGTATCCTGACACTTTGCTGAAGGTGTTTTTCAGCTGTAGGAGTTCCTGTGTAGAATTTTCCAGGTCACTTATATAAACTATCATATCATCTGCAAATACTGAAAGTTTGACTTCTTCCTATCCAATTTGTATGCCCTTGGTGAAAACAACCCTGTACAAAAAAGGAACTTCTGAAGGTATCACCATCCTTGACTTCAAGCACTATTATAGAGCTATACTCCTGAAAACAGCTTGGTATTGGCACAAAAATAGACAAGTAGACCAATGGAATTGAATTAAAAACACTGATATTAACCCACATACCTATGAACACTTGATTTTTGACAAAGAAACTAAAATTATACAATGGAAAAAAGAAAGCCTTTTCAACAAATGGTGCTGGTATAACTGAATGCTGGCATGTAGAAGACTGCAGAGAGATCTATGTAAATTGCCATGAAAAACTTAAGTCCGAATGGCTCAAAGACCTCAACATCAATCTAGCCACACTGACCCTCTTAGAAAAGGAAGTCGGAGGTACCCTTGAATGAATTGGTACAGGACACCACTTCCTGAACATAATACCAGTAGCACATACACTGAGATTGACAATTAATAAATGGGAGCTCCTGAAACTGAGAAGACATAGTCAACAAGACAAAAAGACATCACAGAATGGGAAAAGATATTCACTAACCCCACATCTGACAGAGGGTTGATCTCCAAAATTTACAAAGAACTCAAGAAACTAGTCTCTAAAACAACAAATAATCCAATTCAAAGTAGGGTATAGAACTAAATAGAGAATTCTCAATAGAGGAGCCTAAAGTGGCTAATAGACAATTTAAAAAATGCTCAACATCCTTGGCCATCAGAGAAATGCAAATCAAAACAACTCTGAGATACCCTCTTACTTCTGTCAGAATGGCTAAAATCAGAAACACCAACAACAGTTTATGCTGGAGAGGATGTGGAAAAGGGGGAAAACTCCTCTACTGCTGGTGGGAGTGCCAACTCGTACAGCCACTTTGGAAATCAGTATGGAGATTCCTCAGGAAAATGGGAATCAATCTACCACAAGATCCAGCAATTCCACTCTTAAGCATATACCCAAAAGATGTACATTCATAAACAAGGAAATGTGTTCCACTATGTTCATAGCAGCATTATTTGTAATAGCCAGAACATGGAAGCAACCTAGATGTTCCTCAACTGAAGGGTGGATAGAGAAAATCTGGTACATTTACACAATGAAATGAAATTTTGAAATTTGCAAGTAAATGAATGGAACTACAAGAAACCATCCTGAGTGAGGTAACCCAGTCACAAAAAGAAAAACATGAGCCTTCATCCAGTGGCTATCAGAAGCAGAGGCAGACACCCCCAGCTAAACACTAAAATGAACTCCTGGAGCACAGTTGCAAATAGGGAGGAGTGATGAGCAAAGGGGTCAAGGTCAGGCTAGTGAAACCCACATTAACAGCTGACCTGAACAAGGCAGAGTTCATTAACCCCAGACTAATGACTGAGAGGCCAACATGAGACTGATCCAGACCCCCTAAATTTAGGGGTCAGTGAGGAGGCCTCGGCAATCCATGGGGCCTCTGGTAGTAGATCAGTATTAATCTCTGACACACGAATGGACTTGCGGGTCCCACTCCACAGGAGGGATGCTCTCTCAGCCTGGACACATTGGGGAGGGCCTAGGCCCTGGCCCAGATGTTATGACAGACTTTGGAGATTCCCTCATGGAGGGCCTCACCCTCCTTGGGGAGTGGAGTGGGGACTGGGTGGAGGGTTGAGCGGGTTGGTGGGGGCAGGAGAGGAGGGGAGAGATAGGGAGCTAGAATTGACATGTGAAGCAAACTTGTTTCTAATTTAAATAAAAAATATTTTTCTACAAGTTTTTGGAGGATAAATGAACACAGAAAAAGATAGGAGGTTCATTTGTAATTAAATGATCTGTGTAAAAAATGCTTTGTGAAGACAAAATGCTATATAAATATTATACTTAAGTCAATATATCAAATAATTTGAAGAAGTAGGAAAAAGTCTTGGGTGTTGAAATCAATGTGTAAATTGTTCACATTTCTTCTTCTTATAGTCATTAAAGAAAAGCCGCAGTTCCTAGATGGCTGCATTCTTACATTCTGATGATATAGCTACTTTGAAGATGATTTCCTCAAATGCCTAGAAATGCAATTCTAAAAATAAATGTGAAGTTTCTACTATTCAGCATCTCTATGTATGACTGCATAGAATATCACATTTATACAAAGCTTCTTCTAGTAGTAATAAAGAATAGATAAAAAGACATTTAACTCCTGCAACATAGTTACCAAAACGTCTAAGAGTAGACATAACTAAAGATCTAACTTTGCAGGAGAATGAAAACATTTAGAATTCCAAGAAGCCAGATTAGTGAATGCTGGAATAAACGTTCCAAAAGATATTTTCTATTCCTGTAGAAAGGAGCCACAGAGAACTCATCCAGCTAATACATATACTAATAAAATGAATCTGAATTAAGTAGGCCAGCACTGATAATAAAATTAACCTAAATAAATGTAAAATCTACAATGTGATTTTGGGATAACTTTATTGAATTTATAATACTCTGTCTCACTTTGTGGTGACATCTGAATAAATCTAACATGTATAATATATGACCTGACAAATGAACAAGTAAACTACTTTATTCAAGTCTTTTCATTTGTCAACAGCATACTGGCAATAATGGTTTTCTTTGAACTGTTTTAATAATGTATGTATTGATTACTTCCATCTAAATTGTAACCAGAAAAATCTCAGGAAGCTTTGAAGATGTACTTAATGGTCTCTAGGGAAGGACATACACAGTTTTTTAAATTGAAAGATCAAAACCTAGAGGCAAACAATTTCCTTAGTAAAAGTGCAAACAAAAAGTTATTACCTGCTGTGTTCTTATAATCAAGATCTAATCTCCATTTGGATGTGGGATACAAAGATAGGAATTAAATAAGCTCCTGGTTTATTGCAGCTCTCTGAATATTCCCCATTATGAGTTCCTTTAAGACTCTCTCTAGGTTAATCACAGAAGTAGACAAGTAATAAATATCACTTTAGTGGTTGCTCAAGTAAAACAAAGGAAGTCTGTTTTAAAAATATATCTGGACCAGAATAATACACATTAATTGAAAATTGGTTACTCTAGTGAGGCAATTAATTAGTAACTGTAAAATACCCAGGAAAATATATTCCAAAGATATAAAAGTTTGTCAGTTTGTATTTGCTAAGGCACATTTGAGTTTTAATTATTTATAACACTTCACCACATATGGAGCATTATTTTATTAATAAGACTTCAGAGTCATTCACTTAGAGTTGTTATGCTGCCCAGCTAGTTTGGGGAACACAATTCTACTCTCATGGGTGAGAAGACTACTTTGAGAAGAGAAGAGATTTTGTGGGAGGGCTGGGGGTATGTGGGGATGGGAACATGATCCATCAGATAGGGGGATGTAGAGAGAGAGTACTGAAAGAGACAATAGGAAAGAGGGGCATTTCAGGGTGTGATAGAAACCTAGCCCAAGGGAAACTCTCAAGAATCTACAAGGCAGACTCCAGCGAAGACTCCTAGCAATAGGAGGTATGTAGTATGAATTGGCCCTCTGACCAGTGAAGAGTTTTAGTGGAGATATTGGGGCACCAACCCAGATACATAATCTTTGACCTACAGTCTGTCCTGCCTGAGGGAAGTGCTGAGACAGGCACCTTGCCAAGTTGACATCAGAGAGGCTTCATCCAATAACTGATGGAAACAGGTGCAGAGACCCAGAGCCAATCATTAGGCAGAGCTCAGGGACCCCTCTGGAAGAGGCAGAAGGAAAGTATTGTAGGAGCAGAGGAGTCAAGGACACCACAAGAAAATCCACAGAATCAACTAATGTGGCCTCAGGGTCTCACAAAAACTGAAGGGACAACCAAAGAACTTGTATGGGAATTACCTAGGTCTTATGCATATGTGTGACAGTTGTGCAGCTTGGTCTTATTGTGGGATTATTAACAGTGGGAGCAGGGGCTGTCTCTGATGTTATTTTGTTTAATTTTGGGACCCTTATGCTCATACTGGGTTGCTTTGCCCAGCCTTAATACAAGGGGGATGGTGCATAGTTTTACTGCAACTTGATGTGCCATATTTTCTTGATATCCATGGTGAGCCTGCCATTTTTGAATACAAACAGATTAGTTGTGTATGTGGGGGGCAGAGATGACACAGGGGAGGGAGCCAGAGGGGCAGAAAGGAGGGAAACTGCAGTTGGCATATAAAAGAAAGAAAGGAAGGAAGAGAAAAAAGAGAAAGGAAGGAAGGAAGAAAGGAAGAAAGAAAGAAAGAAAGACAGACAGAAAGAAAGAAAACAGGTTCCCATCAAAGACAGTCATCGAGGACATTAATAGTTTACCACAGATAGTAAAGAGATGACTATAAATGGTGACAATGAAAATACACAGGGAATAAATTTATGGTTACACGTGATCCATCCTGACACCCAGCCTAGTAGTCACATAAACAGCAATTGAATCACTAAACTAATAATGAACCAGAGAAGTGTATTCCTGGAAACATAGAATGAAACAAATATGTACTAAAAGTAGAAATCAAAACCCATTGTTGACCATATGTTGATGGAGTTTTATACTTAATACATTTCCTTTTTCTCCTTCTGAGTCCTGATGCTCTGACAGAAAATCCTGCTTCAAAGTATCTTCCTTCATTCTTTTTACCCAGGCAACATGTGTGTCACTGCTGAGTAACCTTTGTAGTATAGCTCTGAAACAGCTACTGCAGTAAAACTGGGTATAAAACTGAGCTTTTAACCCCTAGGAGTGACAGACTCCCTGAGAAAGGACAATGGTTTGTGATAGGTATCACCACAATAAAGATACCAAGGGAAGCTCAGGTATGCATTGGGTCAAGTCATAAGTAAAGAAAGCTAAAGCCCATAGGCATATATCTGAGTGATCAGTAACTCAAACATACTGTTAACTCTAACATCTGTGTCTTCTCAACACATATGACTTTCCTGAAACTTTCAAATGGAGACTGAGAATTTATATGCAAGCATTTGAGGGCTGTTAGCTCAATTAGTAAGTTACTAGACCAAGTAGTCAGGGACAGCAGATCAGGAGATAGAGCAAAATGCTGGAAAAGGGGATCATGACAATTGAGTTGGCCAGTTTCTCTGTTTTTGCACTGCTGAACAAAATACTAGTCACAATCTGTATTTATTTACTTCTAGTCTGCTTTGCCAATGATTCATTTTCTTTAGCTTCTGGACTTATAAAAATTATGTATTTTTATACTAATTTAGTCTCAATTTACTATATCAGACAATGAATTCTATTTAAAATGATTATGGTTCTCTGCATAAAAGGAGGGGGAAAGATCTTAAGAGCCAGAGGTAATGGAGGACTCTAAGGAAGTAGAATCTTCCAGACACAACAGGACTGGTAGACATCTGAAGTTGCAGAGACTGTGACCCAAGACCTGCACAGGTTTAAGCCAGACAAAATCCTACACTGAAAAGGGAAAGTAAACAAAAATCGCACGTTTATACAAGAAGATACTGGCTACTGACAGCTTCTGGGAAGGAAAACCAGTCTTCTCTAATGGCAGGACACTGGGTATATCAAACAAGATCCAGGGCATGCACTGTGCTCTAGAGTAGACGAGCAACACAAATAGACTCCATGTTTTTATTCTTGTGCACTTTTTGTTTTGTTTTGTTTTGGCATTCTTTGTCTTTTTTTAGTTGTTTTTTGTTATTGTGGATTTTTTTCTGAATTTTTATGACGTAGAGGGAAACATATATTTTGGTTGGTAGGAGGTGAGGAGAATCTGAGACAGTTTAGAGAAGGGGAGAGAATATGATCAAAATATATTGTATAAAACACATCTTACACAACAAGAAATGTTCATACTTCTCAATGAATGTGGATATATATGGGGCTGCTCAAAACTAGGACACTAAAAAATGTGGCAGTAATTTCGACTTGCTACAAAAATTTAGTAATCTGCACTTGATCTTAGCCAAAAGGCAAGTCTCCAAAACACCAAAGGAACCAATTAAAAGGTGGGGTACAGAACTAAACAGAGAATTCTCAATAGAGGAGGCTAAAATGGCCAACAGATACTTAAGAAAGTGTTCAACATCCTTAGCTATCAGGGAAATGCAAATCAAAACAATTTTGAGATACCATCTTACCCCTGCCATAATGGCTAAAATAAAAAACACCAAAGACAATTTATGCTGGAGAGGATGTGGAGAGAGGGGAACACTCCTCCACTGCTGGTGGGAGTGCCAACTCGTACAGCCACTTTGGAAATCAGTATGGAGATGCCTCAGGAAAATGGGAATCAATCTACCACAAGACCCAGCAATTCCACTCTTAGGCATATATCCAAAAGAGGCAAATTCATACAACAAGGGCATCTGCTCCACTATGTTCATAGCAGCATTATTTGTAATAGCCAGAACCTGGAAGCAACCTAGATGCCCCTCAACTGAACAGTGGATAGAGAAAATGTGGTACATTTACACAATGGAGTATTACTCAGCAGAAAAAACAATGGAAGCTTGAAATTTGCAGGTAAATGGATAGCACTGGAAGAAACCATCCTGAGTGAGGTAACCCAGTCACAAAAAGACAAACATGGTATGTATTCACTCATATATGGATTTTAGACATGGATCAGGAGAGTGCCAGTCTGCCTTTCCACTGACAGAGAGTCTGGGAAACAGGAAAGAACCTAAAAGATATGCATGGTGCCCAAGAGAAGAGAAATGAGGCAAGATCCTCTGAACAGATGGGGAACATTGCGAGGGGTGGGGGGAAGGGGAGCTGGGAAATAGAGAGGGGGAGAAGAGGAAGAGGGAGTAGGTCATGGGGGAACAGGAAGTTTGACTGGGGGGTAGGATAGGGGGAAGAGGGAATCATAGGTTAGAAGACAGATCAGGTACCATTGTGACCTCTAGTGATCTAAAGGGATGACACCAATTGGCAAGCTAAGCAATAGTGTAGAGACCACCCCGGATGCCCATTCCTGATAATGAACTTGATGTCTATAACCTTCCTGGAGCCTTCAACCAGTGACTGATGGAAGCAGAGGCAAACACCCACAATTAAACACTGAACTGAACCCAAGGAACCCAGAGACAGAGAGAGAGGAGCGGTGAGCACATTGGCAAAGAATGGGCTGGCAAAACCAGCAGAGACAACTGATCTGAACAGGGGAGAGCTCTTGGACCCCAGACCGACAGCTGGGAGGCCAGCATTGGAGTGATCCAACCCCCTGAATGTTAGAGTCAGTGAGGAGGCCTGGGCAACCTATGGGGTCCTGAGCAGTGGATCAGTGTTTATCCCTCGAATACTAACAGACATCGTGTGTCCATAACACAATGAGGGATGCTCTCTGAGCCTGGACTCTTAGGGGAGTGCCTGGACCCTACCCTGAGTGAAATGACAGACTCTAGATATCCCCTATGTGGAAGGAATTGGCAATAGGGTGGGTGTGGGGACACCAGACCTTGAGCAGAAACCCACTTCCCCTTTGGCCTGGGAGCAGGCATCTATGTATTGTTTACTGAAAACAATTCAGTGCTTTAAAGCTTGATAGGGCTCAGATAAGGGCTGGCTCACTGAAATACCATGCCTTCCACACCTCCTATGGCTAGATGCCTCTTCCTGCCCCCTGTGGTGTCTCCCCGATTCTGGGGCCGGAGATTAAACCACCAGCCAGGAGGGTGAGAAGTGGAAAGAATGGTATGTAAATGGATGGCAAAAGTCCTTAAAAAAGGGAAGCTCCTTTTTCTTAGAGAGACTTCTCCTGAGATTGCTTCTGAGAGCTCTCTCCTAAGCTGACTTGGGAAGATAAAGTTTTCTTAAAGCAACCGACCGGTCTCTGTGTCATCTATCCCGACTACCTCGCTACATTCTCGGATGCAGGCCGCACAGCAGGTGCGACAGGTGGGAGGATGGGGGGGGGGATGGTGGGGGTGCGGGAGGAGGGGAGGTAGAGGGAACTGGGATTGACATGTAAAACAAGCTATTTAAAATTAAAATTAAAAAAATTTAGCAATCTGAATCACATAAAAACAAATAACCAAATAACAGACAGCTTTCTTAGCATGTCTTTCAAAGACCTCTGGGTTGGACATGTCCCTGGTGCCTAGCTGGCTTTTGGGAACCTATTCCCCATGCTGGATTACTTTCCCAGCCTTGCTTTAGGGGGGAGGAGCTTGGTCCTGCCTCAATTGATATGCCCTGCTTTGCTCAAGCCCATGGGAGGCCTGCCCCTTTCTGAAAGGAGACAGGAGGAGTGGATTGGGGGAAGTCTTAGGAAGAAACTGGAGGAGAAAGGGGAGAGGAAACCGTGGTTCGTGTGTAAAATAATGATAAAAGTTAAAAAAATAAACTTAAAGTAAAAAAAAGACCTCTGGGCCTTCATATTTTCTTTCCTTTTTGTCAATTCCTATGTCCTTTTCTCTGGACAACATAAGTCCCTGGCGTTTCTTGAAGATGCTACCTTTAGCTGAGTATCCAGAAGGATTTTTCTTTCAAAGACTAAACAGATTAAAGTGTTACAATTTTGACTCCCAGGTTATACCTCTAAAGGTTGTTAAGAACACCACCACCAACACACACACACTCTTAATGTTGCTCAGAGAGTGTAGCATACACAATAGGGTGTAGTAGTGGTCTGTCTGCCTCGGCAGGAACTTAAAATTCTCCAGTTAGAATTCAGACCTTCTCCAGTTAGAATTCAGACCTTCTCCAGTTAGAATTCAGACCTGCCCCATAAGAAGGATCCATACTTGTTACTAGAAAATTAGCCCAACTACCTCGGGCTAGTGAAGTAAGTCATGGACTATGGAAGAGAAATTACAACTACCATTTTACTAAACCACCATAACCCCTAATGATAGTCTAATCATTTATCTTTAGATCCACAGACAAGTATAGTTCTCCTGTAACCAAAAGAACTTCACTCAGCAACAGACTGCGATATTAACAGAAAACAACAAAAAATCCAAATGCAGAGTTGTTGGGTCCTCCAATGGCTAGATCTACAAAGCAGCTCCTATACCTAATGTTCAGTAGCCTCTACAGAAGTTGTGGTGGAAATATTGTAAGAGCAAGCAGATCAGGGAATGTGCAGTGAGATTGTATCAACTAGTAATGTTGGAAATTACACCTGTAAAGTCTCATTAATATGACTGCCTATACATGAGGTAAACAAGAGAAACAATAGACATGCCCAAAGGAATAGGAAGAAACCCATAGGCTTCAACCCCACCCAAAGAACTACAGGAAACTGAGAAATGCTAACAATGGGAGAAACAGACTTCTCCAGAGAGAACCACACCAATTGGTTATCCAATATCACATGCTCAGCTCTGAATACATATACAAGCAACATTATACAGTCTCAGCAGATTATGTGTAGGAAAATGTACATATGAAAGTGTACAGTAATAAGTAATGAAAAAAGGCCATAAATTTAAGAGAGGAAAAGAAGAGGTATATGCGAAGGTTTGAAGGGAGGAAATGTAACAGAAAAATTATGTAACTATTATACCAAAAATTAGATAAATGCAATATATGGATCTCATTTTGAATTTTAAAGTAAAACAGAAATTTAAAAATGGGTTATATATGAGAAAATGGAGTATTTGTGGATAGTTGACATGATGCAATTACTGCTATTTTACTGTATCATAATACTACTGTATTTATGTACAAAACCCCCAAATTCTCCTCTTTTTGAGATACTTCCTAAAATAGTTGGGAATAAATGGAATATGACTGAAATTTGCTTCAAAATGGCAAGGGAAAGAATAGAGACATAGAAGAAATAAGACTGTTCATGAATTGAGGATTGTTGGTATCCTGAAAAGCACATGACTGTTTATTTTAATGTTCTGTCTGCTTTTATAACTATTGAATATTTTCCATGATAAGAAGAATTTAAAATAGACAAAAAGGATATTACTGATGCAGATATTTGTGACATTTAAAATATAATGGGCATCAGTTGTTTATAATTAATCATTGGATTAAATGACTAAAATATTCCTCTCCCATTTAATTTTTAATTAAAAACAATTAAAAATAGCCATTTAATGTTTACTCTGCACAAATCATTAGTTTCTAAAACATCATACCCTGTGTACATCATTCTGTTTCTGAACTGCTGGGACATCACCACCGATTGGTGCCTGCCGGCTCAATTCATCATCTTTCAGCTGTAGCCACACAAGAAGTTCCTGAAGAGAAAGATGCAGACGCTTCCACTGGTCAGAACTGGCTTCCAAATGGGACCTAAAAATTAACAGAAGCATACTGTGTCAGAATATCTAGAAGTATACTTGATGAGTCTATTAATCCCATTGCATTGGTTGGATATTGCTACAATTCACACCTATTGTGAGTTATATACCATAGCTGCAAATAAAAATCTAGCTACTTGGTTTTGTGAGTCATGAAACAAGGGGGGAGTATTCCATTGACAATTTTGAGGCAAGGCCACATTCTGCCATATGTTTCTTTCCACACTCAGAATTCTGAGACTTTTGGCATAGCCTGCATGCTGGAATCAAACGTTTTCCTATCCTGTTTCAGTCAATGATTTTTAATGTTTCTGGTAGAAAAAAACTTAGACACAGTGACTAATAAAACCCCTTCATTTTCATGTGACTCATACTGGAATTCTTTTTGCTTTGAGAAATGGAAAGGTCTCTCCCCATATTTCGACTTTTCCATTTCTTCCTCCCTGGACAGCCTTTCCCTTTGACTCCTTCCGTCTGGTATCTGTTCCTTTCTGCTCTTCTTCCCATATGCTTCTCTTGGCCCTCTACCATTTATGCCTCTGCACCTAGGACTGGTTTTTCACCAAGTTTCACATTTTTTTTCTCATTGCTTCCTTTGTTTAAAATGTATGAGACAAAAACACACATGGAAGAGAAAGCTTCCCCCAAACATGAATAATTTAGGCAGGAGACTGACTGCTTTACCATCAGCTGTATTTAGAACGTGTTAATCCTTAGAAGCCATGTAGGAATACACAAATGAATGATCTGTGCTATAAAACCCACATTTCACTTGAGGAGAAGAAACTAAATTAATAAAATAAATCATCATCAAGAAAACAAAGGGGAAAGTTACAGTGCTTTATTCTCAGGTCAGTCTGCAACCATGCTGAATCACTTACATTTGATCAGCAAGTACTAATTAATTCATAAAAATTAATTCTGCCTATAACATAAATACACATAAGTCTCCATGGCTGCCAAGAAATTTAACGTGAAGTACCCAGGTAGAAGAACATGTGCCTTGTCTTCTCAGTAACTGAGTCTGACATTTCCACCATTTAACTCTCTTTCTGGCCTCAGAATTCCCAGAGTATGTACTTTCTACTGAAATTTAATTGTTCATATTTTCCAAAAGATACTCTAATGAAGACATAAGGGTCTTAAAATGTGCAAATAAATTTTCAATTTAAGGAATATGAAGAAAGCAATTGGAAAGGCCAAGAAAGAGAGAGAGAGAGAGAGAGAGAGAGAGAGAGAGAGAGAGAGAGAGAGAGAGAACAAAAGAGAAGAGGGAGACAGAACAAGTCCTGTCTGCCCCAGAGTACCAGCAGGAAATGGAGGGAAAAGAGAAGGCAGAAAGAGAGCATAAGTGGGTAGGGGTGTTTCTTTTAGAAGGGCCATTTGTACCTGTGTGCAGACTATGCAACCATGGAACCCTGGACTGACAGGTGTACCGCCTGAGTACGTTCAACCAGGTGACAGGAGCAGGCCGGCATAATGCCTGCATCCTTACAAAAAATAGAAATTATTAAATATAGCAATTGTGATAAAATATAAACACTGTTAATATTCAATGCAAAAGAATTTATTACTACTATAATGGCAAAGTCATACAATGACTTTCTATGTAATATTCAGTATGATGGGCAAATGTTTATGCATATGGAAAATGAGAAAGTAGGTTACAAAAAAGAAACATAAATTTTTATTTTTTGTAAAATGTTTGTCTGTAGCTAGGTATACATTTGTAAGCATGTGCTTGATTGTGCATGGAACTATCTGGAATGACAACCAGGTTGTCTTTCAGTGGTACATTTGCAAATTTTTCTTTCATCTTTATACTTGCCCAATCTGTAAGAATGTGAATTCTATATTACTTGATATAACTACATTAAAATGTAAAACTTTCACTACAAGTAAGTGAAATTAAACTTATTATATAATAAGTTAAGTGCATCATACCACGCTATGAACACAATGTAAGAGTGCATGTAGATTGTATATGGTATAGAGATCAGTTCTTTATTTTTCTATTTCATCCTTATCTTACAGCCATCACTTTCCCCTACTAAGATTTAGTTAGCTACTAAGAAATCTAATGAGCACTGGTCATAAGGATTCTCTGCAATGTCTGAAAGTTACAGCTTAGCCCCATGGAAGTTGAAAGAAGATATAAGACAGGATATGTTGAAAGGTAGGCAGACAGAGGCACATGGAATAGCAGTCAACAGTAGACAAGACACCGGTTAAATAAATATTGATTGTGTGTCTTTAAGTTGCATGAGGCATTTGGGTTGTAAAAAGAAAGGAAAGGGATGAAGGATGTCTGACACTTGTCTTCCATTTATTTGTTATTTGAAGCAAACTAATATAGTGGAATATTCCAAAAGAGAATTCCTTGTACGGCAAGTAGACCATGGTGAGATCACAGGTCAGGCTGCTGCTTTAGTATATAGGGAAATATTAGAACCCCACCTGTAGGCTGGTCAGTTCACATCTTTAATCCCAGCACTCAGGAAGCAGAGCTAGGTGGATCTCTTTGAGTTTGAGGCCAGCCTGGTGTACAGAGCTAGTTCCAGAATACCTAGGGCTATTACAGAGAGAAAACTTGTCTCAAAAAAAGAACACCACTTCTATTTTAAATGGTACTGACTGATCACTTGTCAGTCAACAAATCCTTTTGTGTTCCCTAAGGGATGGAGGACTGTGAAAGCAGGAAATTAAATTCTAAAATATCTAATAGTAATTTGAGAGCCTGGGATATGAAGGTTGTGAGAAGCCAGGATGAAAGAGCAGTCATCACTGTTAACAGCAGCAGCGGAAGGACATGTAACCAGAAGAGATGAGAAACTATTAAGTATCTGGGTGAGAAGACATGTCCTAAGGTATGGGATTTGTTGAAGCAGCTTCTTACTACTCAGCCCTGACTTGTCTATGACTACATAGCTGTCACATTATACAGATCTGCTTTCTGAGTGCTGGGAATAATGGTGTGCAGCACCATAGCTGGCTTGTCTTAAGCACATATCTAATGATTGTTTCCTTCTTTTCCTCCCATAAGATTTTTCCTTAAGACAAAAATGTAAAGTCAGGAACCACAGGACAGGGCTGGAGCTGAGATAGTCAGAAAATCATATACAGTTCTAAATAATTCAAAGATGAAGTCCTCCAGTTTCAGGATGCATGTGTATTTAGAATAACTTGTTTGAAATCCAGAAACCCAGGCCTTGTTCCCAAAACCTCAACATTTTTAAGAAGTGCTTTCAGCCATCAATCTGGGGTCCAAGAGCTCTCCCTTGTCTGGTCAGCTGTCTTTGTGGGTTTCACCAGTATGATCTTGACCCCTTTGCTCATCATTCTGTCATCTCTGTCACTGAGTTCCAGGAGTTCAGTTCAGTGTTTAGCTGTGGCTGAGAGGCCAGCATGGGGCTGATCCCAACCCCCTGAATGTAGTATCAGTGAGGAGACCTTGGCAATCTCTGGGGCCTTGGGTAGTAGATTAGTGTTCACCATGGCATATGAATGAACTTTGGGAGTCCATTCCACATGGAGGGATGCTCTCTCAGCCTGGACACACAGGGGAGGGCCTAGGTCCTGCCCTGGACGACATGACAGACGCTGGAGATCCCCCATAAAGGATTTCACCCTCCCTGGGAAATGATTGGGGATTGGGTGGGGGGCTGAGAGGGCTGGTGGAGGGACAAGAGAAGAGGGGTTGGAGAGGGAGATGGGATTGACATGTGAAGCAAGCATGTTTCTAATTTAAATAAAAACATATATTGGAACTTTTCAAAAAGTATATATATTTACTGATAAAAAAGAAGTGCTTTCATAGCTCTTCTGCTGAGCTCCAACAACAATGAGAAACAATTTCTTACAGTATTACTGTTAGTTCTTTAATGCTGTATGTGGGCCATTCTAGGAAAAAAGGTTGTTTGTCATGATTTAAAGGCAATCTAAATATAAGGAAACTGTATTAGGCTGGATAATATCTTATTTTAGCATATTAATCTTGTAAAATATTTCTGAGACATTTGTAATTTCTATGTTGGTTGTATTTTACTGTCCACCTATCCAAATGCTTCTGAACAATTAGCCCATTTTTTTTTCTTAAAAGCTATCTCCTTGGCTAAGCACTGAGTTGAACTCCTGAAATCCAGTTGTAGAGAGAGAGGAGGGATAAGCAAAGGGGTCAAGACATGCTGGGAAACCCACATAAACAGTTGGCCTGAACAAGTGGGAGCTCATGGACCTCAGACTAAAGCTTGGAAACCAGCATAGGACAGAACCAGGTGCCCTGTATGTGGGTGTCAGTTAGGAGACCTGGACAGTCTGTGGGGCCTCTGGTAGTGGATCAGATTTTTTTCCCTAGGGTACGAATGAACTTTGGGAGCCAATTTCCCATAAAGGGATACTCTGTCAGCCTAGAGACACAGGGGAGGGCCTAGGTCCTGCTCCAAATGATATGACAGACTTTGAAGATCCCCCATGGAAGGCCTCACCCGCCCTGAGAGTAGATGGAGGGATAGGGGGTTGGTGGGGGCCATGGGAAGATGGAAGGGAGAAGGAACTGGGATTGGTATGTAAAATAAGATTGTTTTTAATTTAAATAAAAATATTTTAAAAAAAGAAGAACTATCTCTGGGGGGCTGCTATCGCCTGTATTTGGAAAGACATTTTTGTTAGCAAAGGATGTAAGGATTAAGACAAGCCTTAGAGATTACAGTTCAAACACCGTGTTTTACAATTGTGGAAAAGGACTTCAGATCTAGATAACTGCTGAGGCATATCTGTTATATGTCCATATTTACACATGGGAATTGAGAATTACAAGTTACTTTTAGATAAGAAAAACCCTTAAGCATCCTGGTTTTAACCAAATATTCTAGATTTCAAAGAAAAAATGGCCTCTTCTTAGTGGTCAAATGTACTTTATTTATCCCTTCCCACTGAGGACATAATAAAAACAGGTAGTTTGAATAGGTACAGACTGACTATCTATTCCCTGTTAATCTTTACTAGTGATGACAAGAGCTTAGTGGCTACTATCCTCTAAAAAGTTAAGTGCTGATCTTTGAAGAACAGAAAAGTTAAAGTCATATGGTTTAAGAGAAATATAGGGCTTTCAGGCATATTGGAATGTTCTGCATGATATTTAAAGCAGCCTTCTGAGACAGCACTCTAAGAAACATAAAGGATGGAAAAGTGGTGTTATTTCTCTAGATACAGATATTCCAAATGTGATTTGGTTGATGCCTAGTTTGAAATACTTAATAAAAGTTTACTTTGAAATGCACACATTCTTAAGGCAAATTGTGTTCTATTGCACGTTGACTTCCTTTATAAAGTTAGTGATAGATCACTGTACATACTGTGTGCCCCTGTGTAATATAATAGCACTTGAGCAGACACAAAGAAAAGGTGTGGATGCAGAAATAATAAAGAACTACAGAAATAAAGTGAGAGCTGTGGGGCTTTAAATAAAGAGGGAGAATTAAACCCAAAGAGAAGTAAACATTTCTTTCAGCTGGGCCTTGAACTCCAACTTTCAACATAATTAACATTCCAAGAGTAAGAAAAAGGTCAGAGCTACTCAGTGTCCAACTTGCCTTTTATTCCCCACTCAAATGTCTAAGCACTCTTCTTCCTTTTGCTCTTTTTTTTTCTCCACTTTAGACAAAAAGCCTCTCTTTTCTAACTGCCAATACCAAGTACTTCCTAAGAGATTCATTGTTGCTGAAGAATATGTTAGTGGTCCCGTATCTCCAACGAATGTTCAAAATGTAATAAACATGAAATTCATATAGCATTTACACATTTTATTTTTGCCAAGAATAAAAATATAAATTTTCTGATGTCATAGCAATAACATATTAAGTAATTCTCATAGCAAAATGTATATACAACCCTGTGGGTAAAATATGAATACAGATTAAGCAAATTTTCATAAATAGTGCTTCTGTAAAAATAAATCACTTGACCGCTTCTGAAATTCCTACTAGTTTTAAAGTCAAGGTGAAAGACTGTGGATATGGGCTCTTGTAGCACAAGAAGCACTTTCCTTGATTAATCATCATCCTGGTATTGGACAGTCTCATTACTCTGTATGTATGCATGTGTACAAATTTCTATGTATAAGTAAAAATATTATTAGATTTCCATCTTTCAGCTTATTCTTTGGGACTGAACTACCACTATTTCCTTATTCGTATGTTTTGTGGACAACATGTGATATGATAATGAGTATGCAATTGATGATCCACTTTTCTATGTAAATTCCAGCACTTTTTCTCAAAAGCATTCTATTTAGTTTTAACACTATATTTTATTAACAAATCAGTGCCAAGCAGCTGGGGAGAGGAATGAATTGGAAAACTGCTTGCTGAATAAGCATGGGGACATTTGTATGCTTACCTAGTGCCTACATTAAGCCAGCCATGGTAGCATGCATCTGTAATACCAGGCCCAGGGAAGTGGAGACAGGAGAATCCCTGAGGCAATTTGCCATACAGTCTAGCCAAATTGGTGCATTTAAGATGCAGTGAGACATTCTGACTCAAAAAATAAGATGGAGAATGACTGAGAATGACACTGACACTGACCTGTAGTCCCTGTACACATGTGCTATACCCACAGGCACAGGTACATACAGACATGTAATATGTACACACCCCACACACAAACACAATGATTTGTCTGAGTTTGAAAAATATTATCCCAGAATTAATAGGGTTGCAGAATTGAAAGAGAAGCTGAGCCAACCATCTGTTTCTGGTCAAACCTCTTCATTTTCGTGTCTCATAGCACTAAAGTACTTAAGCAGTTTGCTTAACATTACAAGTTAGGTAGCAAAAGCATCAGAAGAGAAAACAATTATTTGTATAAAAAGATTCTATTATTTTAGACTAATTTAGACTTTGCACATCTTTTTTCCTTTCCTTTTCTTTCTTTTTTTTATGGAGTTTCTCTGTATAACGTGAGCTGTCCTAAAACTCACTTTGTAGACCAGGCTCACTTCCAACTCAGAGATCTGCCTGCCTCTGGGCCCCAAGTACTTGGAATAACTTAGAGTAAAGCCATGTGCCACCACCACCTGGCAACATCTTTTATTTAATTTGACAGGAGCCAACAATCATGAAACAACTCACGAACACTCAAAGCAATTGTGTTTCTGTGTGTGTGTGTGTGTGTGTTGTACCCTGACCAAAGATCTTGTTCAGGTTAGACAAGCATGCTATCACTGAGCAGCATACTTAGTCCTTCAAATGTAAATTAGAATAGTGAATAGTTCTGGAAAGATATGGTAATGAAGAGTCCCAATGGAAAATACTGTAGAATTTGAGTCAAAATTTAAGAATAAGAAGACAGATTGTGTTCCAAGCATATGAACCAGTATGTATCTATATACAGCTCTCGTGAGAGATAGGAGACTGCTAGAAATCAAGACTGCATTAGAAAGCAGAATCTGGTTGCCTCAAAGTATCATGTTGGGAGAAGCTATAGTGTTACTTGGTGAAAAAGAAACACAATGAGACTGAAGCATCTGAAGAACAAAAAAAAAGGGAAGAGGTTAACAAGAGTAAGATGTGTACACAAGACCAAGATTTATGAACTAAGGAGTAACGTGTTAGAAATTATGTCCTCGATAGACTATTTTTGTACCACTTGCTATTTTCTCAAACACATGAATGGTTTCAGAAGCCCTCATGAAAAACAAACCCATTATACTTTCTAATACATAACATGATATAATTCTCAGAAGCAGGGTTGTTTTCCCAGGATATTTTGAAACTTTTTTTTTAAAAAAATGTAGTGACATTCAAGATGAAAAATACCCCCAATGAACAACCTTACCTAAGTTCCTTTACCTTATTGCATAATATCCCCAATTATTACCTGTGGTGTGCCTCTACAATGGAAAGAGTGACACCCCTATTCCAGTCATGTGTTAAGATGAACTAAAGCATTTGGATGTGAAGAATTCCTTGTTTCTTATAATTGAATACTTACAACATATTTTAGATTATTACACAGACCTATATAAAGGTTCCACCATTGATCAGAGTGTTCACAATGCAGAATTTGCAGCATCTTATATAAGCTAAGGTAACTGTTTTGTTCTTGATTAATTGCAGTAAGAATTAAACTGTAAAAGTTAGCATATGTGAAAACGAAGAGCTCATATTTTGCCGGAAATTCTGTTTGCAACCATCAATTCTGTTATTTAATCAAGTTAACTTGAAGGAGAGAAAAGGCACCAAGAGAGATTTAGCTATATCCCTTTTCTTTCTCTTTTCTTCAAAAGGAAATCATGCTTCATTTCCTCACCCACTGAAGCATTTTTTTCTCCTCATGTTTCATTCTTTTTAAGGACAAATGTTACAAATGTGACCTTTGCCATCATATACTCTGACCTCTCTTTAAAGTTTAAAACACAGAAAGTTAATATAGCCTCTCTACCTTTGAAAATGCCATATCCCATTGTTGCCCCCAACTCATTTCTAACATGTAGATGTAAAAACTCATGGGCAGAATAGTGACATGAAGATGAGAATCTAGGAATCTGGGTGCAAGCTTTGTACAAGTAAATCCTTTCTCTTCTTTGAAATCTGTTACTCAAATTGATCTTTTCAATTATGATCAATTCATTTGTGAAATTTTCTTCTTTATTCTGCCCTACAGTATACTTTGATGGTTAAAAGTTGACATGATGCATTTAGACTTACTGTGAATAAGTCTTAGGCCATTTGCTAACAGGTTCACTTTCGGGAATTTATTTAACGTCTCTGTCCCTCATTTTCTTCAAATGCTAAGACAGTGAGAGAAGGAAATCTACCTTTCAGGGTTGCTGATAACATTAAATGAGTCAGACACTATGAAGTGCTTACAGCAGTGAATGGGACATAACACATAGTCTGTGCTAGTTGCTAGCATTATTATTATTTCATAATGGGTCCAGTTTTTTTTATAACAGTGTTTTCAATTTAATAAAATTTCAAGTGTTCCTCTTCGTTATGGGGGTTGTATGTTAGAACTGCAGCTAATTTAGGATAACTATGAAAAAGGAGGAATGCTTTTTTTTATTTTGTAGTCATACTACTTCAGGGAAGTAACTAGTCCCACTATCAGATACATTGTTTTCTAACTATCATTAAGTCCACTTGTCTTTTTCTACCTCTCTTCATGACCACTCCTTTCATAGGCACTGTTGAAAGCACAAAAGTATCTTTAAAAATAAGTAGATTATGAAACCCAGTAAATTAAAGAGCCTTCCTTCTCCTCCCTGCATTTCCCAGCTCCTTAGGTACCACTGGGCACTTCACAGACCAGCTCTGCTCTTTGGTTTCTCCAGAAACTTATCCCAGTAATACAGGGATCCCTAGAGCTTCCCTTTACCGCCTTTAGAAATGATTGAAGATGTATCCATTCATTTCTCAAAGCAAGCTGATAGGGCAAAGAAGAAATGGGTGACAAATCAAAAAGTTTAGTATACCTACAGAGCATGTGCTTCAACAAAATGTAAGAGATCAAATGATAAAAAATTGCTATAATCTACTTAGCTGCAGGAACTCTGGAGAGGGTGTCTTTAAATTGTTAATTATAATGTGTTCTGCTTTTAAAAAGAATGTCCTTTGGTTATGCATTTAGAGTAATGCCAAAGAGAATTCCATAACAAACATTCACTAATTTTATTGCTTTTTGTATGACACTGTGATAAGCCAAGAGAGAACTCTGAAATTAAGATCGCTGTGCTCTCTATTTAAATTTCCTCTAATGTCTTAATATGCATCTCTCCTGTGGTTAGGAAACAGTCCCATTTTAATCTAACCTGAACCCTCAAGTATCATTTCCATTCCAAGCAAATGAATGATTCATTTATTCAAAATAAAATAAATCATTCTGAAATTGGGTGATTTACATAAGCATATGAGATATTAGCTACCTGTGCTAGTAAAATGAGGAAAATTTTGTCATCTTTATTCACATCTGGATCCCTCACCCCACGCCGATCATTGCTTACCTGATATTGAGAGACTTTTTCCGAAGCTCGCTCCACTTGAAATTCATGTTATCCAAACGTCGTTGTAACAGGGCTGCTTCATCTGAACTTTCCAGGGACCTCAAGATTTTTTGCCCATTTTCATCGAGATTGTGATAGATGTCCGTGTGAGCTTCAATTTCACCTTGGAGATCCTACAGAAGAACACATTCAGAATTATTAAATGAAGAAATGAATGTGAATTTCGAGAACTTAAAAAAATTATTAGTTCAAAAGAAATTCTAATTTGGTAACTAACAAAATACTCCCTGCATCAATTTCCTTGGGGTCCTGCCTCCTGAAGTTATTATGGAGATTAAAAGTGGATATCATATTAGATGTAAGGAATGTATTTCTTATTTTTATGAACTAGATGTAACACATTTATAGCACATTTCATAAGTTAAAGTTTCTAGTCCATGTATAAAAAATTCTTATATATACATATATTATGAAATAAAATGCCACGGTAAAATAGATCCCAGTGATAGTCATCTCATTAAAATATTAATCTGTTGTGTTGACTGTGACCATAAAAGCATAAAGAAATGTATAACCAAGGTTGTACTTGTTCCACAACACTAGCACGTTAATGGGACTCTATGAGACAAGAGCATTTTCTTGACAACACACATTAAATTTCACCTTAGTACTATGGCATCATACACATGTTACAACATCACACATTGATTATTAAGCATTTAATACACCATTTAAAATACCAAAACAGTTTCAGGCTCAGCAGTTTAAGAGTCATTGGTAAGAATTAAGACAAGATGTATGCACTAAGTTTCATCTGTATAGATGCAAATAAAAATATCATAACACAAAAATCTGACCTTTACATGATATGTCTTCCTGTGCAACATTTTCAGCTTGAACCGGGGACTACAGCACTGATCCTGTTGCATAGCAAACCTAAGAAAACCCAGAAATGGAATGGTCCCTGCTTTAAAATGCCAATTTGCTTACATTCTGTCGACAGAATGAGTTTAAGAGCACAGGCCTGGACAGGCAATAATCATAATCGGCCACTTTGTACTGCTTGCTAAGTGGTAGCCAGGCGTGTGAATGTGGGAGGGACCTCAAAGAATGGAGGTCTGGAATATGCAACTGACAGTTGTATTAAACAGCCAACTTTTCTTATCATTTTGCCATAATAAGCCAGAGACATTATAAATTCATTTTATATATGTGTTTCCCTCCTTGTTCCCAGCAGAACATTCAAAGCCAAAGGAACATTCCTCAGAGAGCTGCCGGGTTCCAGCATTCCATTCTGCCTACACAATGAATGGAGGCTTTGTACATTATTTGACTTGCTCTCACAGATTTGTATGCTTCTGTTCAACAACTTTAAAAATTCATTCTGAAGCTCTGAAAAATTGGATTGATCTGTGTGACTAAAAAAGTTTTCTCCCTCCCCGCCCCACCTCCTACTCTTTCTAAAATTTAATTAAAGGACTCTGCTGAAGTAAGAGGGAAAGTGGCAGCAACAACATGTTAGTAATTCTGAAGAAGTAGCTCTTGTTTGCAGTCATAAAATGCAGAAGTTTGAATGCTGCAGAAGTTGGGTAGATGGACAATGAAGGTTTCTTGTCACTATTTTTGCAGCCAACGTAGCCCTGATGGACTCTGAATACTGGGAGAGGAATACAGATTGGATGACCTCAGATGGGAAAGGAAAGAAAATAACAAGACAGATGGAAGAACACCTATCCTTATCACACAATACTTGGGGCCATTTATAGCTGGATTTTAAAACTAGAAAACATAGTAGAAAATTATTCATCAGTTTTTTACTGCATGGAGTTTAATCAGATAGACATCATTTCCAGGATTTTATTCTATCTCTTTCTGCCTCTTTGGTACACTATGGTACACTGGGACACACCATACCAAACACACACAGAGAGAGAGAGAGAGAGAGAGAGAGAGAGAGAGAGAGAGAGAGAGAGAGAGAGAGAGAGAGAGAGAGAGAGAGAGAGAGAGAGAGAGAGAGAGAGAGAGAGTTTTGCTATGTTGCTATGTTGCCCAGATTGGGCTAGGGCTCATGATTTTGCTGTCTCAGTGTTTGAAATATTGTTACACCCATGCAACACCACACCAAGAATTTTGCTTCTCCATTTTCTAAATCTATATGTTATACCTACTTTGTCATTTTTTCAGCAAAATATAAAGGTGATCTAATTATCTAAATAATTCAGAACAGAAAACCAGACCTAATTTTGAGAGCATTCCCTAACTTGTCTCTCACTTTTTTGTACACCACCCAAAATTTCTATCCAGAGCATGCATTCAAGGTATCAAAACAAATCTTGTGTATGTTCAGGAAAAATAAAACCCAATATATTCTCTCCCCCCACACTTTCCTCTTGCTTTCTGGAACTGAGATGATTCTGAGGCCATAGTACATGGAAGGCCTCTACCACCTCTAAGACACATCCCCAGGCCCAGAAAAATAATTGAACAATAGAATGATTGTTCACACAATCTGAGCATATAAATGATCATACATTTGATTTTTTTCTGTTGCCCTGATAGCAAAGAACCAGTCTTAATTACTAGCTACTTAAACTCATGTGCAGCGTGAAACCATCAACATTTTTCTTTGCTGAATAAGTGAGAAATTCTGAGGTGCAAATAGAATGCTGATTCATTAATGTGCTAATTTTCTTCTTTTCTATGACTGGGTAAAGTCTACTGCATATAAATATCATTGTTGTCTCATTAACAAAGAAAGGAGCACAAAATGAATAAGCAAGTATTCATCTACTAGCAATTATTTGTTTAGTCTTGGCATCATGGGAAATATAGGAGGAATGCAAGTGATAGTTCTATCTTTAATTTTAAAAATCAAGTGTGTGTTTTTCTTTTAAATCATTTATATTAGCGACTAAATATTGATGTGGAATTCTTGCCAAGTCTTATAAACACTAGGAACAAAACTCCTCCTTTTAGAAAGGAACACTGGCTGAAGCACTGTGTTAATCCTGGCAGGCAAATCTTATGTCAGTTATAGTTTCCTATGTCCTGATGGTAGTGCAGAGCAACCAATTAAAGAGGTGAAGTATGGGATTTCTATGTCACTAAGTTCTTATTAATCTACCACCCGAGTTACTTCTTCTTATCACTGACTCCTAGTGAAGCACAATTCACTTTCTATGTGTCACAGATAAGAGAGAACTTTAACTGACTTTCTTAGAGTCGAGTATCTAGGAAATGTTAGAGCTGGGAAATTGACCTGGTTTTCTTTACCAGAGTCTATGCTGTCTCCACTAACATGCTGTGTGTGATCATTAAATGAAATATGCAGTAGCCATTGAAGCTGCACAAAAAAATCTCCAATGATCAAAGAAAAGAACACTGAAAGATAGCAACAATAATTTTGATTTAAAGAAAAACAGACAAAAGCATTTACCCACATAGACCACTTGTTTTGAGTGAGAAATAAAATTCTGACTAGATTTCTCAGTTTGCAACAGGATACCCAGTGCCACCTAAAAGACAAACTATGCTGAAATTATCTCTACTATAAAATATTTCTGCTGTCAGAGAAGAAATTATCCCAGTGATTAATCTTTTTGTTTACACGACTTTGGGGACAGTTAGGTACATCAAGTAATGACCTAGCTGGGCATTGGTGGCACATGCCTTTAATCCCAGCACTTGGGAGGAGGAGGCAGGCAGATCTCTGTGAGTTCAAGGTCAGCCTGGTCTACAGAGTGAGTTCCAGGATAGCCTCCAAAACAATATGGAGAAACCCTGTCTCAAAAGCCAAAAAAAATTAAATGACCTAAAATATCATTATAAGCATAGCTTTGTCATATTCCTTTGGGATGGCAGACTAGTGCCAAATCTGTCAAGCTACAAGACTCATTCACACTGCCTTGGACCTGCAGTAAATATTGATAAGGGACACAGAACTCTCTCTTAAAGGTTATAATGGATATTTTTCACCACCACCAGGCAGTGGAAGTTGTAGGTAAGGAGGCAACAAAATATAGTAGGTAGGATGAAAATTCACCTATCTACATATAACTGCCAGGAGTTCATAGGTCTTGGGCTGATATTAGACTTAGCAAACATAGAAAAGCAACAAGTTAGTAGAAATATACACAGGGTTCTCAGAAGGTAATCAATTCGAACACAGGATACTTTTCATAGAAAATTTTCATTTTATTTCTTTTCTGGGTTAATCAATAATAAATAACTATCTAATGGGTTGCCTTGAATGATACAGGGAGTAATTTTGTAAAATACTCTGAACAGCATCCAGAACACAAGTCTTTAATAAATGATAGGCATTATAAAGCTTATTATTACAAGAGAATTCATATGGAAACCAAGTGATAAAAATAGGCTTGTCTTGAGTCAGAAGAAATAGGCAGAACTGAGAAAACAGGCAAGGAGACATTCCAGGTGGGAAGACTAGTGTAGAAAGACATTAACATGAAATAAGCCTCAATTATAAGCAGTGGTAATAAATTACAGTACTTTAATGGAACGGAAAATGAGTAATAGGGAGAAGTTGAATCGATCAAGCTCCCTAAATTAAATAGGTAAGAAAACTACTTAGAAAGTGATTGAAAATAAATGTTTGTAACAGAAAGTACAAAGGCAAGATTACTTAATATTTTAGTTACACTATGTCATTCAACATTTAGAATGATCTTTGATGTTCATAAGCAATAAGGCAATTGTGGAAGATTATTAAAAGTTATACCATTTTAAACAGATGAAACATAAAGAATGAAGGTAGTAACAATTAGTACTGCACTCTTCCTTTTATTATCCCAAAGAATGAATGACTAGATGATTTTAAATCATGGCATTTACTTACCTATGTATATAGAATTAATAGTCTTTAAAGGGGGAATTCAGCAAATTAATTCAGCTACCATAAAAACAATAGTATGGAGAGTCCTTAGACAACTAAAACACAGCATGGCCATGTGAGTAAGCAGCCACACGCCTTGACAGATAGGCAAAGGAAATAGAATCACTGTGCTGAAAACATATTTGTGCCTCGGTTTTATTGTGCACTATTCAGAAACGTAAGACATGGGCAAACTGTAAGGTTTCATCATTCAATGAATGCACAAAAATCCTGTTACTAGACACAATGGCATAGTATTCAGACACAAAGGAGGTGCAGTCTCATCATTTACGAGGACATGAATGAATCTAGAAGACAAACACATACAGAATAAGATAACATAAACATAGAATGAGAACTGTTACTTGATCTCACTTATACAAAAATCAATGTAAGAAAGTTGAAATCATAGTTGAGAGCAAAGTAACAGTTATCAGGATTTATGGGAAAGGGGAGAAGCTGGACAAATGATACAAAATTTTCAGTTGAAATAAACAATAAGTTTCAGAGAAGTTTTAAAATGTTGAGTAGAATTGGCGATTTTTCACATAAATGATAAGCAAGCAATGTCACTGGGTTGCTATTAAAATATGACACTACATTCCATAAATGTACACAATTATTGACTGTTAATTAAAAATATATTAACTCACTAGAAAACAATATTCTCTAACTTCAAGATCACTGATAAATAAGGAAACAAATGAACACAGAAATAGTAAATATAAATAGCCATATTGCTTTAATATTTTATTATTGGTACACTACCTCTGATGTTTTTTGAAAGCTGTTATTATATAAATAATTGAAAGAACACTAGTTTCTCTTACAGCTTACTAAGAGTGAAGAGTGACTTGATTTCTAAATGTGTGTAAAGTCAGAGATGACATCCAGAACAGAATAGAAGCTATCATTGTGGGCTAATAATTTGAGGTCAGTGTGAAGTGTGAGCTTCGGGCTCATACAGTGGGGCTTTTCATGTGTTAGTAAGTAGTAATTATGGAAGGCATCACTTGACTTTATAGCAAAGCAAAATAATTAATAGCAATAATGATGCCTCTGAGTCCACCAGAGAGAGTAGATTGATGTTCAATGAACTTGAAGAGAAATGCAACATATGAGAAACACTATCAACCAACACAAGTGCTTTCAAAAGGTTTTACTATTTTAGAGAAGTTGAACAAAGCAGTAGCAACTACATAATAGTTCTTTAGCTTGATGATGCTCAATAATTCATTCAACATTTTCTGTAAATAGCTGAACTTTCCAAGTGTAGACACACATACACAATTACATTATGAGATGAGAACAGAAATGAATACTACTTTTTAATTGAGAATTCTTCAAAAATGTATTGATTCTTTAGGAATTTAACATCATATACCCCCATCCCACTCATTTCCCAGTCCTTCCATATCCATTCTCCAACCTTATAGTCTCCCTACAAAAAGAAAATGAAAAAACTAGAAATTAAATAAAAAATACCATCCCTTCTCTGTCTTTCTGGTCTCTCTCTCACTTATTCATTCACCAGAGTGGCATTGGGAGATGTGAGTTGAGGTCTGTTGTGGAGTATATCCTTTTGTTCAAATAGCTTTTCTTGTAAATGTTCAGTGCAATGAGTCATTGGTCTGGTACAAAGCTTCAAGCTTCTGGTAAACCATCTCTGAAATTGTTCTTGGGTACTATACAGTTGCCCCAAGTCAAGGAGATGCTGTGGCTATGGTTCTGCCAGTCTAATCCCTTCACGGACTCCAGTAGGTCACAGATGGAAGATTTTGGGGTTGGTCAATTCAAAGTCCTGAATGTGGGCTTGGGTTGTTAATCACAGGCCTCCATCAGGACATCCCAAATGAGGGATGGTAGCAGATTTCCCTCATCCTCACCATAAGGACCAGCTATCCTTCAACCACACAACCAGGGCCAACACTATGTTTTAAAGTTGTTTAACATTAAAAATTTTAAGTCTAACCCTGATTCTCTCAATTTCATTTATTTCCCTATGCCCTCCAGCACTATCCCTTTCCAACTTTATATGTTATTTTTTAATCCATTGAGTCCACTTAGTGCTTCCAGTATATCTGTGGCCTACTGGAGCATGGGTAGCTTCTCAATGGCTTCAAACTTTAAGAAATTTGATTATCCCTCTCCCAGAAGCCATCAGTTACTGATAACTCCTCAGGTAAGGGTAGAACTCGGTGATCCCTTCCCTCTTCTATGCTGGGATTTTTCTAGCTTGGTCTTCACAGGTCTCTTGAATCCTGTCACAACAACAACTGTGAGTTCATATGTGCAACAGCCATGTTCTAACAGCAAATCTTTAAAAATATGCCTACCAACCAGAATGAAAGAACCTCATTTGTTTGGTATTTTCAAATCATTTTTAGTGATTTATTTTGCCTGTATATTACAAATGTATCAGTCTGCTATTTACTGTATATTAGAACTAGTAAATAATGGACTTTTTGAGAAGTTATCTATATGAAGGAATTGGATTGTCTTGGTCTTTTAAGAAAGTTAGCCTTGTCACCCATGGTTCCTAGCTAGACCAGGAAATGGACTTGAGAAGAGAGACACTACAAGGAGTGACATCCTTTTTATTCATATGTGGCCGTTACAATTTTGTTTAAAGCAGAAGAATGTGATCCCAAGGGAAGCAAGAGTTAAATTAAAGAATGCTGTTTGGCTCAGAGCCAGGTTGCTCTTGGTAGCTAAGGAGTGCACTTTCAGGTCTACTGCATTGCAATGTATCTTAAATGCTGGGCTACAGATTTAGAAGTCAATAAGCTTTACTTTAAAAATGGCTGTTATTAAAGTCCTCTGAGACTATTATCCTGCAGGGTTTGTTGTCTTTGCTTTCATGTCTCACTTGAAAATTCTCACCCTTCAGCAGGAGAATAACATAGAGAATGGATATGCTTTCTTGCCTTAGTATATTCCCAGGTGCAAAGCTTTATTTTAAAATATAGTCTTTAAAAATGTCAGATGTAAGTTGGATTACTCCTGGAGGAAACTGAGAAAAATCCCATTTACCAGACTCCCTTAAGCAATCTCATATTTCATGGTTATCCTTTACTTTACAGCTAATATCCTCTTATAAGTGAGTACATGCTATGTTTGTCTTTCTGGATCTGAGTTACCTCACTCAGGATGATCTTTTTCATTTCTGTCCATTTGGCAGCAAATTGCATGATGTCATTGTTTTTAACAGCTAAATAATACTCCTCTGTATAAATCTACCACATTTTTAATCCATTCTTCAGTTGAGGGACATCTAGGTTTCCAGTTTTGGGATATTAGAATTAAGGCCACCAGAACTACAGCTGAGCAACTGTCATTTTGATACAGTAAAGCATCCTTTGGGTATATGTCCAGGTGTGATAAAGATGGGTACAAAGGTAAGGCACTTCCAAATTTTATGAGGAATTGCAATATTGAGTTCAAAAGACACTTAGCAACCATCCTGAGCAAGGTAACCTAGTCACAACAAGAGAAACATGGCATGTACTCTCTCATATATGGATTTTAGACATAGATCTGGGGAGTGCCAGTCTACAATCCCATGGCCAGAGAGTCTGTGAAACAGAACCTTCATTCAGTGTCTGATGGAAGAAGAAGCAGACTCCCACCGCTAAGCACTGAGATAAATTCAAGAAATCCAGTGACAGTGAGGGAGGACTGATGACCAATGGCATTAAGACTGGGCTGGTTTAACCTCCAGAAGCAGCTAACCTGACAAGGGTTAGTACTTGAATCCCAGACTGATGCCTGGGAATCCAGCATGGGACTGATCAAGTCCCCCTGAATGTTGGTGTCAGTGAGGAGGCCTAGGTAATCTACTGAGCCTTGGGTAGGAGATAAGTATTTATCCCGGGTATACAAATGGACTTTGGGCTCCCATCCAACAATGAGAGATGCACTCTCATCCTGAACTTTTGGGACATCACTTATGTTTTTAAGATTTTTGAGAAATTTGCAAAATATTTTAAAGTCTCTTTTTATATATAATCTATAAAGAAAACAAAAAAAATCTGTCTTATACTATTTGATAACGATTAGATGACGTCATGTGGGTACAACTTCCATCCAAGTGCCTAACCAAGTGAGTGTTCATGAGAGTCGAATGCCTTGGTTTTCTTATCCTTCTCCCATGACCCCCTCCCCATTAGCCCAGACTATCTAAGCAGTTTTTAAAGAAAAGGAGTACCAGATTCATAGAAACGGAGGCCATACCCATAGGCAGCTGCTAATAGGGAGTGCTAGAGAAGGTCATTAGATGAAATTCAAAGTGTACAGACTAACCACTGATGCTCAGGAAGTAACCTGCTGATTTTATTTGATTTTATAAAGATAAGATGTCAGTATAGCTTCCTGGAAACAAGCATAACAATAAAAACAGTACTGGGTCATGATTATTGGGAAGGCAGTTTTAAGGAAAAATTTCTGCAGAGAGAGGAAGGATATAGGAGATCTAAATGACAGTTCTAACCATTTATGAACCAGCAAAGCAGTCATTTTCTTGAGTTCTTTGAGCAATTGCAATAGCAATCGCTGCATATATGACCCTTACTCATCTTTTTCTCACCCTACTTTTGGAAGATAGATTTCAGGCAAGGGACAACTCTTCATAAAATCACTTTAAAACTAGAAGTGCTGTTTTAGATTTGATTTCCACACATAAAAGATGCTGCATTAGGCATTCCTAAAATACATTAGTTTGAGTTCTAAAGGACACAATCTCTTGAAAAAAGGTGGGCAGAGTAAGCCTGTTTCAGATTCTTTTAAAAGCTGTGCCATGGATGCAGTGAAGAATTAATGTTGATATCAATTTGGTTCATAGTGGTGCTGCTGGATGATAGAGGCAGCTGTAAGACAGGCTGGGTTTTCTTTTTAATACTTTCTCTAAAACCCACATAGAAGACCTATAAACCTCTACAATATTATTACAGATATTATTTATACTGCTTTATTGCTCACAATTGGATAAACATTTCATACACAAGACATCTTTTAGAAATTCATTGCCAACATAGTCTTAAAGGCCTCTACAGACAAACACCAGCCTTCACAGTTAAATCATAGAGACAACTGTATACAGAAAGCCTACAGTGGTGAAGCTACTTTCAGTTTTGTGCTATGTTTTACGGGAAGGAATCAGCTTGAGTGAAAATAACTATTCATAATTAAGGATGGACAGCTAGATTTTTCAAACACTGAAGCATATTTATGGTTGCAGAGCCATAAAAAATAGCAGGAGTAAGGTACAGGAATGAAAGGAACAGGGAACACTTGACATCTCATGCAACCCTTATACCAATCCTATAAGTACATTTTCATCGTGACAGTTTTTTTTAATGTTATGTACATGGGTGTTTTGCCTGCATGTGTGCATGTACATCATCTACAGCATGTTCAGGCAGTGTTCATGGAATCCAGAAGAGGACATTGAATCCCCTATAACTGGAGTTGTAGACTGTTGTGAGCTGCCATATGGATGCTGGGTCCTCTGGAAGAAAAGCCATTGCTATTAAACCACTGATCCATCTCTCCAGCCACAGAAATACATGTTCTTATCCGTCAACTGCAGAAACCACAGTTTTGGGAGATTAAATAACTCTTCCCAATTCCATAGCTGCTGTGTGACTGAGGCAAATTCAGAGCACACATCTATCTGGATTTATGTTTGCACCAAACTCAAATTTTTTTCTCTGCTTATCAAATACAAATCAAACAACTTTGGATTTGACTCATGAAACACAGAAACAATTTAAAAATAAAAGTACTTGTAGATATTTAATTTGAGAAATTTACTAGGGTGCTCGGAGAGCAATCAATAACAACTTAAGGATTTTCTCAATCAGAATGGTTATCCAATCTTTCACAGTTCCTTTAGTACTAATACTGTAACTTAATTTCAAGATACTGATGACCAAATACAGAGTCTTATGCAGGCTAAGCAAGTCTTATGCTACTGAGCTACATTAGACTCATTTGGTTATAGATATGTGTGCCATTTATCATTATTATTTATAGAGTTAAAAGTTAGAAAAGATCATTTCTAGAATCTCTGTCACTAAGTTATTTATTCCTTTAGAGATCGTGTTTGAGTATCAGAAGTAGCAATTAATTGATGTCAAGTCTCATCCCAAAAGTAATATGTGAAAAGAAGGCAAGAACATATGGCAAAGTATCACAATTAATTTTGCTAATGCACTAGAAATCATAGCAGCCATGTAACTAATTTTCTCTACCTTATTGTAATCACGAAGATGTAAATGTAACAAAGCAAAAAGCATCATCCCCCCAAAAAACCAACTCATAATATCCTACATCATAATAGAACAACCCTACATTAAGGTAAATTTTTAGACTGGGCTAATGATATTGTCTTACTCAGGGTTGTTGTTGCTGTGATGAAACACTCACAGTTCCATAAAACAGTTCCTTTCCAAAAGTTAAAAGGACAGAAATTCAAGCAGGGCAGGAACCTAGAGGCAGGAGATGGTGAAGACACCATGAATGTGCTGCTTACTGGCTTGCTTCGCAGGGATTGTGTAGCTTGCTTTCTTATAGAACCCATGACCACCAGTCCAAGTATAACACCACCCACAATGGCCTGGGCCCTCCCACATTGATATCTAATTTAGAAAATGCTCTACAGGCTTGCCCATAGCTCAATTTTATGGAGGCATATTTTTCAGTCGAGGCTTCTTCCTCTGTGATGACTCTAGCTTGTGTCAAGTAGATATAAAACTAGCTAGTACAATTAACAATCTAAGTATATCTCTTTCTATAAGTAGCAGGGCACATTCAAATATAATTACACAGCCTTCTATTTACTAATGAGTACTATTTATCCTAAAGCTAAAGGTAATAACTTTAAAATCATCTCTAGGTTTTTTATGATAGTTCAATACTAAAGAGGGTTCGAATACCAAATGCCAACTGAAGTGCTTCTGACATAATTGGGTCTGATTCTCTGGTGTTCTTTGGTGAGTTAATTTCTGTTTACTACCAAGTACAGGAAATTACTTCTTCTGGGAAATAAAACTCTTTTTTGTGCTTAGCCGATATCTTTAATCCACTTTGTGTTCTCTCATTGAATAAAGTAGTTACAAGGAGGAAACAAAATGACTGTTTTTAGTATCTGAGGAAAAGGAGGAAGATGGAATATATATCTAAACAATATAAGGGTATATGACATTGGCATATTTGCTGATAAAGACGTGTAAACGAGGAACACACAAAATTTTAAGTGATATATCTTCATTCCAGGAACCTATACAGCAGAGGACAAAATCCACTCATAAGCTTTCAATTGCAGACCTACAAATCCTTGGCAAAACATTCAGTTGAATACAAAGTACTCTATAGCTACTTAGACCACGTTATTGAAGCAGGCCTAGGGCATTTTGGCTATCTAGTCATAAGATGATGCTCTTTTGTCTAAACATCTTTGAGAGACCAAGGTTTGTTAAGACTTTCCATGCCAGAAAGTTAAATGGTGTAGTTTCAATAAGAAACTAGAACACGCACATTTGGCTGTGATGGGTTAATTCATATATAAAAAATTTTAAATGGCCATTACATGATATTACTTATTTAAGTTAGGAGAAATATGTCCCATTGTTTTCTGAGAAAGGAGAAATTATATTGCATATCATTATTGTCATCAACCTTTAGTAAAAATGAGGAATCCTAGTGGTGATCATCAAAGACATGATAACAAGGTTACGGCCATAGTGTTTTACAATAGATAAGTGTTTTTCATTCAGTCTTCTCATACATGGTTGAAATAACTATGGAGATGCCATGAATCTCTGCTCTAGTGTGATGCAATTTTAAGTTTAACAGAAGAAAGAGCACAGACAAGAGAATAAGAAATTACCATCAGTAGTATCTAATTATTACTATTACTTGGGTAGAAAGGCTAAAAATAATTCTTTCTGATGAGTACTGTCAGAATTTTGATTCATTCATTCACTGACATTCTCATCTATTTCTTTTTAGAAACTAGAAGACAGATGAGAGTTAACCAAATGTTTGATTAAATGTACCCTTAAAATCATATTATTATATTGTATTTTAATGGGCCTATTGAACAAATCTTAAGCAAATAAATAAACTGAATAATATGTACAATAGAACATAATCCTATTGTAAATGAGAGCATTTACTGACTCCCTCAAGACTGCTGACTGCTACAGCAGAAGTCACAATGTTTGAGTATGGCCTTAAGAAGCGATTAGGTGCTGACCCAAGAAGTAGGGGATAAAATTTAAAGCAGAAGGAAAAGCATAAGTAACGTTGAAGATAAGGTGAGATAAGGTTAGATAAGTATACATGAAAGCTGTGCAACTCTATATGGCTAGAGAAGATATTTCTGGGTGATATGGGATAAGTAACATGAAGCAGTAAAATGAAAATATTGCTATGTGCCTAAATGTATATGTGTTTGTCACATGTGTATTTAAATATACATAAATAGCTAGACAGACAGACAGACACATAGACGAGGTTAGGCTGTGTGGGAGTATTTGCAAACTAACTTTCTTAACTTTTATCTTAAGAAGGTACTTAATGAATTCAATATGTTTCTTTTGGTAACAGTATTTGTGGTTAGTAAAACGGTTATTAGCAGAAAGAATAGTAGACTTGGGAGAAAAGTGAATAGGATATAATAGTCTAAATAAAAAATTAATTTAAGCTAAGACAGCAGATACAGGATAGAAAGGGTGTATTTTTAAGAGACCCTGAATATGACTTGGAGAATGCAATGATAATGTGTAGCGAGCCACAACGTGCTTCTCTCTTAAAAGAGAAAATGTAATGTTTGACGTTGATTCATTATTAAAATATTATCTGTCTGACAGGATATGAGTAGTTTGAATTTGGATTCTGAAGGAAGAGTGAAGTTAGAATGGTGACTTTATTCTAGAACTCAGACATTTTCTATCCACAGTCATGGTTTCCTGGAGTAACCTATTAATAGGCATTCTTCTATGCTCTTCTAAGCATCTGTCTTCCATGTGTAATTCATTTGTACTTGTATATAAGAGACTGGATCACATATAGTTGAAAAAGCACAGTAATGTAAAACTTGAGTGAGCTTGAGGGAATTATTAAAACCAGTTCCTAATGATCTTTCTTTATACCCACAGATTAAGTCATCTTACAGTCCTCACCAGAAAAGCTTCTGATTGTCATAGATGATTATCAATATAGAGACCCAAAGCTGGCCAACATGCATAACAAGAGACTGTAAAATGTTCAGTCCTAAATGGAATGTGTACACACCAGTACTTCCTCCAAAGACTCAGAGATCATTCCAGAAAAGGAAGCAGAAAGAATGCATGTAGTATTAGATGACTACAAGAAAATAAACTCACAGTGGTTATGACCCCATGCAAAAATCTGTGCAATCTCAGGTCAGACCAAATTCCAGCATGGCAACATGAGTTGGGCACAATTTTCCACCTATAGACTTTAATAGGTCAACTAGACTACAGTGGAAGGTAACACGTCCCAAAATATTTGGACATTACAAATTGGCCTTGATGGAAAATAAAATTGAGTGGTAAGAGGGCCTTGGGTGAGTGAATATGATCAACACATTTTGTATGAAATTCTAAAAAGCCTACAGAAATAAATACACTTATTTATATACCCCAATCCCAGAGTTTGTGATACTGTAGGGTAAATTCTGAGTTCAATAATGTGCATGTGTTATTAGTGATTTTAAGACCATTATCCATTCCTAGAATGAAATATTTATCTATGACAGTTCTTAATCATCTGGGTGTTATGGATTCTTTTGAGGAAACCATTTATCTTCTCCTGGGAAATCTAGACAAGTACTCATTAATGCAAAATATAGCCTATTATTTCATGAACTTCCACGAAGGACTAGGAAGCAATAGCATAGTAGTCCACTGAATCCTACCACCACCTCTGTCTTCTAGAAATCCAAGTAATTGATAAAACAACACATCCCCCAAATGCCATCTTAATGGAAAACTCTGTGGAAGAACTGAACCTTAGAAAATGTGACCAAAGTCTGTTTTTGCTTATCTCTATAACTTGAAATTACAGTGATGGTAAGGACCAAATGATCAGAATTTAAGGAGAGGACATCTTAAATGACAGTTCTTGGATATTACAAATAAATTGGGGATAATAATCATATTTAAATAATAACCTGGCTGTTTTTAATTTTGCCCTGCTTGGGAAATAAATAAAGGAGTGGGTGGGTAACTACTGAGAGAAAAAACATGTTCATCCAGGGGTCTGTCTATGAAAGGACAGAGCAGTTTGAACCTCAGGGATAGTGCAATTAGGCTTTTCACTTGTTCTCTATCTCATGGCCCAGTGAAAGAGCTCAAGATCAAAGTATGAGATAATTAAAATGTGCTTAAAGGAAAACTTGAAACCAGCTGTGCTTCACAAAGGGGTGAGTCAATCACCATAGCAGAGAAAGGAACATTTTACAATAGAGGTATTTTTAAATAACCCTGAAAAAAAGACAGAGGTGTTCTTTATTTCACTGTAAACCAATTTTTCACTTAAAAGACCTCAGGCCTGCGCTACATGCATGCAAAGAGTTGAAAACATGATTCCAGTATAATATTATTGATTTGGCAAATATAAATTAAAATGATGACACTGAGGCTGGGGATAAGGTTTCCTGAGCCAGAAAGCAGAAGCTTTCTTCTCCCATCAAAGGAGGGATAGAACCACAGACAAAAAAAAAAAAAAAAAAAAAAACACCTCAGGACAATCTAGTTCTCAACCTGTGGGTCACAATCCCTTTGAGTACTTGAATGACCCTTTCACAGGGGTTGCATATCAGATATTCAAATTATGATTAATAAAAGCATCAAAATTATAGTTATTTTTACAGACATATCAACAAAAATAATTGTATGGCTGAGAGTCACCACAATATGACGAACTATATTAAAGGGTTGCAGCATTAGGAAGGCTGAGAACCACTGATATATCTCTGAGTCAAAGAAAATAGTTTTGTTCTTATTGCATAGGGCACATTGTCTAAAGTCACAACAATTGTCTGACGATACTGTTTAATCTTTTCTGACTTCGAATTCTTTTTTCAGCAAGCTTGTATGAGGCCTCATTCCGGGCACATTTACAGAGCAATTTCCATAATGATACAAAGAGCTTCAAATGAGATTTAAAATGTAATTAAATGGCAGATTAGATGTGGTAAAGGAGTTGTGTTGGCCATACATCACATGCCAAACAGCCTTCACTGAGCTAGCCTATGGCATGACCCCAATTTCACTCTGGTAAGATTACATATCCCTGTTTCATCCTAACAGCTTGATTAGGAAAAAAAATAAAAGAAAATGAAATCACCTCTCTAGTAGAGGGGAGTTCATGAATCACCATTAGACTAAGGCATCCTCCTTCCTTTCCTTTGCATCTCTTAGACTTCTGAAGCTACAAGAAACTCCTTGAGCACGGAATTGAATGCTCACTGACGGTCAAAAGCTGAAAGGATATGCTTGTCCCACAAAGTCGAGCTCTGTAAATCCTAGGGCCTATTCTCCGGGTTTTAAGTGTGATTGCTAAGAAAGTGGAAACTACACATTAAAGATCTCTAAATGGATGATAGCTTACTTATGGAAGACTGCATGGTACCTGAGAAAGCAAGAAAAAATTCCTTGGAAAAAAAAAAGAAAATATTCCTTGGGCAGTCAGTATTTGAAAGCTCAAAAGTAATAAGTTTATGCTTCACTACAAACTCGATATAAGATTTTAGCTATGGAATATAACTAGCCCCAAGACTGTTTGTCTACCTGGACCCTTCATAATTGTGTTCACCATGTGAAATGAACTAATCTTTTCATTTGTTGATCACTTAAGATATCGATAGCTAATCATCCAACATTAAAAAGTAACTACCTATCTCAGCACTCAGAAAAAAAATCAAATCCTAAAAAAGATCAGAATTTAGATGACAGTTTAATAATAAAAGTATTTACAAGAGGTCTTGGAACTGTTAAATGGTATGTGAATTCCTGATTTCTTTCAATGGTATAACAGTAATTACATAAAAATATCATGCTGTATTTTTATCAATTACACAAAGCTTTGAAAATGAGGTTCTTACTTTTTCTTCCTAAATGAATCTTTCACTTTGTATAGCACTTGGTGTTTGGAATCAAATTTGTCCCTTGTGATGTTGAGAGGTACAAAGTAGCTCCTACTTTTTAAAGTATCATTAAATTGAAATCAAGTTGTAATTAACGAAAGCATTTGAAGATCTTTAAATTACTGATGCTGAAAATTCTTAGTAAGGAGCTATTGTGTCTGTTGAGTATGAAATATTTTTTCTTGCGAGGCAAATGCAAGGCTACAGAAAAAAAATAATGAATACTCTCAGAGAAAAAATGAACCTGTCATACCTCTGAAATAAAAGGAATCTAGAAATCTGCTGTATTTAAAAAAGAAACCTACAAGTTGACCTGTACCATTCACTTCACTTGCCAAAGGTGCAGCACTAGCATCAATTTGCTCTTAGAGTAAGCAGTTCAAGGAAAGTTGATTTTACTGTAAAAACATTTATTTAGCCAAATGTCCTTTCTTGATTCTTTGATGAGATTTTTCTGTCAAAGCAACCACTACTTTCCACTCACTACTGGAGAGAAAAGGGGTTGAGAAGACAACAACAGTGATCTCAGTAGGGCTGTTTGCTTGCACTCACTTAGACAGGAAAGCTTCTATAGCTTGGTATCATCGCTCCATAGAAAGTCTTACAGGAAAACTTCAGGTGCAGGTTCCTTGGTTGCTTCTTTTGATTTTTCACTGCTTCTAATTGCTACTGGTTCTTATTACAATCAGGGGCTTAGGAACTTCAGTGGCCTAACTGCTTTCAAAGGGAAAGAAAATTTTCCAAAGTAAAACAGGGTTCAAAAAAAGTATTCCTGTATTTCTGAACAGAGGGTTTAATACAAGCTTTCATGGTAATTTTTTCATTACCTGTGATTCCTTGAAAAAGAAGTGTTTCTTTTCCTACTGAGGTTATCATTTCTTTTGATAAAATAGATAGCACGGCACAAATCCAGCATTCATCTTTTTGACTCTACTCATTAAATAAATAGACACAGTTCTCAGCTTAAAGTGTTCTCTAGTCAGAAGTTATTTGCTTGACCATTGTTCAGAACTCAAAATTGAACTTTGATCCAAACAACGTTCATATCCATGATCCAGACTATCACACATTTATTAGCTATTTGACTTAAGTGCAAATGATCTATGTACTACTACCTTGGTTTAAGTAATTTAGGATGCACACATCTTGTGATGGAAGAAAGCAGAAAAGGAAATGTTTCTCCATTTGAGATCTGCATTTGTCCAACGTAAATAAGTAAGCCAAGGGAGCTTGGAATGGATAAGTGCCCAATACCTTTCTCTTCCCAGTGTCAGATTTTTCTATGCCTAAAGTTCTCCATGTTCTAATCATCTCCATCTTACCTGCTGAAAACACTATTTCCAGAGTGTATACTGACTCCTTTCACATTGGAGAAGATTTTTATGCTTTAAAAGTGGAAGTTGATTTAAATCAAGTGAATTACAGATTGATAAGATTTCAGAGAGTTTAATAGGGTAAAATGAAAATATTCAGGTATTAAAAAATGCAGAAAGGCTTCAGCATTCTTGGGAATCTTACTTTAGTTTGTACTGTGGATTAACTCACCCAAACCTGCTCATCCTCCTTATAGATGTACAGTTTAGAAATGACAAGTAATTTGGTAGATACTTATGCAGCTAGGATTCTGGTTATGAACAGGTCAGATCAAATATAGTATGCCCAATTTAGTTTGATTTTCAGATAACTATTATTACGTCTTTGTGTGTAATATTGTTGCCTGTAGCCGGGCGGTGGTGGGACATGCCTTTAATCCCAGCACTCGGGAGGCAGAGGCAGGCAGATCTCTGTGAGTTCGAGGCCAGGCTGGACCGACAGCCTCCAAAACAATACAGAGAAACCCTGTCTCATAAAAAACCAAAAAATATTGTTGCCTGTATTATTTTCATTTACTAAATTTAGCAAACTTGAACCTGTTAGAGACCTGGAAGTTGGAAATGAGGAATCTGTCATATTTCCGTGTCTTTTGGCTGTTCCTGGTGGTTCACTAAACACAGAAATGTGAAACTTACCACATCAGTGTTCCAAGGCCAATTCTCTACCTCCCTGTTTGAAAGAAGTTATAATAGGTATCATAAAAGTGGGAGCTTATAGATTTTAAATTTTTGATTCCTAATAAAATATTACACAGTATAACCTAGAACACAATGCACCAGTGCATCAACGACAGTAGTTTCCCAGTGGGTCTGCTCTATGTGGTCTTAGAAATTTATCTTGAAAACTATGTCCAAAAGCTTTCTTGCACCTTCAGTCTTTCCAGTGAATTAGTTTGCATCCAATATTTCCCATGTTAAATTCTTCTCTGATTCTAGTAGCACAAACACTGAGATCTAAAATTAATAAATGAGACCTCCTGAAACTGAGAAGCTTCTGTAAGGCAAAGGACACAGTCAACAAGACAAAATGACAGCCCACAAAATGGGAAAAGATATTCACTAACCCCACATCTGACAGAGGGCTGATCTTCAAAATTTACAAAGAACTCAAGAAGCAAGTCTCCAAAACACCAAAGGATCCAATTAAAAAGTGGGCTACAGAACTACATAGAGAATTCTCAATAGAGGAGACTAAAATAGCTGAGAGACACTTGGGAAACTGCTCAACATCATTAGCCATTACAGAAATGCAAATCAAACTCTGAGATATCATCTTACTCCTGTCAGAATTGCTAAAATAAAAAAAACACCAATGACAGTTTGTCCTGGAGAAGATGTGGAGAAATGGGAACACTCCTCCACTGTTGGTGGGAGTGCCAACTTGTACAGCCATTATGGAAATCAGTATGGAGATTCCTCAGGAAAATGGGACTCAGTCTACCACAAGACCCAGCAATTCCACTCTTAGGCATGCATATACCCAAAAGATGCCCATTCTCACAACAAGGATATCTGTTCCATTATGTTCATAGCAACATTATATATAATATCTAGATCCTGGAAGCAACCTAGATGCCCCACAACTGAAGAGTGGATAGAGAAAATGTGGTACATTAACACAATGGAGTACTAAAGAAGATAAGAAGTTGGTGAAGGACAGGGTTGGATCTGGGACAAGTTATGGGGAGGGGGTGAGGTGGTTCTGATAAAAATGCACTAAATATATATATATATATATATATATATGAGATTATCAGTGAATTCATTAAATACTATGTTACAAACACTCAGTATATTGACCAAGTGAAGTTTGGAGGAAAAGGTAATGGGAGATGGAATAGAAGCTGGAGGGAATGAATGGGTGTGGATTTGAAGAAAACATATGGAATGCATTATTAAATTCTAAAACAATAAAAATAATTAATAAAAATAGTTTTATAATTCTTTTCCTCATCTTTGTGTCTCTTCTATCTAGATACCAAGATTTCACTGGTCAATACATTTAATCCTGAGGGAAAAGAGTGCATTCAACAGTGTCTTGCCATCATGTTGTATTAACTCAAACATGATGCAGTGGCGCTAATGAACTAAAACAAGGACTACAAGTAGACAATCACAAGTTGCCTCCCTTGCAAGTCATAGAGAAGATGGTAAGAATAAGATGGCAAGATAAAATTGTTCCAACCTGCTGTGTCTATGCACAAGACTGATGCAGAGCAGGACAGAACTCACCTCTCCTGTTGTCAGCAGTGGGAAACAATATGGAGTCTCAACTATGCACACAATGAACAAATTGCCCTGCAGCACTGATGTCGTGTATACTTTCATTTCCCCTGAATGCCAGGTTCTCACCAACAATGCGTTGAGTACTAATGATGTATGACAGCAATGTTCTTCACTCTTACACCATGTAGATAGGGAGATTTTCTAACATATTTTCCATATATGAATGTCTTGAAAACATCCAGAATACTATGAATAATCATAAGGGAAAATAGGTACACATGAGGAGAGCATTAGGCAAATCAGGATGGATGTACCTGCAACTATCAACATAGTGGGAAAAAATCCAGACTGAATCTTTGTGTTGTCTCAGGAGCAGCTGAGGCAGTCTTTCTTCCCACTCATTCTTCCTGAGTAACAAAAGAACTGCAAAACACAGCATTCTCTTCCTGCCTGGGGTTCACTGCTAATTGATCACTGCATCTGTTTCTTGCATTCAGGGAATGTCAAGCAGAGAAAAGCCAGAGGATCACAACACTGTTTGTGTACCTAGGTGCCTTTGCACCATGGGGTGTAAACACCCAGGGTTCTTTTGGCTGTTGGAGGAAAATAGGAAGGCCAGTAACAAAATGTCCTTCAAAAGAAACACTATGTGGGCAGAGATAAGAGATAAGAACTAGGACACTGTCAGTAGAGAGATCTTACAATAGCTCCTTGAAATAAAGAAGTATTCTTTTTAAAGAGAATGTAAGTGAAAGTTGTTAAAACATCTATTGTATCCAATCTATCCCATTACCAATCTATCTCATGAAAAGCACAGTTGCTGCATTTGTAAGCATTACAAAACAGGAATCTTTAAGTTTCCCGTAATTTGCTTTATATTTTCTTAAGGGAGAAATAATTCATTCTACACGTTGTTCACACTGGATATTTAATGCAGATTTCATTCTGTGTGAAACTGGAGATGGAACACAGGGTGGCTTTGCTTATGCTAGGCTAGTACTCTACCATTGTGTTACATTCTCCTGACTATTTAATGCAAAGTTTTCAAAAATTGCTTTTCTGGGTTCCTGCATAACATAAAAATTGTCCAAGAAATTTCCATTTTTATCTTAGGAGAATGTATGGGATGGAGAGACAGGGAGAGGGGGGGTTAGATTTCTAAGTCATTTATTGAGTGTTGGATTAAATCTAACATCCTTAATCACAGGGTTTCAGTGGTAGATTATACATAGGAGCTTTTTCCCCTTGGCAAAAAAAAAGGAAAGACGTTTGAGTGGAAATTGGCTGCTAGTCTAGAAGATCCCAAGGGCAAGTGAAAGACCCCGGCCCACACAGGCAAGCTGAGGCTCATGGAAAATTCCGTTTCCCCCACAGCTGAATAGTCATTTTTTTATCAGAAGGGAACTCTGCCCAGGGACACAGGTGTCTATAGCCAGCCCAGCAAGATTGGGCAAGCACAGAGACCTATTGTTCCTCAGATAGGGCCAAGGCCGAGACTTGAGTTCTGAGAGAAACCTTAATTGCCCTCGTTCTGAGCCCCCGCCTCATTTAAATTGCCCAATCAGGGTCCCGTAACTAGGCTTCTCGCTTCTGTATTGCGCTTTTTGCTATAAAAGAACCCCCGAGTCCCCAGCTCGGGGCTCTCAGTTCCCGAGACTGAGACGCCCCCGGGTACCCGTGTATTATCAATAAAGCCTCTTGCTGTTTGCATCCAAGGTCGTGGTCTTGGTGTTCCTTGGGTTCGGGTCTCCCTCCCGTGGAAGTCCCCCGGTTGGGGTCTTTCATTTGGTGCATTGGCCGGGAATTGAGACCCCGCCCAGGGACCACCGACCCACTTCTGGGAGGTAAGAATTGTCCGGACTAAATTTCTGTTGTTTCTGTTGTCTGCTGTCTGTCTATGCCTGTTATTCTCTCGCGCCTGCGTTTGTAGTATACAGCTGTATGCATTTGTAAGCTCCAGGAGACGTCCTGGTAGCGTTTGGAGTACTCTGTTGTTTGGGGGCCCCGTTTGTATTTGGAGTACTCATTTGTAGGGGTGGATGTCAATCTGCCCCGTTTGTATTTGGGGGTTCTGAAGGAACCGTTTGTTTGGGGTAGATGCCTAGGAATCTGCCCCGTTTGTATCTGGGAGTCCTTAGGGACTCGGTTGTTTGGGGTAGATGCCTAGGAATCTGCCCCGTCTGTTTGGGGAAGTCCCACTGGCCGAGGGAGTTTCCATCCTGATAGGGGACAAGGACGGGAGCACAAGGCCCCCGTCCCCGATCTGAATTTGCTTTTGACTTTCGTCAAAGCCGCGCAGCGAAAATCTGTTTGTTTTTGTTTCTTATCTGTTCGTCCGTCTTAGTGTCGTTTGTCATCGCTCTCGAGAAAATGGGCCAGACAGTTACCACTCTGCTTAGCCTGACCCTTTCACATTGGCAACAGGTCCAGGAGTACGCTCACAACCGGTCTGTCGATGTGCGCAAGAAGCAATGAATCACCTTTTGCTCTTCTGAATGGCCAACTTTTGATGTTGGCTGGCCACGAGATGGCACCTTTAACTCTCAAATTATTTTCCAGGTGAAAGAGAAAGTCATGGATCCTGGACCCCAGGGCCACCCGGACCAAGTACCCTATATAGTTACCTGGGAAGTGCTGGTCTATGACCCTCCTCCCTGGGTGCGCTCCTTTGTACACCCAGGAGGTCACTCCTCCTCCTCTCCCCACCCCCTGGCCTCCGGACTGCGAGGCCGCAGGGAGCAGCCGCTCCGGATTCCACTGCCCTGCCTCCGGACGGGCCATGATGGCCAGTTGCAGTACTGGCCGTTCTCTGCCTCAGATCTTTATAACTGGAAAAATAATAACCCCTCCTTTTCAGCAGATCCTGTGAGAATGACTGATCTATTGGAGTCGGTTCTTACTACCCATCACCCCACCTGGGACGATTGCCAACAGCTTTTACAGGTCCTCCTAACTTCGGAGGAGAGATAGCGGGTCCTTCTTGAAGCCCGAAAAAAAAATTGTTCCTGGGACAAATGGACAACCTACGCAGCTTCCAAATGAAATTGATGCTGCTTCTCCCCTCGACCGCCCAGACTGGGACTTCACCATTGAGGCAGGTAGGACCCATCTATTATTGCCAGTTGCTTGTAGCGGGTCTCCGGGGGTGCCCTACAAATTTGGCCCAGGTAAGACAGATAGTTAAGAAGGCAGAGGAATCGCCAGCTGCATTTTTTAGAAAGACTTAAGGAAGCTTATGTATTGAGGGAGACAGAACGCATTTTTTTATGAAAAGAGAAGCTCAGACAGAGAGAGAAAAGATGGAGACAGAATGTCGGAGACAGGAAATGAGAGAGACAGGATAGCAAGGGACAAGAACCGTAACAGAGAAATGACTAAACTGTTGGCCACAGTAGTCGCAGAGCAGAGACAGGATAGGCAGAGAGAGGGACGAAGGGGGCCTCACTTAGAAAGAAGGACCTTTCGGAGACCCAAACCCCCTGCCGGTCCCCCTGGAACACTCCTCTGTTGCCAGTCAAGAAGCCAGGAACCAATGACTATAGGCCGGTCCAGGACCTCCGGGAAGTCAATGAGCGGGTTGAGGACATACACCCCACGGTCCCCAATCCCTATAACCTCCTGAGTGGACTGCCACCTGACTATGTTTGGTACTCAGTCCTGGATTTAAAGGATGCCTTCTTCTGCCTGCGATTACACAAAGACAGTCAGCCACTGTTTGCCTTTGAATGGCAGGATGCAGACCTGGGAATCTCGGGACAGCTTTGACTGGGGGGAGAGCCAGGAGAAAGCCTTCATGGACATCAAGAAGGCTCTGCTCAGCTCCCCAGCTCTGGGGTTACCTGATCTGACTGAACCCTTTGACAAATTGACGTTGGGGCAGCCTTTGACTATCTATGCTCAGGCAGCCACCGGGCCGCTGGCTCACCAATGCCAGGATGACCCATTACCAGACTCTGTTGCTGGACAAGGACCGAATTCACTCCGGGGCTCCGGTGACCCTGAACCCCGCCTCGCTACTCCCCTCCCGGGGAAGCAGAGACTCATGACTGCTTGCAGGTCCTGGCTGAGGTCCATGGGGCGAGAGCTGACCTCACGGATCAACCCCTTCCCAACCCCGACCATGTCTGGTTCACGGAGGGAAGCAGCTTCGTACATCAAGGGGAAAGGAAAGCCGGTGCTGCATTGACAACTGAGTCAGAAACAATTTGGGCCGAGGCCTTGCCGCCAGGAACATCGGCCCAACGAGCAGAACTGATTGCCTTGACACAGGCCCTGAGACTGGCAGAAGGTAAGAAACTCACTGTCTACACAGACAGCCGCTATGCTTTTGCCACCGCTCACATCCATGGTGAAATTTATAGGCGAAGGGGTTATTGACCTCAGAGGGCAGAGACATTAAAAACAAAAAGGAAATCCTGGCCCTCTTAGAGGCTCTGCACCTCCCAACCGCCCTCAGTATCATACATTGCCCAGGGCATCAGAAAGGCGACAGCCCCGTTGCCCGGGGAAACCGGAGGGCAGACCTGGCCGCCCGGGAGGCTGCCCTGACCTTGGAAAGCAGCAGTCACCTCCTCCAGGCAGCTGTAGTCCCTGTAACTAATGAGGCTTCCGAGAAGACCTCCCCGTCATGGGACTATGAGATAAAAGACATCAAAGCCATGAAAAGACTGGGGGCGACCCGAGTACATGATGGTCTCTGGACCTACCAAGGAAAAACTGTCCTTCCCCGCCTAATGACTAGATATTTGGTTAACAGCCTACACAAACTCACTCATTTGAGCTCCAGGAAAACGAGAGAACTGTTAGCCCGGGAAGAAAATACTCGCTACCTGTTGGGAATAGAAGAAATACTAAAACAAGTGACTGAGCAATGTGATGCCTGCGCCCGCGTCAATATGACCAGGCTAAAGCTACCCATGGGAACTCGAGCTCGTGGGCACCGGCCTGGGGTGCACTGGGAAATAGATTTCACAGACCTCCTGGTTTTTGTTAACACCTTCTCGGGATGGACTGAAGCCTACCCCACCAAGCACGAGACAACAAAGGTGGTCACCAAGAAACTTCTTGAAGAAATCTTCCCCCGTTACGGAATGCCACAGGTATTGGGGACAGACAACGGGCCTGCCTTTGTTTCTCAGGTAAGTCAGTCTGTGGCCACCTTGTTGGGGATTGATTGGAAATTACATTGTGCTTATCGACCCCAAAGTTCAGGGCAGGTAGAGCGTATGAATAGAACCATTAAGGAGACTATAACTAAATTATCGCTGGCAGCTGGCACTAAAGACTGGGTCCTCTTGCTCCCCCTTGCCCTCTATCGTGCCCGGAATACACCGGGCCCCCATGGCCTCACCCCTTTTGAAATTCTATATGGAACCACCGTTCCCTTTGTTCAGTTCTTTGACCAAGATATTTCTGACTATGCCAATTCCTCCTCTCTTCAAGCTCACCTGCAGGCACAAGAGCTGGTTCAGCAGGAAGTCTGGAAGCCTCTGGCCCAAGCCTACCGAGACCAGAGGAAACACCCTATCGTCCCTCACTCCTACCACGTGGGAGACAGCGTTTGGGTCCGGCGCCACCAGGCTAAGAACCTTGAACCCCGCTGGAAGGGACCATACACGGTCCTGTTAACCACCCCTACTGCTCTCAAGGTGGACGGGATTGCTGCTTGGATACATGCCTGGCACGTAAAAGCTGCCTTCCTTGAGGATCCGGACCCAGGATGAAAGGCTCAGCGCACTCAAAATCCTCTAAAAATAAAACTTACCCGCTCCTCTCCCTCCTGCTAATAGCCCTCCTCATAAAATCAGACACTGGTGTGGCCTCCAGTCCCCATACCGTTTATAAATTAACCTGGGAGGTTCTCTCCCAAGTGGGGGAGGTCATTTATGCTGTCACGGAACCACATGCACTTGGGACATGGTGGCCTACTCTATGGCCTGAATTTTATGATTTGGTAGCAGGGTTGGACACTTGGGACATTCCCCATTGCCACCCAAAGGCATGCGCCAGTGGTTCCCATTTTTACAGACGTCGACGTGCACTCATGGACTCCAGAGAAACCACCCCCGGGTGTGTTGATCAAAGAGCCAGAGAGCAGCTAAGTTCAAAGGACTTCTATGTCTGCCCCCGAGATGGGCATGCCTGGCAACAGGCCCAGAAATGTGGGGGACATGATTACTTTTTCTGTGCAGCTTGGGGGTGCGAGACCACAGGGGACGCATATTGGAGGCCGTCCTCATCCTAGGATAAAATACAAGTACGCAGAGGCTGGGACAAAGGACAATCTGGAATGATAGGTATGCCTCTTGCCATTTCCTTCACTGCGCAGGGAAAGCAAGCCCCGGACTGGCAGACTGGGTATACTTGGGGTTTGCGTTGGTATCTGTACGGGCCAGACAAGGGGGTAATCTTCAAAATCAGATGTAAGGTGGCTCCTGTCAATCCACAGGCCATAGGCCCTAACCAGGTTCTTGCTGATCAAAAGCAGCCTAGCCTACTCTGCCCAAGGCTGATACCAGGCCCCTGACCCTGCCTAAAACCACAGCTGCTCCCGCGCCTACAGAAAGCACTCCCAAACCCCCCCTCCTCAGGTCCCCCCCCCTTAAAGGCACGGGAAATAGAATATTAGCCCTGATCCAAGGGACATATGCCACTCTGAATTTAACTCGCCCAGATAAGACTAAGGAATGCTGGCTTTGTCTGACTCTGCAACCTCCCTATTATGAAGGCTTAGCGGTTGTGGGCAAATATACAAATCAGGCCACAGCCGAGGCTCTTTGTGGGACAGCCATGCAACATAAATTGACCATCTCAGAAGTGTCTGGAGAGGGGCTATGTATAGGTAAAGTCCCCGCTACGCATCAAGGACTATGCAATGCTACTGAGCCTTTGCCCCAAAGTAGCCGCTACTTGATAGCCCCCAGTGGGACATATTGGGCCATGCATCTTAAACAGACTGACCCAGTTCATAAAAGAAAGGCTATTGGTTGTATAATCACTGGTCTTGACTCAGCAATACCAGCAGCTAAAGCAAAGGGATCTCGAGATGGCAGAAACCTCTGAATGAAAGATTTCATTCAGTTACAAGAGCAATGGGGGAATGAAAGACCCCGGCCCACACAGGCAAGCTGAGGCTCATGGAAAATTCCGTTTCCCCCACAGCTGAATAGTCATTTTTTTATCAGAAGGGAACTCTGCCCAGGGACACAGGTGTCTATAGCCAGCCCAGCAAGATTGGGCAAGCACAGAGACCTATTGTTCCTCAGATAGGGCCAAGGCCGAGACTTGAGTTCTGAGAGAAACCTTAATTGCCCTCGTTCTGAGCCCCCGCCTCATTTAAATTGCCCAATCAGGGTCCCGTAACTAGGCTTCTCGCTTCTGTATTGCGCTTTTTGCTATAAAAGAACCCCCGAGTCCCCAGCTCGGGGCTCTCAGTTCCCGAGACTGAGACGCCCCGGGTACCCGTGTATTATCAATAAAGCCTCTTGCTGTTTGCATCCAAGGTCGTGGTCTTGGTGTTCCTTGGGTTCGGGTCTCCCTCCCGTGGAAGTCCCCCGGTTGGGGTCTTTCACAAGAACTCTGCCTGATTTCTTTACTTCTGTATCTCCAGCTTCCAGTTTGGTTGGGTCATGCTTGTGACAAAGAATCATCAAAAGTATGATTAGATACAGCAATATATTGATTACTCAGGAAAAACTGTTAGAAACTGCAGACTATTAAAGGCAACTAGGAGGAGAACCAAGCAATTGGTAACCTTGGTATGCAATTAGAGAAAAAAGAACTGATTTCTCATGGTAGCCCAGTTCACTCTAAGGTTCTTTTTAACCACATTTTCTTCCTCCAAATTTCCAAGTTCCAACCAGTCTCATCACTATCCCTGCCACTTGCCACTGTCCTATCATTCATTCACTGTAAATGAATGATTCTGACGACTCAGTAGATTCCAAGCACTTTTCTTGATGCAGAGCTTCACAGCAATGAACATAGATGACCCAGGCCTAGTCTTGCAAATGATTACATTAAAAAGGCTATCACATATTATGTTAGACACTGTGCATCAATCTTTTTGGGAGTTTGGCAACTCTAACACATCGGAGATTTTGTTGTATGATGACTGTATCTTCAGAGAATCTTTCTTAAGAGTGGGGAACCAGCTAAAGGGTATAAGTTTCCACAGAAAACTTAACAATTTAAGGGGAAACTGAATAATTCTCAGGTTCCTTTTAATATTAAGTTCATTTTACATTCTCCCTCCCAGCCCTCCTTCTGCCATCCCTTGTCTCCCCACCCCAGCACACCCTATCCACTCCTCCCAAAGAATAAGGCCTCCCATGGGGAGTCAACAAAGCCTGGCCCATTTATTTGAGGCAGGACCAAGCCACTCTCCTAAGGCTGAACATGGCATCCTACATTAAGGAATGGGATCTAATGCTAGCTAATGTACCAGGGACTATCAGGTTATTTTGACTCTGTAGGAAATCTATCATGGAAGCAGAAATCTTCAGGTAGACATTTCCTGTCCTATAATTTGTTTAGACTAGCCACTTGGCCTTAAATTGATAAAATAACTGAAAATTATGCTTTTATGCTACAGTCCATTTTTTTTAAATGAAGATAGCTCTGTGGCCCGGGATAAACAGTAGCAATAAGCCAACAAACTAACAACAACATTTACTTTGAGGTCTATTTTATCTGAAGTTTCCTTGGCATTTGCTGTATATGTTATTGGAATGAGGCTTTCTCAATGTAAGGGATGCTGTTTTTATTAAATTGCAATGATCGGGTGGCCTGCTAAAACCTGTACAATGACCACACTAGTCAATATACTCATAGGGAAAGCTTCAGAAGGCTTCACCCCTAGCTGAAGAGCTACAGCCAGTTGAATGTAGAGAGAAGAAAAATAGAAATGATACAAACACAGTGTAGTCATATAATATGCTCACAAAAATGGAATACCAAATATTTCTGAAAAATTAGGGGATGTTATCAAAACAGGCAGCGGTAACAAGTAAAGGAAAACTTGCTGAGACCCTTATCTCAAACTTTGTACCAATGCTCTTAAAACTGCAAATAAATTGAAATCAACTAAAACCTATGCACAGGTTCTGTAGCCCAGACAGGCTTCATTTCATGATCCTTCTGCCTCTGCCTCTTCAGTTTATCTTACCAATGCATGCCACTACAACCCACTATGCACTGATTCTGTTTTCAACATTTTCTCTAATACCACAGAGTAGGTATTTTCAGTTGTCACTCTCCTTATAAGTCCAACACTTGTCGTATCCCTCTGAATTACCTGTAGCATCCACTTGGATGAAAAAGAATCATATCTCAACCTTCCACTAAACTAATGAAACTACCAGCAACTGTCATCCCTCTTCCCTTTCTACACTAATAGCTGTACCTTCATTCCAATCTAAGTCAATTCCTAAATTTTATCTTTATGCTTTCCCAAGTATCTGCAATATTAAACATTTTGGGTATCCCACATTCTCGGCCTCATTCTCTCCCCTGCTCCTTCTTGAACTCCCAGTCTTCCTTCTTGTATCTACCCACTCCTTTCACTTTCTCATCTTCTTCCCATTACTATGCTAATTCATGCTCTTGTTTCTCTAGTTTGTACTCCATTGACCCTATACCCATTTTCTCATTGAATGGTCTTTATCTTTTCCCATCATATGCTCAAGTTTTGAAATAATTGTTTGGTACTTGTTCCTCCATGCTCTGAATTTCCACACATATTTCAGTCTAATGTCATATTGATTTCTACTGACCACCAGTGATTTTAGAGTTCTCCAAGTTCACACCGAAATGGCTCTCATTAAATTTATCAATGTTTTTCTTTTTCTAAACTGATGAAATGTTTCTTATCTCTAAAGTATTTGCCAGCTATGTCTTCAGGTAGAATGTCATACCTTTTGAAGACCTTTTTTTTAGATTCTGTGACATCACATGAACCTCAGTTTCCTACCAACTGCACTATTAATTTTTCAATTAATGCTATGTGCTTATTTTTCTTTTCTTTTCTCTGAAACATTACTGCCTTTCTGCAATCATTCAAGCAAAATGACCTCTATTTAAAACTAATCTGAAGCATTTTAAATGCAAGCAATGTTTGAATTGTTTATGTATTTATAAAATCCAGTTAAGTATATCTAACCAGAACAACTCACATACGCTTTCTGGGTATGTGATAATTTCATCAATTATCAAATTAATCAAAAATATTTGTGTTCCATATCCAATTCTAACTAAAAATAAGAAATGTTATACTCAATAATATTCCTGTCACCCTCATATTCTCTCAAATTTCTTTTCTTGTGTAAAGTTTTATGTAAAAAGGTTGATCATGCGCAGAAGTTAAGTCTTTCCTCTAAATCACTTACTACAACCAGTCTTAATAGAGTTGATATAACCATCTGTTCAGTCACTAACAACAGTCTCTCCTTCCTTCTGTTTGTTGTCATCACAACTGTCTGCATTATCATCACCCATCCAACAATGTCAGTGTTGCATTGACAATGGGATTGGGTGTGGAAACACAGATATTCAAGTTCCTTATATTTGCAACTAACCAATGGACATTCCTGAAAATATCTTTAAATTGGTTATAACATCTAAAACGGATAGCTGTTATTCCTCAGCATTTAAAGAATAATGACAAAGAACATCTGAATGTGTTTAGTACAGAATCCGAAAACGTTTTTCTGAAATGTATTTTTGATCTGTAGTTGGTTATGTATTCAGAGCCTACAGAAATAGAGGACTAACTGTAGTATAGAAGCTACCTGCATGTTGCTATTGTGGTCAGCTTCTTGCAGTTCCTTGAGTTGTCAAAAGAATTCTCACAAGCCTTTACACACACTCCTTTTGCTGGGATCTTTCCTTCTTGAAGCTCTCAATTTCATTTGATTCAGTAGGGTTAAGACTTACTTGAAGAAGGCCTCATTTTCTCACCATGGTGAGAGCCCACAAGTGGACTCCCACAGCACTCCCAAATTACAGTTCTCACTATGAAGTAGTAGCTTGCTAAACCTCCTTTCACTTCCACAAACTGAAGATCAAAGAACAGGGATATTCCAACTTATCTTGCTTGTTTTCTGGTATTTCTCTAGTATCGAAAATAGTATTTGGAACATAAACTTTTGTGAAATAGACAAATAAGTGTATGCTTGCATTGGAAGATTATCCTATCATAGTATGTTCTAATATTTGGTAATTCATTTTTATTACCCTCTTTCAAACAGGAAAACCAATTCTTGTAGGTTATCAGCACATATTTTGTGTTTTAAGTAATGAAAATTAGTTTTAGGCAATGTTATTTTAATGAAAACATGGAATATGAAGTATTTCCGTGGTAGAGGTTTCTTTACATATGCCACAGCATCTAGAAATCATATACTAAATTAAACAGCTTAGTAGTTTAAGGAATGGTTGAGGTCTGTAGAGGTGGCTGTGAAGTCTGTACATTGACAAAACAAAAGAAGCTCTCTCCACAGAGTAAAATGTGCTTTCCACAGTCTGAATACCTACTCATGAAGCCTGAGGACTGAAGCAGAATGTTCTTCATTAATCCCCCCATCTGACTATCTCTTGATAGTGAGGGATGGCTTTTTATTCCTTGTCAATGAATTTCATAGTTATCTAAATAGTTTCAGGTGGTGGTTATATGGAGCATTGGCCTGAGAAGTATTCAGATACTGTGTTTATGGACTGACCTTGGCTCCCATCGGCAAATGAGAGAAATAACTGTGACTACACAGTTGCTGTTCTTGGTCTTGTTCTTCCTTTCACCATTCACAAGAGGAAATTAAGATGTTCACTAGCAGAGATCCTAGTTTTCTGTTCTTGTTTGTAGATTTTTTATAGCTCCACTGTACGTACACCTGGTCTCCAAAATCCTTACATAGATATGATTTATGACAGCTCAAATATTAAACTAGTTTCAAGGTTAATTACTTGTCTTGGATCACAAGCATAATCAAATCTAAGCATGACATGTGGCAATATAACATGATCACAGGAAGTGGTTTTCAATATCATTATATTATTGCATAAATATAGTGACAAATTCATTTCCTTAAAGGCCAATCTTAAAAGCCATTTGAACAACATTCAGGCTTAGAAATACAGGTTGGAACTGACGTTTGCAGAAAAGAATCCACAACTCTATTAGACATACTAAAAGATACAAGACTGATTGATAAAAGCTTCGAGCATTTTTGAGATTTTGGAGAGTTGGAATATTATAGATACAAAGTTGAGTTATTTGAGTTATCTTTAGTCTCATTAATAATGATTCTTTCGTGACTTCTATGCCTGATGTAACATTCTCTGACTATCGTATGAAATGTTTGCGATAGATTTAAAAGCTAAATATGTAACAGAGTTTCCCCTGCCTTGCCATTACCTGTCTACTTGATGTCTCAAGGAGGGTATTTGAAAAGAATATTAATTTATAATTTTCTTTTGTTCTATGAATATGAAAGTTCATGTAACAACTTCTACTTGAAGCGTGTTTTTTGAGGCAACTGAATCTTTTTAGACCATGGTCACTATATGTGGTTTAGAATAAATATTTCTTATTCCCTTTGAAGTGAGAGTTCTTTTTTGTTAGTTTGTGAACTTAGGAAGAGGGAATGTGTACAGGATAACATAACATATCTAATTTATAGGAATCATTATGATACATACTTTGCTTCACTACAGGTGGCAGTATACAAAAAATACTTGTCTTGGTAGGAACAGGCAAAAATATGAATTGATTAAACATCTATTAATATTTTAGTATTTGTGTAGGCACTAAAAATACATCAGTGAATGGGACAGACACGGTTCATATCTTTGTGGATGTTGAATTTTAGTATAGGAGCCAGATATTAAGGCAAGGTGTATGTTTCAAAAAGAAGAAACTTGACAATTAGAAGCAGGAAAAAGAGACAAGTTTCTATAAAAGAGTCTCGCAACCATTTTGCATTCAAATTGTATATACAAAGCAAATACTGGGTTGAGACAGAAACTATATACAATACATATCTACTAATTAATAACTAAAAATAAGCTTACAAAGAGAAAGAACAAATTTTCATTGAGTAAATAGCTGCATATATTTTAATGTATACTAGTTATAAAACATAGAAACCTGAAATCATTCTTCTGTGCCTAAAATATGTTCACTGAGGCTTTTTCCCTGAGTTGCAAATAAGTTTACACATTCATGTAAACTAAGACTCCTTCTTTTACTTTACTAGGACAGTCAGAAGCACATTTTCCCATAGAGATTTTGAATGGAACACAGAATGTCATTGATTTGCATGGTTTATGGGTGTCCCAGCATGTGCTTTCATTAACAGGTGATTTAGGAATTATCAAAAGGCATACCTGTGAGTTTCTCACCTAATCACTAAAGCCAGTTGACTTTTTCTAACATCAAGCATTGCAAAAGGAGAAGCTCTTGATTAGCCAAGAGACACTGTTGTTCATGAATCAGCCTCTGACTAGGGGTTTAGGAATTGAGAAATAACATTAATGTAGCACTTCCATATAAAGTTGTTCTTAGGAGTTTCCATTCTGAAAACCAGAAGAAAACTGAGTATTTTTTTAATATCTCAAAATCAAGGACATTTTTGTACTGTATTCCACTGACCTACAAAATTGCATCGGCCAAAGTTTAAATTTTAAGTATGAAGAAAAATAAGATACTACTGGATTCTAAGTCACATTCATGAACAAAGCCTAGGATCAAATCATGATTTATCAGCATGCTGGAGACACTAAGAATTGAGTTTTAGAAAATTATGAGTCCTGAATCCTGACCCACAGATTCAGCTAAGCAGGGCTCCTAAAGCCTGAAGCAGGAACAATGGAACCTGCATGGGTTTCTGCTAGGTCCTCTAAATACATGCTGTGGTTGTTTACCTTGGGTTTTTTGTGGGAATCCTAACAATGGGATTGGTGGTATCTCTGACTCTTTTGCCTGCTCTTGGGACTATTTTCCTCCTACTGGGTAGCCTCATTCAGCCTTTATATGAGGGTTTGTGCCTAGTTTAACTGTGTCTTGTTATGCTGTGTTCAGTTGATGCCCCTTGGAGGCCTGTTCTTTTCTGAAGGGAAATGGAGGATCTGGGAGAGAGAGGAGGGGTGTGGCAGGACTGGGAGGAGTGGAGTGAGGGAAGGTTGTGGTCCCAATGTATTGTATGAGAGAAGAATAGATAAAAGTAAAGATAAAAATAATTGGGTCCTGGTAGGGAAAAATTACAGCTAGTTGTTGTCTTAGAGTTATTGTTGCTGTGATGAAACACCATGACCAAAGCAACTTGAGGAGGAAAGGGTTTATTTGGCTTAGGCTTCCATGCTACTGTACATCACTGAATAAGTCAGGGCAGGAATTCAAGCAGGGCAGGAAACTGGAGGCAGGAAATCATGGAGGAGTACTGCTTACTGACTTGCTCTCCATGACATGCTCAGCCTGCATTCATATAGAACTCAGGACCACCAACCCAGTGGTGGTACAACCTATCAATCACTATTTAAGAAAATGCCCCATATGCTTGCCTAAAGTTCAATATTACAGAAATATGTTTTTTTGGAAACAGGGTTCATGTGCAGCTTTGGAGCCTGTCCTGAAACACACTCTGTAGACCAGGCTGGCCTTGGACTCACAGAGATCCACCTGCATCTGCCTCCCAAGTGCTGGGATTAAAGGTGTAAGCCATTGTCATAACTGAAATTCCTCCTTTCTCTCAAATGACTAGCTTGTTTCAAGTTGACATAAAAGTATCTGTCCGGCCAAAAAAAATATAAAAAAATTGAAAAATGAGCTAGGGTAATTTGCAATTCTTCTAAAATGCAGATTCTGTATTATTGAAAAATTATTTTAATTTCCAAACGTCTTTCTGCCCAGAAATAAAGAAAAGAATTTTTCAAATGTAAAAGTTGTTCTTGAGGGTGAGGATTGTGGTATATATGGGATGATCAACTTTGCAACAATTACTGAAAAGTTTCTATAATGTTATTGACTAATTTCTTCGTTAAACATTGATTTAGAGAACATATTACATTTCAAAGATACTGAGTAAAATATAGTAGCCAATGATTATAGGTGGCCTCTGAGCATTTCAAATCAAGCTGGTGAAACTGAGAGACAAAAGTTGTAAGTTTTTTTATTTTTTTAATTTTTTTCTTATTTTTTAGGAGACAGGGTTTCTCTGTATTGTTTTGGAGGCTCAAAGTTGTAAGTTTTAACTTTAATTAGGCATAGATTAAAAATTGGTATAGGGCTTAATTTTTTAAATAATATATTTGGAAGAATTAAAATATGTAAATATTTAATTTTCATCTATGAACTTAATGAAATAGAAATACATATTATATATTTACAAGGAAAATAGTATAGGAATTGGTGTGAGGCATAAATTATATATTACAATCAAGTTTTCTTACAAGTGCAGTGGAAAATATAGCTATTTTATTAATACTTTAAGATTCATTATATATTAGATTAATAATATATTAGATTAAAAATATTAAAATTACCCTCTTTTTGAGACAGGATCTCATGTAGCCCAGATTGGCTTTGAACTCAGTCTACAGCTGTTGTCCTTTGTAGCTAATGACCTTCAACTCCCAATCCTTTTGACTCCACATACCAGGCATTGGGAGTATTAAAACATGAGTCAGCAGATGCAGCTGACACGGCCTACTTGAGGCAGAGAACATGAAGAAATCCAGAAGGTACTAAATTGAAAGCTTTATTCCTACTCAAGTAGTTTTCATAGTGTTGCCCATGCTTCCAGAGGAGAGAAGTAAATATCAATCTCGCACAGGTATGAAAACTACAAGCTACAGAAAACTACAATTATGACTTGCTAAATGGAATGGAATAAAGAAAGGTAATAAATATTGTGCTTCTACACAAACAAATCCAAAACATAGGCCAAAAGAAAAGTCTAGACACTGAGGTCCTTAATGGTATCGGCCTCAGGACAGGAAACATTTAGCATAAAGCTTCAGTACTCCTCTACTTCAGAGACCAATCCTTTCCAGCTGGGCAATTCAGCAGGTGCTCACTTTGTGACACCATTGGAGAGGTTTAAGATGATGTAAATTCTGCCATTCTCCAAACTGCTGTGAATTCTGCATTAATCATGAATACTCAAATTCCTTCTGTCGTCTGGGGACTCCTCCTGACATTTGTTTCCATTTAAATCACATTTCTTTCCTCAAATAATTTTTGTTATGCCATTTCCCATGTTTATAATAAATTAGTGCTATATAACACATTATAATCCATGTTGGCTGAATGAATAAATATTGAAAAATAACAATCTTCATTTTTCCCTTCCCACTGTTAAAAATCAAGGGCATAACTCAGATTTCTGGCCTGAGTAAAACATTCCTGTGGTAGTTGGTAAGATGACAGCAGAATTTACAGATCAGTTTACACTTTCACAGTAAAAATAACTTATTTTAGTTACAAGAAATGTGTTGGTGTAATGTACCCTGAAGGGGGGTTAAAGAACAGAATAAAAAGACCATTACAATGTGACTAACATTATCTAATTCTGAGAAAACAAAGGCAATATGCAATTTGATGTATATACACTGTAATTTAAAATGAAAGATGATTACAATGAAATGGTATCACCATGAAAAGACTAGTGTGCTGTATTAAATGGACAAGTGAGCAATATGGTAAGAGTTGCAGTCATTCAGTCTAACTGGAATTCCATAGGATAATCTTTTCAGTTCCAAAATGGTTCCATCACACAATGGTTGCAGATATGATAAGAATTATGTTCTTAAAATTTATGCAACAGAAGGCAATTAATATCCACTTAGGAAAGTCTGGATTTTCAATGAATCACTTATGATTCTGCATAGAAAGCCTCACTCTCTCAGTGCCCTCTTCCCTGGAATATTCCTATTAGTCTCCCATAGGTTAACAGCATTAGATCATCTGGAAGCTAGTAGAAGGCCAGACTTCCAAGTATCCAGAATATCCAGAATGCAGCCCAGGAATATGTAAGTATATTCCTGAGTATGTAACTGTAACTAGATCTTCAGGTGACTTTTAAACACCCTGACCCTTGAACATCCCTTCCATCTTTGCACTCTCTTATAGCTGCTCAACTTGCATGCCCCAAATTAGTGAATGACTATATTATTTAGAGTGAAATTATTGCAATAAGGATAAAAAGAAAAAACACAAGAAAGAATTCAAAGGAAGAAACAATGGTAGACCAACCCCAGAGATGTTAGTCTCATCCTCTTTTAAGTCATTTAGGAGTTGCTATCTGTGTCTCACGGTGAATTATGAGAAACACTTCTAGGCTTTACACTTTTTATTCATGTAATTTCAGCCTTTTAATGACTAAGCAAAAAATCGTAATTTCAAACTTCATGTGTTTAAATGGAAGGAATAGGATATGTAGTTCTTTGACACATAGAAAACGTACATACATAATAATATGCAAATATAGTGTGTATTTTAAAAATGTGTCTGTTATTTTACACAAGTACACCAATTGAATTTTTAAAATCGCATACAAACATTCTAAAGATTTGCCCTAAGAAAGGTACTAATTAAATATAATTTCTGTGACGTGAAAGCTCATGAAAAATGACCGGGATACATATTATCAAGATTGTATGAAATGAGAAATCTGTGCGGAAATAACATTTGTAAGAAACCAAAGAGAGAGCAATTAAGTGAAGTTTCTTTGAGCCCTCATTGTCTATTCCTCTTAAAAATATATTTCACTGATTTACATTTAAAATTAAAGTCAATGATTTCCCATCTCTTCCCAAAATCTTTGTAGCAAATTTAAGATGATGTGAGGTATTACAAAAATGGAACAGAGAGCAACTACCTAGAAGGAATGGGCAATTTTAGGCTGTAAAAGAACAGCTAAGGTCTGTAAAGTTATTTTTTTCCTTTGTCTAGCAACTCCAAGTGCAATATGTAAGACTATAAAGCTATTCCCCAGATGTACAAATTCTCTAGGCCTTTTCAAATGAACCTTCGAAGTCAGTATTTTAAGTCTGCTACTGAGAGGAGTATGTGTGTGCTAGGTTTCCCAAATGAAATTCTTTACTCCCAGACCAATCTTTTATAAAGCCACAAAAAACAAATAAGATTAAAAGTTCTTGTGCCTGACATACCCTGACTATGCTCTCTTTCAGAAAGTGGAACACCCGTGATGTATATATGTATAATTTAAAACAAAATACACAATTCTTTTGAAAACAACAATCTAAATGAAAACTTCAAACAAAAACACATTTTTAAATTTATTTTATGCTATTAAGATTTATTACAGCCTAAGTTCCCCATCTAGTTTTGAAATTCATGGGCTTGGAACTCTGTGAGTCACTGACATTATTAACTTTGAAAACAAAAGTATAGGGGATCAGAATACCTCCCAGAAAAAGATAGTGTATTTAGCGTAATGCAAACACTACGCTGTGGGTTAAGACTGAGATTGTTTTGGAAATCTGTGAACTGTTCAGCAGGTGAAAATAAGTAATATAGCCCACTTATAGCACATCAGTCCTGGGTATTGAATCATCTAAGATATAACTCAAGGAAGGTGAGAAAGAACATTTGACACTCTCCAGGGTGGCATTTGAACATCAGGCATCCCCTAGAGATACAGCCTATTGACATTTAATCCTGTGTATCATGTGTTGCCATTGACTCTCCAGGGTCAATGTCAGCCATAGAAGCCACGGTGGAAATGAGCTCCACTTAGGTCACTTAGGATTTCAGTCTTTTTAGATATGCCCCCTTTTCACATGCCTTTTTGAATTAGCTACATTTTCAAAGAATGGGAGCCCTGTGCTAGAGAAGGGTGGGGTATAATGACAAGTAAGTTCGTTTTTGGAGAATAAAATGGTCAGAAAGAGAACAATAAACACAGAAGATTGTCAGAATAGGCTTTCAGTTCATCAACACAAAGAGTTTTCTTCATGATTTCCTTGGCCTTCGGTTGCATGTAAAGATAGACTTGCTAATAATTCCCTTCCCCTTTAACTGGTTTAATTGTACAATTGGATGTTAAAACATTTTGGCAGGCATTTTGCACCGTTTTAAATATTTTATGTTTCTCCAAATTTAAATATATTCATTTTAGAATTTGAGTCTTGGCCAGCAGATCATTCAAATGCAGCCTATTCTGACACAAACTATATATGCACACACTGCATAATGTCTCTCATGTGTAACTGTTCTTACTGTAGCCCAAAGATAGCAATGCCCATGTCACCATGGTTTCTCAATTAGGGTTGTAGCTAAAGTGGAGGTTTTGAGTAGAAGTAGTTCATTTAAGATGCGTCACAGGGAAATGCTGGGGGATCAGGAAACTGAAAGGGAGAAAGAGCAATCAAGACTGCTTAGTTGAGCACATTACTGATTTAGGCAATGGGGATTCAGTTCCCATGGGAGCCATATGAGAATATGGGGTATGTCTTAAAATAACCGCAATGAGAAGAAAAGCAAAGACTTTCCACATCTCTTGTTTTATTGGTTGATGAATGCTATTATTGTCCCTTGTCAAATTACCACCTCAAAGTTGAGGGTTACATTAAGATATCCAGTATTCGATGTTAGACCAGTCTACACCCACAGACTGTATGACAAATCAGGGACTCACAGTGGCAACAATATGAAAAAATCCTGGGCACATAGGATTTTACTAGGTTTGCCAAAGCTCCTTTTTTTCACAGTTCATCAATTAGATTCAACTTTTATATTTCAAAGTTAAAAAAAACAACTACTGGAAAATTGTAGCACAGAAGGTCCTTAGAATTTGAACAGACATATTTTCTGTATAATTCTAGTCACATACATAAAAGTCATTTCAATTTCAAGTGCTATGGCAAAGCTGTTTCAGCCAAAACAGCAGGTCTGAAATCTAAGAGCATTATCTTAACTGGATGAACTACATTTACTTACATTTGCAGGCAAAACTGTAATGAGGAACTACAGTGTGTGAGTTCAAAGTGAGGGGCTATTCTTTTGTAAAGAAACGCTAATGTAAAGATCTGTCATTTAACAACAATGACAACAAAACACTGACCAAAAAAATTTGTCTTTTAACTTTTGGTGCGTTATTTAAAGCCTTAAGTTCTTTTATCTCACACAATATGAAGGTCCTTTTGATGTGATGTTTATGCTATTATGATAAGCCATAAAGAAACTCTTAATGTGCTCTATGACCATCTCATATCATTCCTCAGACACAACTGCCACAGTGTTCTCCCGCATGTGCAGAATTCTAGATCCCTTTAGAGGAGTTTGTTTTGTGACACATAAACATTTGGATAGTGGTCAACAGGGCCTTGGAGGAGGGTGCAATCACTGATTCCTTCCCTGATTGAGGGTTCAGGTCCCACCAATAGGACTTGCTCAAACAATGTGGTTCCAGTCTCCCTGCTGCTTTCACTCTGAAAACGCCGTATTCTTTGCTCGTGAAAATTAAATCACAAAGGAATCTTTCCTGGAACACATTAATATTTAGGAATTTGGACCCAAGTTGACATGGGTTTGAATATCATCTTGGTTCTATCAACTTTGAAAAATTTCAAATCAATTTCATTTTAGGAGAAAATGGAATTAATATATTTCCTCAAAGGTTTTTTCATGATATACAATGTGTGGTATTTAGTACCCGAGAAATGTTATCAGTTGTTATTATTGTGATTATAATTATGGATGCAAAGAGTAAAGGTGTCCCATAGGAGATCTTCTAGGAAACTAAATTTCTATCTTTCTACATAGACTTTAAACAGTGGTCTTAGATGTAACAACACCTCCTGAGAGCTTCTTAGAGATGCAGATGCTCAGGCCTATTAGATTGAACTGTTTTAGAAACTCTAGAGCCAAAGCCACTTTAAGTTTTAACAATCCAACTAGAAGATTCTGAATCAAGGATTGTCACTGAGAAGTTCTGTTCCAGCTAGATACCATGAAGAGTAAAGGCTGAGCTAAATTCCTAAGGAACCTCATCCTACACAGCTCAGTCCACAGTTCTAGCCTTTCAAAGACAGATCTATAAAGTGGTACATGACAGTACACACCTGTTATCCAGGAGGACCATGATATCAAACTTTGCCTGTGCTACATAGGGAACCAAAATCAGCATGTGCTATATCTACACAAAAAGTAAAACAAAAAGGAAAAGAAATTAGATAATAATATTCACAAGATTGAATTTCACAGGCCACTTTGAGTCCTTCCTTGTTCTACATACACACTTATGTGTGTATAAGTTTGTTAACAATATTTATAGAATCAAATCCACTGATATGTTGTATAATTGACATTCTTAAATCATTCTTTTTAATAAGGACCACAACTCTTAAATTCTCCTTAGAGCACATACATGACTCTTTGTCAGAGTATGAATCTTAAAGCTTGTAGAACTATGTTTTTTTCAGGTATAGATTTACTAGTTGTAAAAAAAAATAAGTCAATGCTTTTTATTTTAAATATTAACCTTCATTTCAAATCTTGAGTAATATCATTACAAATGTCCTTTCCTTTTAAATAAATACATATTTACATAAAATGTAGCTGTTTTCTGCCACTTCTTCATTGTTGAAATTGCCATCACCAACAGTTATGCGGTGTCAACATGGGATCAGAATGTGTTGGAGATGATTTGCTTCAGTGAAGCTTTGCTAATGTGTGTACTATTCAGAGATTACTCATGAAACAAAATATGTGTCTAAGAAAAATGTGAAAAAGTTGGCTAGTAAAGCCTTTCCCTTAACCTCACTTATGTGAGAAAAAATTAGGAGAGTCAGAGAAATTTATCTCTAACTTAGTTGCCTAAGGTTTAAAAATCTTGACATCTGAGTTTGCCAAGAAACCAACATGCTATGTTTATGAATGATTTTAATGTTAAAGGTAGCCACAGTCATTTCTTTATTTTTTATACTAATTCAAACATTTCATTTACTTAAAATAGATAGTTTTATGATCATAGTTATTAATTTTCAGGTATTTGTTTTTTAATTCTAATTAATTTATTTTTATTTTATATGCATTAGTGTTTTGCCTGTATGTGTTTCTGTGTGAAGGTTTCAGATCCCCTTGAACCGGAGTAACAGACAATAGAGAGCTGCCATGTGAATGTTGGGAATTGTGCCTAGGTACTCTGGAAGAGGAGACTTTACTCTTAACGATGGAACCGTCTTTCCAGTCCCCTTCTTTATGTATTTCATTATTTTATTTAATTTTGAAACAGGATCTTTCCAAATTGTCCATTCTGGCTCTGTACTCTTTTCTAGTTCTGGTATTGAATTTATAATCATCCTTTCTCTCCTTCCCAAGTCCTGGGAAAATAGATGTGCAATGTCATACCAGAATTCTTTTTCTTTCTGCCTTCTATTGGAGATTGATAACCACAATTGAGATATTACATGAATAGGTCATGACTTAATTTTCAAACAGGGTCTCACTATGTAGCCAAGGTTATACTCAAACTACTATATAGCCTAGGTTGGCTATGAATTCAATATTCTTTCCATTTCAAACACCTAGAAATGGCCACATCTTATGTGTAATGTGTAGTAGCTATCATTAATAGGAGAATCACTACTTATAGGAATTTTAAACTTCCATTTGGCCAGATATTTTAAGAGTGTCAAGGAAGGAAGTAGCTCTGTGTTCTTTTCTGATTTTGAAGTCATATATAAAATGCATTACAACTGTTATACTAAAAATGCCTGTTATTGAATATGTAATTACTACATTCTATTTGTTCATCAGTGCTTCAATTAAATACTTACCATGTAAGAGCTATATAAGGCACAAAAAATCCTCAATAAGTAAAGAACAAATATTGTGAAGAATAGAAATTTGTGACTAATTAAACACCATTCGGCAAATGGTGAATGTGCTAAGATAACCCACCAAATATGCAGATTCTAAGTTGGAATGTTCAGGAATATGTGTATGAACTATTAAGTGAAAGGGGATTATGAACTAGTTAAGTAAAGGTGGCATTGGAAACACAAACTTTTCCTAAGAGAGTGAAAATCTCTGTTTGGAGGGAAAGGAACAAGAAACAAAGATACTTTATGAAGTTCAGCAAATAATGATTAGGGTTGAGAGGTCACATGGAGAACATGAAAGACCATGAAAATAGAGGCATTCTAATAAATGTCAAGTAATTGGCTTTGATTCTGAGGGAGACATTAATTGCATCGTTTGCTGATTTGTGTGGTGAAAATGATCTCACCATGGATGATTTACAACTAGTAACTTGATATCACCAAATGCAAAATGCAGAGAAAAGAGATACACATAATTGGTTCTGGGAATGTGTTAAGGATAACTAGTTAGCAAGCAAAGCATGTGTGCACTATGCACATAGAGTGAGGTGTAGAAGACCCAAATATTCATGAAGCACCTGGGTACTAAATATTCATAATATGCTAAATGCACATGAATATACATATACACATATATTTGCATAAACAATACCTTCAGAAATACAACAGCAATTGGCATGCTAGCATGGTCATAAATCTCACAGAACCCCACCCATAGACAAAGTACTATAGACAACTAAGGAATATTGACAGTGGGAGGAATAGTTCTTTTCAGGGATGAGTCCCTTCATTGGTTACACAATAACAAGTGGTCAGGCATGAATTTATACAAGTAACACTAGATGGATTGAGTAGGTTGTATTTATATATTTAATCATGTACACATATACATACATAACAACAACTAAAGAAAAGGAGTCCATGCTCAAGAGATAGCAAGGGGGTGGTGTACAGAGGAGGGTTTGAATGAAAGAAAATGAATGGGAAAATGATGTGATTTGATCTTAATTAAAAGAAAAATTTCTGTCATTTAAAATACAGCCTTATAGAATTTGTGAATTAAAATATAAGCACCATATTCCAATGACACTTCTATGTCTCTGTATGAATATGCTCTATGCTTGTGGACTTGTGTGTATGTGTGTGTATTTGCGCATACATGCATGTACACATGCACACTGAGGCAAACGCATGCTCACATGCATTTGGAAGCCAGATGTTAATGTCAGGTGTCTTTCTCTGTCCCTTTCTATTTAATTTTTGAGGCAGTAACTTTCACTAATTTGGCTAGTGAGTCCTAGGTATCCTCTTGTTTATGTCTCATAAGTCCTGTGCTTACAGACTTGTGCCCTGCTCAGCTTTTTAAATTGGTGTTGGGGACCTGAAATCAGGTCCTCATGCTTGCACAATAAGCACTTTATTGACCCTCCTGAGCCACCTAAACTCAGATAACATTTTTCCTTACATTCACTTATCTGAGAATATTTTTAATTAGATGAATTATTTGATGCCATTAAAATGCAAAAATAAACGCAGATCTGATATATCACTGAAAGATATAACAAGTTGGATTTGAAAGTGAGTGCTTAAATAAATAATGTCCTGAAACAGGATCAAACTTTGGTGTTTATTTCAGCATTATATTATCACCAAATGCCTCTGTAGAGTTAAATACACAATTTGGAGCTATTTAACTTAACATGCGCTGGGATTTATTTACTGCTCATTTGTTTCAAGACATTCTGCCGGGTCCTTCAGGGTGCTACAAATATGAAAAATATATTCTCAAAGGTTTACAGTCCAAATATAAATATGGAGAATGTTCCATTATTAAATACAATATAGAATAAATAATGCATAAATCAAAGGCTATAGAGGCTTCAAAATGGGGGATGGATTGGGAAACAAGAAAATTAGTTCATAGTTGAGAAGCTTTGGGAGACAATGTTTCCAGAAGGATAATTAGGATATAGTCAGGCAGATGCCAGAAAGAAAGCCAGGAAGGTTCTGAAAGTCACTTGACACAGAAATGATTATGGCCTCAGGATCAAGCCAAACAGTGGCTAATATGCCAGGTATATTACGTGTTTTGACTTTACAACACAACATTGGCATCTACAGAGTTCACATTTGAGAACTGCGCACTCAAGTAATAAAAATAATCACAAACATTCTTGCAGTGTAACATTACAATTTTGAGTTGGGCTGTGCTCATAGATACCATTGGACATGTGTGGCCTGTGGGTTGTGGGTTGTGCACTGGCCTATGAAATACCCCAATTTATAGGCAATTATAAGGTGGAAACAGATTGCTCTAGCATCTAGCATCTTCTAACCCAACACCATCATTTTAGTTGACCACTAGGCTTTCTCAGAAGCACCAAAGGCATAGCTATCTTTAGGTCACATGTAGACTTTGGCACAGGCCTCTGTTTTAATATAAAATAGGCTACACTATGACTGATTTTCTCATTTATCTCCCCAACTGTACAATATTTGATGCCAGGGATTTTTTGCACCTTTAATCCTGAAATATATCTGCTAGCATAGGTTCCAAACTTATAGAATGCTCAATTCATATCCATTGAATTACCAAACTGATCAAATAACACCATTCTGAAATGCTTGCTACAATCTTATTAACAACTTTGTGTTTTTTTGTTAAAGGATGAAAGGAGTAATAAAGAGAGAAGATATTTTTCCATTCAGCATACAAAATGCATCTGAGGTTCATTTTGAAGACATAAAATTAGCGTAGGGCTAATAGTCAGGTATAAGTACAGATTAGAAATAAATATCAAGTAGAATGAGAGGAGTAAAGTTTATATAACTTTCTGACTTTCATACCTATGGGTATCCTTATATAACTTCTTTTCTTTCAAGGATGATTTAAACACTTGCCAATAAAAGTATTGCAGAATTGGGAAAAGAGAAGCATAATTCCCAACTTGCTAATTCTTGAATTTATTTATTCCTTTACAAGTATATCTACAGACCTCTATGAAAAAGCAAAATAAAACAGAATAATTATAGTCTATGTAATTTTGGTTGGTGACTGGATAGAATTCATTCTTACTTGGTTCAAATATAACATATTCAGCATGAAATCTTGCCAAAAGTTTTTGTGTATGCATTTAAAATAAGGAATAAAATATTCAGAATGACTGTATATTCTCATAATAAGAACTGATTCAAATTGGGGAAAATTAAAAATATAAACATTGAGATGATACTGAAGAGCATTTGTCTCACTACTGGAAGATGACTTTCATTTATAATGGGAAGAAAACAACAACTCTTGGCTATTAAACTGTAAAATATATTAATTTCCTATAGGTTATAAAACATGCATTTATTTGATGTGGAGTTGAGAGAAGAACTTTTTGGGTATCTGTTGTCTCTTTCCACCTTGTTTTTAAATACATTTAGGTTTTTGGAATTATATTATAATTACAATATTTCTACCTTGCCTGTCTTTACTTTAAACCCTCCTCTTGTCTCCTCCCCATCTTTCCTTTAAATTCATGGCCTCTTTTTCATTAATTACTACTCCTTCTATGTCTTCATCTTCATCCCCTACCTTTCCCTCAGTAATTCTCAGCTCACTAAAATATTGTGACTCTAGTTCTGCTAGTTATTATCTTAATGCACTATAATTTACCTATTTGTTCTAACTTCAGGGGGACAGTGTTCACGGCCAGTTTACTCATCTGCCTGATACTACTTTGTACTGCTGACAACTCTGTCTTGCTTCTGAGTCATATTTTTCCTTCCTTACCAGGGATTTTTCTAGCCACTGACTTGAAGTTCTTAGAAGAACCCTTGAAAATTCTTTTTCACAAGTACTTGTCTATGTTAGATGTTCTGCCTGGGAAATTACACCCCTCTTACTTAAGTAGTAGGTTCTTCAAATTGTAGGCAAGAAAATCTTAAGAACATTGTCTTATTTCTTAATGCCACCAGAAATACCCCAGAAAAAATTATCATGCTATTTTATGTAAGGGTCATATTACACAGATGAGAAAGGAACTATAGCTAATCTCCATGTGAGCTCTTAGGTGTGGTCACATCTCTCTCTTTGCTATTTGATATTATCCTATGTGTTTGTAGGTGTGGTGTTTTGCTACATTTCAAGATGTATTGCATAAAATTCCCAAGGACATTTTCTTATAATATATATCCAATTTCAGTAATTCTGGAATAGATTCTGGGACTATATCTTTCTGAGAACACTCCACTTACACACACACACACACACACACACACACACACACACACACAGTGCTGAGTCAGCAACGTGTTTGTGTTTTAAGGAAGCAAATTTTACAAATGTGATATATAATTCTACTAGAGAATGCATTCATGTGTATTTAAACAAAAAGAGACCAGGGAAGAATAAAATAGCTGTCATCAGTCTTCAAAAACATACTGACAGGCCACAAAATAAGTTCTTCGTAGAGCTAAGTGACTTTCAAATAGTCATGGTGGAGACTCACGTTCATTTACATTGTTGACAGGGGTGTTGATGTAGGCTTTTGAGTGACATGGTACAAGTAGCTATGTACAGGTTGCAAAATATAAGCATGCTGGATCTTTAGACTGTAAGGCAATTTTTTCTACATGTCAAGTATGGAATTATGATACCTAGGGCTATAGGGGCCCTGGAAATCATCTAACAAAGGCTATTAGGAACTAGGCAGCATGATTTACTTCAAAGTTTACCAGAAGCAAATTATCGATGTTTTTTATAGCCTATTACTCTTAACCCAGTATACAAAACAAAAACAAAAGACCTATTCACTGAGTACTTTCTGGTGTCATCCATAATGTCTATGTAGTAAGGACAAACTACTTACTTTTGCATGACTCTGCAAGCTTACAATGTCAGTTAGCAACTACAGCATGAAGATGATTCAAAAGCATAGTGTTGTCCTAAGGCATCTCCTTGCCCAGTTCTGAGACACAGCCCCAGTGTGAACTTGCAGCAGGTTTGCTGAGTTGCATACTTAATTGGGACACTAACTATAGAAAACTTTGAAGGAAGTGGTCAAAGTTCCTCCTTAACAAGCTTTGGCAGATGTCACCTTAGGAACTTTAGGCTGGACTGAGGGTAAGCATTCCACCTCTAGGAAAGTCAAATTACAGCTGCCACAGTGTCACAGACTTCCACTTCACTTCTGTGACAGATGGAATACAGCCCTAATGTATTTTATCCTTGCGGGCTGAAAACTAAATAAGCATAGCTGGTCTGAGACAGGAGAGAACCAGGATACAGGAAAGAAAGGCTTGAGTGTGATTCTGACTGTGCATAAGCATCCATTCCATCCTCAGTCTCATACATCAGCCTCCCTATAAGTGTATCACTAGCACATAACAGCTATGAGTTTTGTCCTCAAAATAAAGTGTAAATTACTTCTGTTGGATACCAGTTTTTCTGTACAAAGGTGAGTAGGGCTGTATACTTTTCCAGTTTTTACACAATTTCATTAATTCTTTATTTCTTCTATCATATTTTAATTCTTTTTCCTTTAAAGATCCAAAGTTATAAGTACAAACCAATGTGTATGTATTTGGTGCTTCCTTTATCAAATTCAGATAACTTTATAGATTAATTTTGTCTTTTTGAATTATGAAAAATTTTCAAATAAATTGTATTTGTTAAAATAGTGTCATGACTACCTATTGGGGAGAGGCAGTATAAGAATTAAATGGATTGAATATTAATACATTCTGGAAAGCCCACATAATTCCATAATTTAGTAAAAAAAATTTGAAGCATAGGTGTATATTTTTACTTTTACCCGCATGGACAATACCACACTAAGTTTCCTTACATAAAGACTTTAGACTTTCAACCTGGCAATTTTGGTTTTGTAGAATTTTGGCTTTCAGAGATATAGAGACTGAGCAAAAATTTAAATTAGAATAGCTTATACTTTTCTTAAATGTCACAGTAAAATATACAGATGATAAATGCACTGAGAAAGAAATCACAGAAACATCAGCCTTTACAATAGCCACAAACAACCTAACATATCTTGGTGTAATGCTAACCAAACAAGTGACTTATATAGTAAGAACTTTGAGTCTTTAAAGAAAGAAATTAAAGAAAATAACAGAAAATGGAAAGATCTCCCATGCTCTTGGTTAGGTAGAATCAACATAGTAAAAATGGCAATCATGCCAAAACCAATCTAAAGATTCAATGCAATCCCCAACAAAATCCCAAAATAATTCACAGACTTGAGAGAACAATACTCAACTTTATATAGAAAAACAAAAAAAACTCAGGATAGCCAAAACAACCCTGTACAATAAAGGAACTTCTGGAAGCATCACCATCCCTGACTTCAAGCTCTATTATAGAGCCATAGTCCGGAAAACAGCTTGGTTTTGGTAGAAAAGTAGACAGATAGACCAATGGAATGAAATTGAAAACCCTGATATTAACCCACATACCTTCGAACAGCTGACTTTTGACAAAGTAGTTAATGTTATACAATAGAAAAAAGAAAGCATCTTCAACAAATGGTGCTGGCATAACTGGATGCAGTCATGTAGAAGAATGCAGATAGATCCATATCTATCGATGTGCACAAAACTTAAGATCAAAGACTTCAACATAAATCCAGCCACACTGAACGTCTTAGAGGAGAAAGTGAGAGGTACCCTTGAATGAATTGGTACAGTAGAATGCTTCCTGAACATAACATCAGTAGCACAGATACTGAGGTCAACAGTTAATACCAGTTTTCTATTGAGTTGTCTCATTCTTCCTCCCTCCCTCCCCCCTCTGTGTGTGTGTGTGTGCCTGTGATATGTTGTTTGCATGCATGTACATATTATGTGGATGACCTCGATTGTTCTCCAACTAAACTTGTGGCCAGCAAAGTATAGGGGTGTATTCTCACCACTTCTATAGTACTATAGCACTATAGTTAGAGATGTGTGGCCATGACACTTTTCACATAGTTCTGGGTATATGATCTCAGGTCCTTATGTTTGTGCATCAAGTAGTGCTCTTACATCCTGAGCCATCTCCCTAGCCTGAGTTGTTACCCTTTTTTATTTATTTTTTAATTTTTTATTTTTTTATGGGAGCTAGCATCCATCCACCTGGATGGTCAGAAGTGCCTGTGCCCTGTTGCTGGTACATTTGAATTTTGAAGCTGCATCATATAGGACTGCTGTTGATGGCCAGGAAATTGTCAAGATCGCCTGAAGTTTTGTCAAGTACTTTTTTAATTTATTTACTATTATTTTAATTTTTAAATAGCTTGTTTTACATGTCAATCCCAGTTCCCTCTCCCTCCCCTCCTCCCGCACCCCCCCATCCCCCCATCCTCCCACCTTATTGCCAATTCCTTCCGCATAGGGGATATCTAGAGTCTATCATTTCACTCAGGGCAGGGTCCAGGCACTTCCCTAAGAGTCCAGGCAGAGAAAGCAACCCTCTTTGTGTTATGGACACACGAAATTTATTTGGATCAAGACAGAATATATTCTCTTCAAGAGAGAAGAGTGTCAGCAACAGTTATAGAATAAAACATCCGTTATTATTAAATTAAAATAACCCCTTTTGCCACATGATATTTCCAAAAACAATTTCATTTTCTTCTGAACTGTGAATTCTGTTTGTCTTTTTTTACACTAACACTAAACCATTTGTATTATAGTAGCTTTATGGTAATTTTAATGTTGGGGAGGGGTAATTTCTTTTTTGAGCTTGAATATAGTTTTTTTCATGCATCCCTGGGTTTTTCTCAAATACTTAATATTCCATATACACTTTAGATTTCCTGTCCTCCCTCTGTATTTTGTATTTGTATTTTGCCTTCAAAGAACTTGAAGTTTAAAGAAATAGTTCATATTTATATAGGGCCCTGGTAATCCTCAACTACTATAATTTTATTTTATGTCACTAATATTGATACTAGATCCAAGAACTAAAATGACACCCTGCTGTTGTTCAGGACACTTCTTTTGGGGGAGGGTGTTCAAGTTGACGATCAGAAAAGCAAAGCAGCCAAATCACCAGAGACCTCTCACCTACACCCATGCTCAAAACCAAGGGGCAATCTACTGAACTTCAGATTGTATCTCTAGACTGCAGTGGTCCTCACCAAATCTCAGACTGCTGCCTGAGACTTCACTGAGCTCTCTCTAGTGCAGGGATTAAAGGTGTGAGTTCTGTTTCTCTTACTTCTTAAATAAGCCCATATATATCCACACCGTGGAACATTACATAACCACTAAAATGGTTTATCTCTTCTTTACAAGTTGAACTGTATCTTATGTACCTCCAAACTCTCATATCAGTGTCCATTCCCTTTTAATGTGATTCTATTTGGAAATAGAATCATTAGAAAAAATATGATTCAAAGCAAGTATATTTAGTAATGGTATCACACACACATAGCTAGTATGTATTGCTTAACTGTCATACACAAATAGGTGGCAATATTGAAATACTTATTGCTGTAAAGAAAATGCCATTAATAAGTGGACGAAAAGTGGAGACAGTGTTCATGAGGAAATTGTTCAAAGTGTGGTTCAGAAATCTTAAACCATTAGCTCTGTACTGCTCTAACTAAGTAATAACAGAGCTTCAGCCATGCCTTCTGTGACCAGACCCTTTGACAAGGACTGAATTTTATCAACCAACACTCCACTTGCTGCATAGCAGAGAGCTTTACTAGAATTCATGTGCACTGTGCCTCATTCAAAACTTCCTGAACAATGACCAATCCTGACTTCTTTCCTGCATATTGCATGATTACATACCAGGAAACTTCACATAACTTCTCTAAATTGGAGACACACAACACCTTTGCCCAGTTACAGGCAGTACTTTAATTACTGTCTAGGAAAATACCTTCTTGTACTCAATAACTTATTTCTGTTGCAGTCTAAAGGGTGAATTCTTTGCCTGTCAATCCTTTAGTGACTGGGTACATAGTCTACCACAATTACGATGGGAAGGGGAACTGAACACATAGAGGTAGGGTAATGAATTTTCATTTAATATCTTTTTGTAACTTTTGATTTTTTAAACATGAAAGAAATCGTATGTTCTGAAACAAGTGAAATTAAAAAACAATCAAATAAGAATCTAGACGTTACCAACTTTATAAAAAATTTTGAATATTTTGCTTTTTGCTATTCATGTGCAAATATATATGAGTGAAATGTAGTAGTACAATATTTGCATTCACAGATAGATTTTATACACTCAGACTTCACAGACTGTTAGTGTGTGCTCAATGTTGAGGTTATAGAAATTCAAGATGTTATTTCTGCATTATAAAACATCATAACTGAGTGAAGGGCTGAGAGAGAAAAAATTTAGTGACCACAAGAACTCATTTCAGTTTTTTGAACCTCAGTATCCTCAACAGTAATATATTAAAAAACATCAAATAAAAACTGAAGAATTAATATTACTGAGTCAAACAAAAACAAAAAATATTACTGAATTAATTTACGTTTATGTGTTTTTATCATACTACAAACTTTGAGACATATGTAAATTCACAAGTGCTAATGAGAAATATTCCAGAGAAGCCAGTATTTTCCCAAGTGTAGAGTAGTAAATTACAAAATAAATAAATAACTGTTATTTACTGACACTGACACAATCATGCTAGAGAGCACTTCCTACTACATAGTGATATGTTCTGTCTTGTCCTCTAGAGTCACACCCTCCTCTTTCTGTCCTTCTTATGCCACTTACTTTTTATATTGGTATTGGAAATTCCTGAGAAGATACAACATTGGTGGTAGAAGCTGGCTATTCACATTGTGTTTATAAGCAAGAAACAGAGAATGTACAAAACATAGGACTGGGTTATGAAACCTCAACGTTCATCCTTAGTGACCCACTGAAGATACACGTGTCAAAAGTTCTCCAACCTTTTCACACAAGACAGCTAGCTGGGTACCAATTGTTCAGTAACTTAGAAACTAGAGTACCCCTGTGGATCTAGCCTCACAAGAATCACTCTTATATTCCCCAGGCTTTAATACAAGAATCACTCAGATTCCCCAGGCTTTAATTCAGCCATTTCAAGAATGCTATGTAAATGCAATCGCACAGCATGTGACATTAGAAGATCAGAATTTACTGAGCAAAGTTCCCTGGTGATTTATATCTAAATTGTTGCATATATCAATAATCCCTTGCTTTTTATTTCTTTGTTATATGGTATTATTGGTACACGTGTGCATCTTCATTTGTATAAATATTCAATACCATTTGACTGATTCTAGTTTTGGATTATAGTGAATAAATCTCATCTAAACATTTCTTTGGAAGTTTTAGGATAAATGTTTGAACATGAAACTCTTGGATTATATGTGGGTCCAGGTTTACTTTAAATGAAAAAAGGGCAAACTCCTTGCAAAATTGACTTCATTAGTGCATTCCCACTAGCAACATAAGACTGAGAAATGGCCAAGGTACCTATTAGATAATAAATCTCACTGGCCACCTAATGGCTCTCTAGATCCGGATGTTTTACATGATCTTTCTAACCACTGCCAGCGATCCAGTCATTTGAAGGACTTACCTTATGTTCAAGCTCTTCTCTACCTCTCTCCTATACATTCTCTTCAACATTCTTTCTTCCTCTAAATCTCATTCTTCTAGCTTTAAAGACTACCTAAAAAAACTCCTGCTGGTCATAGAGGCTTCCTGCCATTTCCCATCTTGGCTAAACCTGCCTCAGGGTGGGAACCACCTTCAACCTGGGAGTGTCCTGTTTTGCCTCTCTCCTGTTCATCCCGGTTTAGCGTCTGCTCAGAGAGTTTTTCATTTTTTCCCCCACAAATGAGGTTTGAGGTTTTCAGATTATTTACTACTCAGACCCACGAAGGGGTCTCTCGGGTTTTATACCCTGGCACTGACCGTTCATTCATTTCTTAGACCTACGGTGGTCACACATCTTTCTGCCTCACTCATGGAGAAAAAAGGCCACTTCTGCTGGCAGACGGAAATGTGCCTATAGAGGCTGCCATCTTGTTGATCTTAACCATGTGGCCTAGCTTGAAAACTTGTTTACTGAGGCTGCCATGTTACCACGTGATCTAGCTGTAGGCACGCCCACTCAGTCCAGCCAGCTTCTGCTGGTCAAGCCTGCTGACAGATACAATTCATTTATTTTTTGTCTCTTTTGCACTTTTACTTTTGTCTCTAATTTCATCTTTCACTGGCCGTGTTGTACATGGCTTGTTTATGGAATACTGTGCCTTTCCAGGGTCCCATGTTCTATCTACAACAAATCTTCCTTCTCATCACTGGCTGTCTCTTTAAATCTGTTTGCTAAAAGTTTAGGTCAAACACTTTTACACAATCCTGCTTAATGTATCTATATGTATGTGTAAAAAATAAGGTAACTTTAGTTCAGCTATACTAATTATCAAATGTTTCTAAATTGTTATATCTTTTGAGTGATGATAGATATTTAAAGCTATAAAGGTCTATTTCAAATTAATAAAATATTTATAACACCCAGTCATTCCTGTAAGCTGGTTACAAAGGTAAAGCTTCTATTCTATTGTCTAGCCATCTATGTGCTTAAGCCAAGTCACTAAAGATAAATTCTGTCTACTGAAATATACTAAGCAAACAGTTCTCAAATGCTCAGAGATCTAGAGAACATGGCATTTAAATGTTTTATTTAAAAGCTTTTTATAACAGAGAGACAGGCCAGCTGCTGGCACCACCCCATTTCCTACAAGAAGACTGGTAGACACTGAAGAAACTCTGCCCACAAAAGTGGCAATGCTGGCCACTGAGCAACCCTGCCCTTCACCTCAACTACTTCAAAGGACTCTTCAGGCCGTGAACAAGAGGACACTGGAATTAACTTTCTTCATGTTGCTCAGGTCAATGGTAGGAAAGTCTTCCTAAAAAGTCCCAATCCACAGGTCTCACTATCAGCAAAAGGCAGGTGTCTTTGGAGCTTCTGATTTCAACAACTGTGTAGGTCCTTGGGAGTGGTTGTCAATGCAGTCAGCTACTAAGTCTCTCATTCTCCAATCTTAGGTAAAATCTTATCCTTCTCATGAACTCTGATGCTTTTGATGGCTGGTAGCTTTGCCACCTTTAAGTATCAAACAAGGCAAAGCTCTGTCATAAAACAGATTTGAGGAACGAGTACTCTATGGTTTATCTATATAAGATGGTAATGTAATAAACTAAATGAGACATTAAAATATGTCCCAGGTTTCTCTTTCATTATACTGCTTTTCATAGTCTTAACATTAATCAATAAAGTTCTGATAAGCTACTAACCTAACTCCAACAGAGTGCTAAACAGCTATACCACTATATAATCATAACTATAAGCTCAAAATTAAGGTGCTTTTATTGTGCTAAAATATCTGTCAGTTTTAAAAATGTTAATGCTTTCAGTCAAGTCTTCTCTAACATAAATATGCTGCTGATATGTCTAATACGTATGTTTTCACAAACTCAAAGGATTCTTGTAATTTCCAGGAAGCCAAATTGGACCCATCCAAACAGGTCAGATTCACTCCAGATATTATTCAACCTTTCCCTGGTCCTGGGACTCCCCTCCCTTATCTTGGGACCCCTTGAGAACTTCTCCCTCATCTTACAATCTTCCCCTCAAATACCAGTACCTAAGAAATAAAATTTTAAACCTAACTTTGTTCTCTACTCTGCTAACATCTTGCCAGATCTACAGAGGTGCCAGACAGTCCCATATAGCCTGGACTACAATAAAACAACCAGCGTGGCAACACCCAAACTTTCTCAGGTTCCACCAATAATGATTGACACCCCCCAGGTCAGCAGGAAGCAGTCTTAAGAACTCAACATTCTTGATCCCGAACCTGCCATGTCTAACAACCCCATCTCTTTTTATTCATAAATAAAGGTGGGAATGAAAGGTTCAGGCATTACGCTGGCCTGCCCTGTTACCTGGCAAGATGCACTCAGGCAACACTCTGGCCAGCCCAGAGTTCTGTGAGAACCATGGAGGTACAAAGGACCCCTTTAAAGGACTGACCCCTGCCTGCTTAAGCTCTCTCTTACTCTCTTACTCTTTTACTATCTCTCTTACTCTTTTACTCTCGTCTTACTCTCCATTCCATCTCATCTCTTACTCTCATCTCTCTCTCATCTCTCTCTCTCTCTCTCTCTCTCTCTCTCTCTCTCTCTCTCTCTCTCTCTCTCTCTCTCTTTCTCTCTCTCTCAGCTCTGCATAGTTACCTCTGACCCCGCTTTCCTGCCCTGTCTACCAATAAACTCCACATGGGATCCTTGAGTCACAGTTTGTGTCTTGTTACTGGATAAACCTAAACATTTTAACAACACCCCTCCCTCCCCTACTCATGCTTCCTCCACCTTCTCCCCCTCCTCACTCCAATCCACTCCTCAGAGAGTATGAGGCCTCCCATGGGGAGTCAACAAAATCTGTCACATCACATTGAGGCAGGACCAAGCTCCTCCACCATCCTCTACCTAGGTTGAGCAAGGTATCCCTCTGAATAGCATGGGCTCTGAAAAGCCTTAAGGATGAAGCCTGGTGCCACTCCCAGTGGCCTCATAAACATAAACTGCCCAAGCCTTACAGCTGTTACACACATTCAGGGGGCCTAGTTTGGGTCTATGCAGGTTCCCCAGCTGTCAATCTGGAGTCAGTGACCAACCATGAGCTGGAGTCAGCTGTTTCCCAAAAATGGTCTTGGCCCCTTTGCTCATATTATTCCTTCTCCCTCTCTTTGACTGGATTCTGGGAGCTCAGTTCATATTTCCAGGTTTTGAAGTCATTTTGATACATGTATAGGGATATCCTATGATATTAATTTGCATTTCCTTGCATTTTTCTCACGTTTATCTAATTTTTAAAATCATTTTATATTTTCTTCCTAATTTGATGATCTGTTCTGAGCTGTTTTTCCTCTTTTGTAATATGTGACATTTAAGCTATTTTGATTTCTTCTTTTAATAAATACATTACTTTAGTTATTTATTTATTTGTTTATTTTATATCCATGCTGCAGTTTCCCCTCCCTCCTCTCCTCCCTGCCCCAAACTCCCTTCTGTTCCTACCCCACAAATGTCATCAGAGAGACATCATACAGAAATCAATGAAAACAAATATAGATCCACAGTCACAGCCAGACATTAGTTCAGTTTAAGAAATCCTGTTGAAGAGAGGGAGAATGGATTGTAAGAGCCAGAGTGGTCATGACACTGCAAGAAAACCCACAGAATCAACTAACCTGGTCTCATAAGGGCTCACAGATACTGAACTGACATCCAAGGAGCCTGCGTGGGACTGACCTAGGCACTCTGCATATATGTTACAGTTTCTTTTTTCTTTTTTTCCTATATGCTAAGCTCTGACAAATATCAGTTTCAGAGTCTGGGATATAGTTCAGTGGTAAACTCCATGTTATCATACACCAAGACTCTGTGTTAAATCCCCCTACCACCTACTAACGATGGGTTAGGTGTAGGTTTCTTACCTTGATTAACTTCTCTTCTCCACTCTTTTATACCCCTCCACTAATGCTGTATTGTCTTGATTTCTGTGAGTAGGTTGTAGGGCTGAATATTAGGTACAGTGAAATTTCCCAGTTTAGTATGTTTTCAAGACTGCTTTATTTATTCTATGGTTGGTAGCTTTTCATGTCCTTTTTTTAGATAACTCTTGCTTATATCAAGGAAACGTGTCTAAGAGCTTGAATCGAAATATATTAAACCAATGAATCAATTTAAAGAGATTCAAGTGAAATAAAAAAGAGGACCTAAGACAAGAAACAAAACACCAAGTAGTAACACAGATTTAATCTTTTGCTTATTTGTGATTTCCCTAAATGTAAATGGTCTCTTCCAATCGGAAGACAGATTTGACAAAAATCTAACAACATGCAACCTAAAATCAATTTATTTCAAATTTAATCTAGATAGGTTAAAATAAAAAAATCTCATATCATAAAAATTAATCAAAAGAAAGCAGTGGCAGTGACATTTATTTTAGATAAAGTATGTCTTTAAAATTACTAGTTGCAAAGACCTTATCTACAAATAAGAGTGTAGATTTATCAGGAAATGATCAAAGTTATTAATGTGCCTGCATATAGCTACAGACCTAATTCAGAATACATGAAGCAGAAACAAAGCAAGAAAGAAATAGATAAATCAATATTAGCATTTGTGCAATTTGTGAGTGTCTGCTACAGTTTCTCCTAATGACAAAATCTTATATTCATGGTACATTTACTTGAACATATAAATAAATGCTGATACAACACTATTGACAGATTTTGTTTATATCTCACCAGTTTTCCACTAATCTCCCTTTTCTGCTTTAAACTTAACTTCAGCCCTCATAATGACTTCATTTTTCATCACATATTTTTGGTTTTCTATTCAAGCCTGTGACAATCTTTCAGTTTTTTCTTGTTTATGGCGTTGATACTTTTAAAAACTAGTTAGACATATTGTCTAATACCTCTTAAGATTTGAATAGAATAGTCTCCTATAAGACAGAGGTTATATATAGGTTGTGGAAAGAGCACCTCTGAGGTGAAGTCTGCTCATCACATCATGTCAGACAGCACTTGATAACAGTCATTATCCCTGGGATCACCTAGTTCAGGAAGCACCTGTCAAGCTTCCTTTCAATTGTAAAAGCCATTCATTTCACCATTAGATATTCCATTCTTTGCAAGCAAGTCACAAAACCCAGCTCATTTTCATGGGGAGGGGATTGAACTATTTACTCTGGAAGGATATTATTGGAATTATTCTGTAATAAATTCTTGTCTCTCAAATATAGTTTCTTAGAGAGCAGAGAAAACAAGTAGGAATAGTTGTAGATAAGATATTTAATGTAATTTTCTTCCCTTTCTAAATACTTACATTTTTTCCTTTTTTAGGCCATAATAATATTGTTGTTTATCTGAAGTTGTCACTAATTTGTTTATTTAAAATGAAGATTCCCTTTAGTGAGTTCTAGCACTCAAGATTAATAAGTTTTTCCACATATTTCTTTGGATATCAATTATATCAACATATTGGGAAGGGAAATGAGCTGACAGAATATGTGTCATTTTGAATCATTAAGTATCCTAAAGGGAATATTGAGTTACTTAAGCTTCAAAGAAATGTGTGACAATGGCTAACCTATTTTAGATTTGGATTTTAATATTCTTACAACCTAGATGGGACCATCAATTTTTAAAAATATATTTTAATTAAAATATAATTATATCATTTCCCTCTTCCTTTTATACCCCCAACCGTCCCTTGAGGCTCACTCAGTTAATTCCCTCTCAAGTTGATGGTACCTTTTCTTGATTGTTATTATTTTATGCATACACACACACACACACACACACACACACACACACAAAACTGCTGAGTCCTTTTTCGTTGTTTATGTGTACATGATTTCAGGACTCGTCCTTTTGTATTGACTAACCCATAAGGCTCTCATCCCTGGGAGACACTAATTCTTCCTCTCTCAGCAGTCATCAGTTGCCTTGTAGTTCTTTGTCTAGAGTGTGGACTCCTGTGAGACTTTTCCCCCTTTCTGCATTACAATGCCTATTGATATTGTAATTGCTTAAACAGCCATTTCTAGGACACACAATAAGCTATATTTTTTGTTTTTCATTGAATTTTCACAAAAATTTATCTGAGCACAATTATTTCAAATGAAAAACTAATTTTTTGTTGTTTGTTTTTCGTTTTTTTTTTTTGGTGGGGGGCCGTGTTTCTCTTCATGTCTGTCATAGAATTCGCTCTGCAGATCAGGCTGGCCTTGAACTCACAGACACATGCTTGCCTCTGCCTTCCCATTGTTGAGATTAAAGGCATGGACCATCATCTCCTAAGTGCAAAACTAATTTTTAAGCTCAACTGAAATGTTAAAGAGAATGTTATGCCAGGTGTGTTATCCATTATGAGTAAAATCAATACTTTAATAGGCTTCTTCAGTACATTTACCTTAGAAAACTGCTAATTGTCTGGGCCCTAGCACCAGAATTTAGCATAGAATTTATCCTCTGTTACAAAGCTATCACATTCTGTTACAGTAAGTTAATATTATGAAACTCTTTCCCCTATAAAATTAAGTGTTCTGACTCTGAAGGCTATGACATATTCACACTAGTCATATTTCAAGTGTTCAGTAGCTGCATACCTCAACACATGATAGCATAAATATAAAATAACTTTACCATCACAAAAATTCAAAACACATGGCTGATTTAGAGCAAGGTTTTCCTACCTTGACACCAGTGACATACATGATAGAATCATTCATTGTTAGATGGTTTGTCCTCTGCACTGTAGAATGTTGAATAGAGTACTTGCATTTTATTTACTTGATACCAACAATAGAACCTCCGCCTGCACTGTAAATATTAAAAATATATTGACACTTATAAAGTGTCCTTTGTGTATGAGATCATCCTAGAATATGACCTGCTGTTCATGCATATAGTGCCTAGCCCAATTGTTATCTGAGCAGCTTCATCCAGCAACTGATGGAAACAGATGCAGACCCACAGCTAAACATTAGGCAAAGTTTGGAGAATCCTGCAGAAGAAGGCTAGGAAGAATTGTAGGTGACAGGGGGGTTAAGGGCACCATAGGAAGATGGCCCACAGAATCAAATAAGCAGGACTTATAGGACCTCACAGAGACTGAAGCAGCAAACAAGGACCCTGCATGGGTCTGAGCTAGGTCATCTGCATATATATACACCTCATGCTTTCCTAGCTTGGTATTCTTGTGGGAGTCCCAACAATGGAAGTGGGGACACCTCTGACTCTTTTACCTGCACTTGGGGCACTTTATCGCCTACTTGGTTGCCTCCTCCAGTCTTTATATTAGAATTTGTGACCAGGCTTACTGTATCTTGTTAGGTAATGCTTGATGGCTATCCCAGTGAGGCTGGCTTATCCAATGTACCATGGGCAAGGATTGTAGTATGTACTTTTAATCCCAGGACTCAGGATTGAGAGGTTAGTTCAAGGCCACACTGACTACATGAAATTTATACAGTCCTAAAGGATACAGTTTACACAAAGGTAATCTCAGCACTTGGGATCACACACCTTTAATCCCAACAATAGGGATGTGGAGACAGGAGTAATATGGCTGGGCAGAGAAAGGAATAAAAGGAAGGAAGAGACAGGAACTCAGAGCTTTTGCCTCTGAAGATTCATGGAGACAGGATTGCCATTTCAACTGGGTAGAGGTAAGATCTACTGATTTGGCTGCTTTGTTTCTGGTATCTTCATCTTGAAGCTTGAACCCCAGTATCTGTTACATATACAAAATACTCTCTTGAAGCAGAAGTCTTGATTCTTTGGCTCTTAATATTTCTGTTCCCGCTTCTATGATGTACCTTAGTTACAGGAGTTGTGTTGAAGAGCTATCTATTGGGAAAGGCTACATCTATCTATCTATCTATCTATCTATCTATCTATCTATCTATTTATCTATCTATCTACAGATATAAATATAGATATCTACCAATCATTTACTATCCATCCATCCCTCTCAACATCTGTCTATCTATCTCTCTCTTCCTCCCTCTCTGTCTACCTACATATATTCATCTTAATTTAAATGTCTCCCCCTCTTTGGTAGATTTCAGAATTTCTTTAAACCTCTCAAATGCCATAGAGTATGCCTTGATATGGGCCTTCTATATTATGCTGGTAAATTGCTTGGAACTTAGTCTTGAAAATCATGTCTTCCTTCATAGGAAATGTCCTTATATTTTTTGTAAATTCTTCCCTATAAGTTCTCTGTAACTACATTATGCAGACATTGAACTTACTGGAGTGATCTCCTACTTTTATTGACTTTCCTTCTTATTGTCCATTTCTTATTCTCTATTCTTGAAGATTTAGCCTCCAATTTTAATTTAATTTTATACCTTGGCAATGACAGTTTTATCTTCTAGGAATACATCCTTGTTCTTTGATTCTTACTTTTTAATAAAAATTGTCCTTTGTTTCATGAATTTAATATATTCTCTCATATCCCTATACATGGTAATCATAGAGGTCTAGTTACCATATGTTCTTTGATTCCTCTATATTTTTATTTTGGCTTCATTCCCTCAAGTAACTGATAATCATTTATCTCATATTCATATTCATATTCAAGATATTTCAGGCCCTAAAATGTAATAATAACCTTTAGCTATAGGGCTTTAGAAGATGTGAATCTTATTCCGAGTGCAGACTCTCAATTAAAAATAGTAGTAGGTTTTAAAATTAATGAGCCCTCATTTTCTCTGGAGAAAAATTATCTTTTCTACTGTTTGGAGGCATGTACTTTCTGTCACTATTTCTAGAAGAAAGTAGGATCAGAACCTTCAGGAATTGAATGATCATAGTGCATGTATATTCTTTCACTTCATTCTCATTTTATTTTTTGAGTTATCTCATCTAACCTTCTCTTCCCAATTTTCCCAGATCCTGAGCTTTTATAGTATAAGATAGTATAAGTTCTCTAGAAGGTAAATGTCCAGTCTCCTGACTAAGTAGGGAAAATGTTTAAGAAGTTTTGGGACTGCCGGATGGTGGTGGCGCACGCCTTTAATCCCAGCACTCGGGAGGCAGAGGCAGGTGGATCTCTGTGAGTTTGAGACCAGCCTGATCTATAATAGCTAGTTCCAGAACAGCCTTCAAAGCCAGAGAGAAACCCTGCCTTGAAAAACCAAAAAAAAAAAGGTCTTGGGACATATTCTGAGCATATTTTTTTTGGAGACAGGATTTCTCTGTATTGTTCTGGAGGCTGGCCTTGAACTCGCTCTGTAGACCAGGCTGGCCTTGAACTCACAGAGATCTTCCTGCCTCTGCCTCCTGAGTGCTGGTATTAAAGGTGTGTGCCACCAATGCCTGGTGATAATCCATATTTTTTACAATATTAGGTGTAACTCATTCAAAAACATTCCCATGTTATTGATACTTTGTTTACAGTTTTACAAGTTATAATGAATAATTCATTCTCTGAACAGTCCACAGATTTGTCACCTCTTAACTCTGATAGTTTTCTCCACAGTCTTTCTCCTTGTGGGTAATAAAAAGAAATCTCCCATTTTCATTTCAGTGATATTTCAAGACCCCCTATTTAAACTAGAAATCCTTATAATCAATCTGTAGAAAGAAAATTAACAAATAATGAAATTGACTGGTAATAAATGATAAAGGGGAAGGTGGTCATAAAAATTTAGCCAGTGGTGAATTGCAATTAAGACTGGTTTTATAAGTACACATTAGAATTTTTTGCCCTTTAATTTACTAGGTGAAATCTATGAACATTTATTTTTGTTAATGTTGTTCACTCCGAAATAGTTTGTAGTTATTTCTAACTTTAAGTTGTATGAAACATAGGAAGAACTCTCGGAACTTTGTGGATCCAAAAATTTGAATACTGATAACATTATATGATCCATAATCATGTTTTAACACTGTATGTATGTGCCTACTGGCAATGTACTCTTTATAATGATTTCCAAAGCAGGATTTATGTTATCCCAAATTCTGTGTTCTTTGATCTTCCCAAGTGAGTGAATATGCACACACAGGTTGCTACCTGGTTTATTATTCTGTTTATCAAAAGCTATTTTGTTAGGTATATGAGACATGAGAAGACTTGAGTGAGTTAAAAAAATGATTTTCTGCGCTGGATACAGTTAAGTCATAGAGTCCTTAACCAGCATGTACAAGAACCTAGATCATCTCTATGGTACCAGAAAAAATGTTTCGAAGTACTATTGATAAAATATTTACTTCTCTTATTTACACTCTTTTGAATTCTGGGTTTCTAAATTCCTTTTGATATTTAGTAAGATGTTACAATAAAATGTATTTTTAAAGATGTTATTATAAAGGGCTATATGCAAACAAGACCCATTACTAGTAGTATTTTTAATGCAGCATCAAGCATAAGAGATGAAAGACACTTCAAGGCATTTTGGCTATGAGGTAATAGATGCAGAATCAATTCCTTCAATAGCCAGGGTTCATTATTATTAGTAATTATAATAATAATAGAAATGAAGCTTCTAATAGTAAAGTCTTCATTATATACAAGGCTCAGTGTTTTCTCTGAACTATATTAACCTCTACTCCTAGCCTCAGCGTAGAATGATGTCCTAGGAAGAATGAGAAGTTGAAGAAGATGACAGAACTTGACAATTGTGCTAAATGTGCTCAGAAACTATACATTTTGAACTGCTGGATTGTTCCAACGGTCTAATGGAGAAATATAGAGATGTAGATTTAAACCACCATCTGAAGTCAAGAGTTAATAAGCATACATTTTAATATTCTACAAAGATGTTTTATTCACCCACGAGAGTCCAGCTTTTGAGGAACGTAAGTAGAAAAGTATGCTCAGCTGGTCAAACTAAAGTAGCATGTTCACTTGTGATCCCTTAGTTAATTTTTCCTCTTAGTTGCTGGTAAATTTTACACCCTATTTGGCCATATCAAACATAATGCTAACATCAGCTCTTTTACTAGAGAAAAAAAGCAAGAGTTAAACGAATATTTCATTTAAAAAGAGCATTCTTCTAATCCTTTGCAAATATCATCTCGTCTGTGCAAATGATATGTTAAAATGAGGTATGGAATATTTCAAGTCTCCAATATAATGGAAAAATATATACTAAACATCATAATAAATGAGATATGGACTTGGGAAAGTAGCTGAGATAATAGGTGTAATCAATAGTACCATTAACAATATAAATAAGTAAATGAAGTCACATACTAATATGTTACTCAAAAGCTATGGAGGCTGTACATCAGACTATAAGTTTTCTGAGGAAAAATCCAAATAGTTGATGCTTTATGTATCAATGGTGCTCCAGTAACTTCTTGATGATAATGAGGTGGCTTTAGCCAATGACATACATAATTTTAAAGTCTGCTCCACTCATTTTACTGTCTTACATTTTGTTTTGTAAAACAAAACCAACTATTGAGAGTTTCTGAGACAGATTTAAATATTTTTCTGACATAAAATTAGTACTAAGGAAATAATACGGTGATTGAATTATTTTACTGTAATTGAACACAACTTACATTATTTGTGAACTACTAAGATAGTTGGGAAAACTGCTACTTTAAATACATCAAGTATAACTCAACTATTTAATTTTAAAATTAATACATTAAGAATAATAATTGTCACAGTAGGCATTAAATCATTCTGGCACAACTGCTGGGTTTATTCTTAGATCCCAGCTCTGAAGTCTTTACATACTGTGGTGCCTCTTTTATGAAAGAAAGAGCCCATTAGGATTTGGAGAAGACGCCTTAGTTTGCCTTTGAGATTGTGCGATACAATGAGGGACATCAAAATCAAGATAAAATATATCTATCCTGTTTGAAAATATATGTGAAGGTCAATATAAGTTTGTTATAATCTCAAGCATATACCATCATATTTCAGTTAATTCTCTTGGTTGTTTGTCGTGTTCACTTTTATAATTATAGACCCATTGTAATACCAAGAAATAATAAGCAGCTATCATTTAACTTTTTATATTTGAATATTCAATAGCATATTTTGTCATACATACTTATTTACAGGAATATTTATAGAATTTTTAATTAGCTCTGGTTCAGAAATATACATAAGATTTATAACTACCTCAACAAAGTTTTTCAGATTGACTTAACAAGCTGTTGGCTATAGAAAAATGATAGCACTTTCTTAACATATAGATTTAGATTTTTTCCTTAAATAACTTTTTTTAATTTAGTGTATTTCAACAGTAACAGAAAAATATAACACAGAATTTCTTTTGCATGTTTCACCTAGTTTCTTCAACTGAGAAGAAGATCTTAAGCATGGCATATCATCAAAAATAGCAGAATGATATTTATGGAATACTATCCTATTTAGATGCAGAATTCACTTGTATTTCCCCAATACTTATGGGCAGTCTTTTGAAGATAGACTTATAACCTTTTAAAATATTAACTCTGCTAGACACGTTTTATAGCTATTTTAATATGATTATCAACTGTCCTAATCAATGGTGCTTACAGAAAAATTATAAGAATGACAACTCAGGTAACTTAAATAATGAAAAACTTTCTGGTTTATAGCATAGAACTGTTACATGATAAAATTACAAAAATTACATTTTTGAAAACACAAAGCATCCTAAATGATAGAAACTGACATTTTATTCCCAGTGATACATGTATGCTCAGTTAGTCCTGAGAAACAATGTACAGGAATTTTATTTCAGTTTCTATGCTTCCACTGATCATTTCTCACTAGGATAGTCCTTACATCAGGCAGATAAGCTGTCAAAAACATTGGCTTTTTTTTTTGGTTCTTTCTTAAGCAGAAATTAGTCAACATTCTAGCCACAATCTAGAGGTCCACTAGAATATCCTATTTCAAATAAGTAAATGTAGCAAAAGCAAAATGTATATTTTCAAAGAAAATGATAGGAATTTGTGTGCTACTAGTAATGCTTATTATTGTTCATCACTGTTTCTAGGCTAGGAAGCTAAGTAGTTGCCATAGTTATTTAGCAAACAAACAAGCACTTGATTCTTAAATATTTTAAGTGGTTAGGAAATATTAATTTTTATAAAACGTACTGCAATTACATTACTTCTAGCAGTATGATATCTTTATACTTTGGAAATAAGTAATTCAATAGTTCTGAATGCCTTTTTAATTAATACTAACTTATTATAATGTGTTACTTGCCTTTTGATGGCATGCCATTAATGACTTCTCTTTCAGTGAGTGCCAGATCTTTCATTATTAATTTCTTTTGTATTCATTACAACAACATCAATCAGGAAAAGCTCATTTGCTATTAATATGAATATAACAGGTAATTCCATTCTAATCTAGTAGTGATTAATGTTCATTTGGTAAGTAATTGCAACATCACATTTCAAAGTGTTAACATTGGGCAATACTGATATTACATTATCTTTTAAGGAGCCATAACAATTCATTAGGGCCAAAAGTTTTTTTAGTTATAGAAGGGATATCAATCTTGACACAGAGACAAAGAGTTCCTACATTGCTTGGAGGAGAATAATGGTTACAGAAGGGGGTTACAAAAGCTCTTATTCCCATTTGTGGTAAATCAAGTATGTTTTACATCTACCCAGATATAACATCCCTTTATTTGTAAAACAAAGCAAAAATTTATTTTGAAAAGTGTGTTCTGTATTTCCTGGATGCCATTGAATATCTCAACTACACGGTTTTCCCATTTAATGTGATGCTTAAATTTTATGTAAAAAATTCCAACTCATGTTTAAAAGGTTTCCCCCCAGAATGTCATTTGTAAATTAATAAAATTTAAAGACATCTGCCTAATTTTTAACCAAAATTACATTTGCATTGAAATTAATGTCATTGATAAAACAAAATTTGACTATAGAATAACAGCAGAGCTTTTTGGTCATCTATTCTAACATCCATTAGCATCACTAACCAGAGAGATTCTCTAATGAACTGACACTGAATTTATTATGTTTGATTAGATTAGCACTAGTCACTGGGTTTTAAAACCTTGGGATTATTAATTTTGCTGTAGAACACTATACATTGTCTGTAGGCACTGGAGATTTATAGGCTATCTGGGGTGGAAAATGCCTGTGAACCTCAAAACCACCTTGAAGTGTTGGGAAGACAGGTATCATTAATCTTATTTCACAGGCGAAGAGAATGACGCGGAGAGACATTAAATGGACTACCCTAAATCCCACTACAGAGTTTTTATTGGAACCCAGGGCCTTTAACTCTTAGTTTTATGTTATTTCTACTACATTCCAGTGCCATCCTGCTTCCACTTACTTGTAACAGCTACTGGGGAACAGATGTAAGAGACATTGTCAAGAGTTTAACAGAATCCACATATCAAAACCTACCATAGCATCAGGGAGGGTAGGTAAGGAAGAGAAAAAGTCAACAATGCTGTGATTTTCAACACAGTTGGGTACTCCCTACTTATTCCTAACACATCAAAGCCAAATCCATAAGTCCATAATGTCTAGTCCATCAGATAAATAAGCCAGATTTCAGATGTGTTACCAAAACTATACCAAGTGAAAAAACAAAACTACCTTGGTCTTGAAATGAGGTACATCAGCCCATATCACTTTCACTGGATGATAGTAACAGTGTAATATTTGATCTTGGACAATTTCTTCCCACTTACTTAATTTAAATCAATAATTATTGGCATCATGCATCATTTTATAAATTCAAGAAGTTCATAGTTGACAAATGTTGTGAAACAAGGCTTTCTAAGTCACAATTTTTGATTAAGTTATATGCATTTTAAATGGTTTGCTTTTTAATTCTGGATGGATAGGCAATGACTTGAGGCAATTTATAAATTTATTTTTATTTGTATTGGTGTTTTGCAATGGACATTGGGTCTCATGGAACAGAAATTATAGACAGTTGTGAGCTGTCATGTGGGTTCTGGGAATTGAATCTAGGTCCTCTTGAAGAGCCTTCAGTACTCATAACCACTGAGCCATTTCTCCAGCTCCATTTACTGAGACATCTCTCCAGCCCCAACTGAGGGCACCGTATTTTTCCATGTACCAAAAACACTGAGAAGAACTATCGAGAAGTTTAGCCTTTTTCAAGAAAGGAGTAAGTATGCATCTTAACTGAAGAGTCAGGATCAGAAGGCATTTCCAAGAAGGAGAATGGCAAATGTATTTTAAAGCAGAAGACAGGTGGGAATCCTGATGCACAAATCAGTCAGGGAAAAAATGATCCAACAATAAGACAAGCTAATATGAGCAACCTTAATACCATTTGATACAAATGGAATACTAATTCTGGAGTCACAATGAGCTATTCAGTTTTCTCCTGCACCTTTGTCTGTCCCATATTCTATACATTGTCCATTCCATCTGGAACAGATTTCTACACATTCACTGCCTTAAAATAACTCAGTCTGATTAGCTACAGTTTTGGAAGTCAGACAGTTTTGGAAGTCAGAAGTTAAACATGCGTTTCAATGATTGAAATTAGTGTTGGTGGGGTTCTGTCCCTTCTGGCAAAGTTTCAGGGGAATTTTCTGTTGGCTTTCCTCAGTTACTGCAACTCACTCACCCTGTTCACTTAATCATCACTTTCTCCATCCTCAAAGAATACCATAGCATTTTGAAATTTTCTTTATCTTTAATTCCTATTGTTCCCCTACTTTCACTTTTCACTTTTTGGGCCCTTGATACAATGTTAATATTAATCTTTCCATCTCAGAGTTATCCAACAGATTCCATCTGAGATCCTAATCTTCAAATATCATATACAATCTCGAAATCACAGGTTTGAGAGTTTGCATTTTTGTGGAGGCCATCATTCCAGCTATCTCGGGAAGAAATAAAACTTATGACAGCACATAAGATTCTAGAAGGCTTTATGGAAAAATGGCTTAAAATTTGTTTAAGTTTCCATGTCCGGTATTTCATGTATGTCGGCATATGCTTGTTGTGCAGTGCTGGGGAGATTTGTAAGGCAGGAGCAGCAAAGCAGTTGGGGCATAGATAATCTGGACACATGTGCTCTTAGCCATGCTCTATACATGGAAACACTTCCAAAGCAGATGAACTTCGGCATGTCGATCATCAGTCTACAATCCAACAAACTTAGTATTCTTATTCTTTTAAAATACTACATTTTGGAATGGGCCACAATTGCATTTGGGGTTGGTGTGTTATACAGATTAACTGTTGCAAAATGTATGAGGCATTTTAAAATACATCATCAATATCAATACTATATGATATTTTTCCAAATAAAGGGTTAAAAGAGAAGGAAACCTATCAGCTTCCATTCAAGACTATTGAAAATGAAGCGACAGTTTAACAACAACGAGAAACTACCAGAGATGGAGCTAACAAGCTAACATGGTTTCTTCCTGCTACACCCTATTTTTAACTTACAATTTTTCAATTCTCTAAGTTTTCTTCAAATATCATGTGTGTTTGAGAAGCTCTGCCATACACTATTTAATTTAACGCTCTGCACTGTGAAGCCTTCAGAATGTTGTTGAATGAGTAATCATAGTGTGACCTGAGTAACTTGGGAGGGTGGTACTTACAAAGTTGATATGTTTTTTTTTTTAAATTACCTCAGCTGCCAGTGTTAAAACTTGCCATAAAATAGTAACAGATTCAAATTAACTTATGAGATTTTACACAGATTTAATATAAAAAGAACTAAAAAATACAGTTTTAAAGCTCTCAGATCTACTTAGCACATGCCATAGTGTAGCTTAGCACATAGGGAATTAACAAAATACAGGTCAAAGTTATCTGTAGTATAGGCAAGGGCAACGCTCCTGAGAAAGCAATCTACTAGAATAGAAAACAATGACACATAGATTTTTTTCAATTGGTAAATATGACCATTTAATTATAATAATTCTTACTAATGGACTACACCTAACTAGACTCAATGACTTTTAATAATACAAGTTTTACATTTGCTGGTATTACTTTGGTGGCTACTTCAATAGTCTGAATTACAAAGTGAAACAACTTATATTGCTTTAATAAGAACAAGGTTATTTTCCTCACTTCCATTACTCTATTAAATGCCCATATTAGTATTTTAAAGTATAAGTTATAATTGGAAGATGAAATTGGTAGATTACTAACTAGTAAACAACAATTAGATAGCTGTATAAAAGAGGTTGTTGTAAAAAAAAAACAGGTAAAAATTTCATGTCTATCTTAAGGATTCTAGAGCTGTTATAAAAAACCATGGCCAAAAGTATTTTGTGGAGGGAAGAATTTATTTCACTTTCCAGTTCCACATAATAGTCTATCACTAAAGAAAGTCAGGAAATGAATACAAACAAGACAGGATCCTGGAGGCAGGAGCTGATGCAGAAGCATGGAGGAGAGCTGCTCACTGATTTGCTCCTCATGACTTGCTCAGCCTGCTTTCTTCTAGAACTCAAGACCACCAACCCAGGGTTGGAACTTTCCACAGTGAGCTGTCTTCCTACATCAATAACTAGTGAATTTGAGGTACTTTCTCAGTTGGGGAGTTTCTTCTCAGATGAGTCTGGTTTGTGTCAAACTGACAAAAAAGTAGTCAGCATATAGCAAAAAAAAACATGGTAGCTATACAGATATTAGCTGTTAAATTGTAATATATTCTTATACTGAGATGAGAAAAAATTAATATTTAATAATAAAAACTCATCTTTTATACTATGATATCATTACTACTATTTAAAAGGGATTACAAATTTCTAAACTTAGAACCACCTGGTTAAAAGTGTATTTGGAGGGGATTATGGTAATTATTTTCTGATGATTTACAATGAACCGTGAGTTTTTACTGGATACTGATAGTATTTTGAAGCATATAGCAAAATTGGTAGAGTTTAAGTGGTGAGGTTAGGTGCAAAGTCTACCCAGTAAACAGCAAGTGTGAAGGTAGGTAGTGAATAGATGGCTTTGAATTTTTTGGTACACATTTCCTTCATGAATAAAGGATCAAATGGTTCCATGGAAAAACTACATCAGGAATGAATTGAATGCTTCTCAAGGGATGACAGCTTGTTTTAATGCTACTCCAGAATTGTAACCAAGAATATGGAAGTATCACAGTTAGCATTCACGTCATATGATAATATTGATCATGGAACTGTCACTAGGTCTGGTAAATAAAGTTTCATGTTGTCTCCAGTTTTCTAGTTTAAATCAAAAGTCACAGCAGCATCAACAAACATAGTGATGACCCTTCATTGATATTTTTTCCGGAAAATTGAGTCAATATACAGTAAGATCATTCAGTTGTTTCAATTACCTTAAGAAAACAGAAAAAATAACAAGAAATGAAAACATGAATACATAAAGACATTTGACAAAATCTATGAGATTTTGATTAGGTGATGTCACCTCCACACTAATAACTGTCTGAAGTGGATGATAGGCATGGAGAAAAAAATCCATTTTAACAGACTTAGAAGGCAAGAATATTAACATTTTGAGTCAATTGTGTGTGAAAGAGAGAATTCTCATCCATATCAGAGATTTCTGGTTTAAGTCATGAGATATATGTGCAGTCATTTTCTGAACTAGGGAATGAAGATTTAGTGTTATTGGAGATTTTCATTTTCAACGTGCTGAAGTTAAAATGTCTGTGGGATTCAGTAAAGTAATGCGGAGAGCTTTGGCAAACGACCAGTCAATCAGGATGACACTAGCCAAGTGTCTTCCTTGAGTTTGTCTTTGTTAATTCATGTGTCCTAAATGATGAAATGTGGAGACAAATTGTGAAAATTAATGCAGAATTGTTTAAGTGGAGACAAAAGTCTCTGGTATTGAGATTCATTGCCTGGTAGGTATTAATTAGATCTTTGGACACTGGATACTATGAGATCATAGTAGAGCTGTGAGACAGAAAAAGAAGAAAGAATGAGGACAGGATCTAAATATATATATTTAGAAGACACAGCTGATATGAGAAACACTCAAATCTAGTATGGAGATTTATCTAATGAAAACCTGGACAAGAAGACAGTGTGGAGACAAGCGAGAGATACACAGATAAGCTGACTTGGATAGTTTGGAAAGAAACATGCTAGCTATTCTTTTAGTGGAAGCAGTTTTCCTGACACAGTCTGGATTAGTTGAGTGACATGGACTGAAACAGGAATAGGGTAAAGAAGCAGAGTTGACCAGCTACTAGTCAGAAGACAAGTTACTATAAGTTACTATAAGCTACTATTCTCAATACAAGCTAAGAAGATAATTCTGGAAGGATATGTGAGTGGAGAACTACTGAGGCTAAAGAAAGGGCATGATTGCTAAAGGAAAAGGTAGTAGGGTAGCAGGGTGAGACCAAGTATTGCATGTTGTAGGAGATTCCAAATAGAACAAAGCCATGGTGCCCTCAAATTGACAGCATGGTACCAACTTCTTACACCTCTCACATCTTACACTCACAGAGAAGACAAAGGGCCTTTAAAAATTAGCTATAGTGACATAGTACTTATTATTTATTAAAGCTTGATTGAGGATTCAGAAAAGCAAAGTCAGCCACAAGCCTTAGAAGCCAGGTACACACCTTTATACCCTTTCAGCCTGAACCAGAGTTGAGAGATAGTGACTGACTTCTTTACTTTTCTGATATTCAGCTTGAAACTTAAACCCCAATATTCAGTCTCTGGGTCTTTCATTTATGTGTGTTACTATAAGCACAAATTATAAATTTATTGGCTGTATTCACAGAATGTAATCCTGTCTGATGTGGAACCCATGCATGCTGGGTACGCATTGTCTGCAAATTGAGAAAACAGAATTATTGTTAGGCATATGTATGTCCATATTTCATGACTAAGGGACTTGCCTGGCAAAAGCAGGCTAACACATTCCTAGTTATTCCTTGTCTTTCTTCATTCAGTGAATGAGTTAATGTTGAAGTTCTTTCTTTATCCAGTTTTGTTCTCAGATATACCCCAAAACCAATCTCAGTCTTACTCAAAGTGTCCTAAAAGTCTACTGAACCTCAGATTTACTGCTGAAAAACTTCATTCAGGAAGCTTTTGAACAAATTAAACCAAATTAACTCTTTAGGCCTGCAGTATATAGAAGATGCTGTGAGCCAAGATAGTTTTCTTATGTTTTTGTTGTATTTCAATTAGTCACTCACCTTCTGTGGCTCTCATTGGAATTTAATAGAAATGTAGATTGTGAAACTTCACCCATATCTAATTGATTATGTATGTCTACATAACTTCAGTGGCAAAAGTCAACGGAGAAAAAATACCCAAACCTGGATTTCTTGTTAGTCAGTTCATTTTAGGCTTGCTTCACAAGCAGCAGTATCAATATTAATTAGAAATGGGTTGATAATGCCAACTCTCAAACCTAACCAGACCCTTCAGTCTGAACTTTAAAATGGTTTCAAGCAGGTCTTAAGCATTAGTGAGTTTTTCTAGAATGTTGCATTTCTAGCTTGTAACTGTATCTGAACACGCTTAAGTCAAAAGAGTAAATGAAACCAAGTTTTCTATTAATCAAGGAAATTAGAATGGAAACATTACATGACTATTAATACATGGATTCAATGAGATAAATGTGCAAAAGATTATTAACTAAAATAGTGAGGGAGTGTAGACAATCCGGAGAGGTATATCCTGTTTTAAAGAGCATGTAATGTTTGAAAGTTATGTGTGTGCTAAACAGTCTTTCCTTGTGCTAGGTTGAGAGGCAACTTACGTTTGAGAAAAATTAACATATGCATTTATATAATGGAAAAGGCTTCTGTAATGATAACACCATACGTTCAGAAAACTAATTTTCAATAGGAGGAATTTTTTTACTTACAAATGTTGTCCTCCAAAAACTTTTCCCTAAATATTTCCATATACATTCCTTTTTTTCAACTGGAGACAGGGTTTTACTGTGTTGCACTAGCTGCCCTATAACTTACTTTGCAGACCAGGCTGGCCTCGAACTCAGAGATTCTCTCTGACACTAAGTAACCTCCAATTTCTACAAAAAATGTTTAGGTTACGTTTCTAGTTTCTTATTAGTACGTTTTCCCAAAATATTGATACTTTTCATAGCTCTCAGTGATTGTTTCTATCACCATGTGATAGCTGAGGGCTATAATGATAGCTCAATTAGTCAAGTACTTGGATTGCAAGCATCAGAAATCTGGAATTTAACTCCCAGAAACTCCATAATGACTTGTGGTTTCACACACTTGTATTCCCAGTACTATCAAGGAGGCAGATAGATCCCTGGGGTCTGCATAGTTGAGGTGTTTCAAAACAATGGGAGACCCTGTCACAAAAATAAATGTGCATGGTGCCTTAATATTGACACTCCAGATTGTCTTTTATGAGCACACACACAAAGATACACACACACACACACACTCACACACAACCACAAACACATACACACACATATGCATATGTCAACACCAATGTGGAGTCTGTCATTGAACCAAGACCTCAAAAATTTGAGAGTGGCTAGTCACACAATTCCAGAAATTCACATGCCTCATCCACCCCCTTATTTTTAAATTAGAGTCACAGAGCATGACTTTTATGTGTGTGTCCAGAAACTCAACAGAGGTCTCCTATGCCAGTGCAAAAAGCACATTACTGACAGCCGTTTCTGCTGCCTTTTGATTTTCTTCTTAATGTTCTATGTATATTTACAAATCAGACGTGTGCTAGAAAAAACCTTACATTTGAGTTACCAATTTTAGTTTGATATCTTGAGTTGTTTCTGACATAGTGGTGACTTTTGTCCTAGAAGCACTCAAACAAAATTCTCAGAAGGAATATAAGACTAATTTCTGGCCGGGCGTTGGTGGCGCACGGCTTTAATCCCAGCACTCAGGAGGCAGAGGCAGGCGGATCTCTGTGAGTTCGAGGCCAGCCTGGTCTACAGAGCGAGTGCCAGGACAGCCTCCAAAACTACACAGAGAAACCCTGTCTCGAAAAAAAACAACAACAACAACAAAAAAACAAAAAAAAAGACTAATTTCTGTGCTTCTAAACAAGACTTGGACAATGATCTGTATTTTGCATTATGTGTACCATAAATTTCTAATGCATCTTTTTGGTGTTCTGTAAAAACTATCTAATATTCCTTAAGAATATGGCATGGGCTCGAGAGATGGCTTAGCCATTAAAGGCTTAGCCATTAAAGGCTAAGCTTACAAGCAAAAATGTAAGAATGCTAGGACATTAACAGTGAAGCCCTAACAGATGCTAAGAGACAACACTTCAAGTGTAGACTATGTTAGGAAATGATCCTAGGAGGAATAAAGAGTGATTTGGTGAGAGACAAAGGTTCTTTCCTTTTGGATTAATTTGAATCCCTAAAACAGTGTGTTCTCTGCTGCCATTGTGTACTTGAGATTTGACTGATCTGAATTGATTTATAAGGGTTAGCTGTACTCTATTTTAAATAATTAATATGGAAAAGTAGGTCATGCATAATTTAACATGCAATTCTTAATAGTTACATGCTAAAATAGTAATATTTGAAATGATAATATTGGAGTATACTGGGTAATATGAAACATTAATACATACATTACTTTGTATTTTTTGTGGTTCACTTTTTGTAAAAAGTGTAAATCGCATATGCACTTTAAATTATATCTCTGTTGGAGTGAACTGCTACACAAAAATTCAGAGATATGGCTTTCCAGATAATATAGTTTTCATGTCATAAACCAACAATTTTTTTCAACAAATTTTCTCTGATTTAAATTGAGAAAAACACAGAGAACATTCCTAGTGTTAGTGCTTAGAAGCAGGGCCCTAACTGTTGTGGTGTGGGTGTTTAGAAGCAGCATCCTATTTTTCATGTATGTCAAAAAAGAAAGAAAAGGAAATCAGCTTATATTCTTTAAGGAAACAGAGTTATATGTATATGCTTATGAAATATTTCCTTTTATTTCATGTAGCAAGGGTAATCCATGTTTTCATGCTTATTGTTCCCTAATGTACTTAAAATATATTGATTGCTAATTCATACATTTTCTTATATAAGTAGAATTAAAATCATGGATAAAATGAATAAGGTAAAACTTTTATCACTACATAATTAACATTTTATAAATCATTATAGAATATTATTTTAACTAGGCAAAGATGTGTTGCATTTGTTTATTCTGTGGAATATTACTTTAACTACATGAAGGTGTGCTACATTTGTTTCCGTTGCTTTTGTTAATGTTGTAAAGATGTGTAGCTGTTTTATCTTGCCTGCCTAAGTCACCTACCTGATAAGTCTAATGAAAAGCTGAATGTCCAATAGTGAGTCAGGAGAGGGATAGGTGGGGCTTGTGGACAGAGAGAATGTATAGGAGGAGAAATCTAGATGAAAGGAGAAGACAAAAAGGGAGAAAAAAAGGGAGATGCCTGGGGCCAGACAGTCAGGCAGCTGCCAGACAGACAGATACAGTAGGATATATAGAAGGAAGAAGGGGTAAAAAGCCTTGAAGCAAAATGTAGATGAAGAGAAACAGGTTAAGTTATAAGAGCTAGCAAAAAACTAAGCTAAGACTAAGCATTCATAACTGTTGGGGAAGTACTTCTGTGTACATGTTTGTCTTATTGGTTGATGAATAAAGCAGTGTTGGTCAATAGGGAAGCAAGATAGGTGGGACTAGGATTTGTGGAGGGTTCTGGGAAATGTAGAAAGAGTGGAGAGTTGCCATGTGATCCCAGGAAAGATAAGTCCTTGTAAAAATATATAGATTAGCAGTTATGGGTTAATAATTAAGTCAGAGCAAGCCAATAAGAAACCATAGCCAATGGCCAACAACTTCATAATTAATCGAGTGCCTTGTGTGTTATTTGGCGTTGATGAGACATTGGGGCCAGGCTGGTGGGAAGCATTATTGTAACATTATGGCGCCCTCAAAATGTGGCAAGAATTTCCACATAAATTTAACAAAAGCTTAAAGGGAATTTTAGAAACAAAAGAACAGAGACAAGCATGGCTTCTTGGTAGCAGCATTTTCTTGGGTGGGCTCAGTTTTGCTAGAGACAAGTAGAGACTTGTGCTTTTAAGGGAGGAGCCTTTCCTGACTCAGCATAAGCAGAAACAAACTGCATGGCTCTTTTAAGAGGCCCTGCTAACAATTAAATAGTGTGTACAAGCAACTGGTAGTGGCAGTGACCACATATTCAAGTTTTCAGCATGCTGCTTTATGACAGTATAGACTAAGGCGGTGAGCACAGTTCCCACTGCTGGCGATAAATTTACGCCCTCCATGTTGAAAAGCCAGTAGCTAAAACAGCCACTGATTTAATTTTAGCAATGTTATTCTGTAGGTAAAAGACTCGTGGCTAGAAAAAGATAAAGATTTACAGTAAAGACAGATTCAAATGAAGTAAAACCTCATAAAGTTTTACAGTATGTTTAAAAATATACACAGGCTTGGTAAAGAAAAGAAAAAATACACAGAAAGTTTAAAACAAAAATAGAGTAGCTGGCTGGGGTGGCACAGGCCTTTAATCCCAGCACTTAGGAGGCAGAGGCAAGCAGCTCTGTAGTCTGGTTTACAGACTAAATTCCAGGGCGGGCAAAAATAAACAGAGAAACCCCGTCTCATAAAAGAAAAAAGTAAAAGAAAAAGAGTATTTAAAAAGCCATGTGAAGAAGGAAAATACACAGAGAGTCTAGATATTATATGCTATATTGCTGTGTTTAAATTGTTTGATTGCTGAAGAAAGAACTACAGCTGCCTAAATACATTTGATTATAAATGCTGCTAAATTAATGCAACTTATATATTTTAAAATGCTTTTACTTCTAAATGTAAATATAAGGACAGGTTACTTGGGAAAAGAGGTTTTGCTTATGTTTCCACAGAAAATGTAAAGCTATGGATTCTTTCCAGACTAATACAGTTTGATGAAACAAGACCACCTGAAACAATGTCCCAGCCAATCCAACATCTAAAACAGCAGAGATTATGCAGCAATGCAGACTACAAAAACAAGGAACTGGCAAGGTTTCTGTTTTGTGTCATGATCCCCATGGTATGGACTGCGACCCCAACCAGCAGGAAGCATTTTGGAATAACAATGCCAAAATTACCACATACTGTTTATAAATTTTTGATTTATTTAAATGGGGTTGGTTATAAATGGTTAATGATCACAACCAATCTCTTTTTAAAGTTAAAGGGGAATTATGATATAGAAATTAATACTTTGTCTTGGAATGGATTTTCATTTATTGAATCAAATTTAAGACCAATTTTGTGATATATATATGTATATATATATATATTTCCTCTTGTTTAGATATTTTCTTTGCAATTTTAAAAATGAAATGTGTAAGTAAGTACAGATTATAGTTACTTATAATAGTCAAAACTTATAGTTAGCTTAGTTATGATTTCTAGATATACAGAGTTGTATTTGAGATGGATAGATATTCTTCAAACCTTTCAAAGACCTACAAAATATATGGCATTTAAATGATTTAGAGTTTTTCATGATAGTGAGACACAACTACAACTGGCATACCAATTATATCTAAGAGGAAGATGGGCATCCATGAAATTCGTTATGGAATTTGCTTTCAACATGGCAATATTAGCCATTTGGTCAAGAAACTGCTCTTGCCTTTACTTTTTGATAAACTGGACATGCAGGACCCACAGGAAAGTGACTGCTGAACTTGATGGAACAGTCCTCAAGGGTTTCTGCTTCAAGGATGAGTCTACCAGACATTCCGCAGGACACAAAAAATTGACAAAGTGCCAATGTAGGTGGACAGTTTAAAATTTCCTGCTTTACTGAGAAGTCTGCCAGACACACTGTGGCCTATAGGCTGAAGAGGGATTCCCCAATGTCACTAAGGATCTTTAGGTGACTGTCTAGGCAGTAAGATGTCTCTGTATGTTCTAGAGTTTATATATTATCCTTCTGTGATCTTTGATGGAGTTGAAGACAGATAGGCATGGTTATAATTTTCCTTAGTTATGATAAAAGATAACTTATATATACAATTTTAGACTCACAAAGATAAGATAGATGACAGAATATTTTCTTTAAATCTTGGTAAATATTAATGAACTAAATATTGTAACTATAGTTCTTACTTGATAACTGTTTTGTTATATATTTTGCTGTGTTAATGTTAAAACCCTTCTTTTTATTTAGACAGAAAAGGGGAGATATTGGGGGAAGTTCTTCTGTTTATATGGTTGTCCTATTGGTTGATGAATAGGCACTGTTGGCCAATAGGGAAGCAAGATAGGTGGGACTAGGAGTTGGGGAGGATTCTGGGAAATGAAGTAAAGAGTGGAGAGTTGCCATGTGATCCCTGAAAGAGAGGACGCATGAGGCTGGTGTCCTTTGAAACATAAGTTCTTGTAAAAATATATAGCTTAGTAGTTGTGTGTTAATAATTAAGTCAGAGCTAGCCAATAAGAAACCATAGATAATGGACAATAGCTTCATAATTAATATAGTGTCTTGTGTGTTATTTGGGGTTGGTGCAATTTTGGAACCAGGCTGGCGGGAAGAGTTACCATAACATATAACTAATAAGAATTCTCCATGTCATGATTTGGGTGCTGGTTGGTGGACCAGAAGAAAAAGCCCGGTGTAATAAAGCATGTTGAGTGAATTCTATACATTCAATAATATAATAATATAAGCTTTCATAAAGTTTGAATATAAGTGAAGCTATCAGTTTTTTATAATATGGTAAATAAAAATACTAAATTACTAAAATTGTAACATGCAAAAATGGCAAATTAGCCGGGCTGTGGTGGCGCACGCCTTTAATCCCAGCACTTGGGAGGCAGAGGCAAGTGGATCTCTGTGAGTTCGAGGCCGGGCTGGACCGATAGCCTCCAAAACAATACAGAGAAACCCTGTCTCGTAAAAAAAACAAAAAAAAGGCAAATTAAAAATAAATTATAAGTCTTTTTTTGTTTGTGGCACTGACTACAGAACACAGGACCCATCCCTGTTAGACAAGTGCCTTACCACCAAGGTACTCCATCTCTTAAAACCTTGCAGGCGACTGTATTCTTTAGCAATTTACTTACTGGTAGAGATACACTATTTAAATATTTGCTGCATTACCAAAAGCTCACTTATGATATAAGCTTGTTCTGTACATGTGTAAATACCAATGTGTTGATTTCATGTGGAAGTCAATCTATCTTGCTGAGGGGCTTCAAACTGATTCCATTTCTTCAATTTTGCCCAAGTGTTTTGGTTCATAATAATAAATCAGAACCCTTGTTTTCTGAGTGGGGGCAGAAATGAGAGGGAAATAAACGAATGCCTCCTTCACTTCTCATTCCACTCTAAAAAGTTCTATGAAACAGCAATTTCTCTGGTTCTCTGTAGAGGCTGTTTTCAATTAAAAGTATATTATATAGGGCATAACCATAGAGATAATATTGAGTAGTGCTTTTTGATTCCTTCCAAATATTTAAAGGTATTCTCATTTAATTATTCTTCTGAATAAAATATTTGGAAAGCATTTATTTTCTACTTCTTAATATAATGTTGAGCAATCATTAGAGGAAAAAACTAAAATAAAGAGACAATCCTAAATCTTGAATTCAGCATTTATTTAAATGATGCACAAGTAAAAAATTCATTTTCAAAGGGCCTGTGCCATATATTTCTTTTAAAGATAGCAACTCCTGTGCTTTATAATGTAATGGCAATAATGTTGCCTTTGAGTTAACTGTATAATAATTCATTCTGGTACCACGATAATTGAGTAAACAGAAGCTGGTACCCGAGGCATTCCTTTCTTTTATTTATTATAATATTTTTCCATAATTTAATGAGAAGCATTTGAAAAGCAACATTTTTATTCTTTCATGTTAAATTAATTTACAGTGCTACAAGCTATAATAAAATGAGAGAAACCATCAGCAAAATGTAAAGTTAATAAAGACAGATATCACAAAGTTTCAAGGACTGAAAAAAGCTAAAATCACAAGAGTATTTGCTTTCTTCTTTGTTTTCGGCTTACTTGAATTTTTCAGTTTGTTCTCAATTATTCTTCACTTACAAGTAACATAGCATAATACTGATGATGTGGAAAATATATATTACATAAAGAGAATATACACTGTCAAAATACACAAAACAACAAAACATGATATACTTTAGCAAGCAACTCTATGGCTTACACAAAGAAGTCCAAGGAGTAATTTAACTTTTTATTATGGGAAGGAAATATTATGCTTGGCATATTATGGACATTGAAATTTAAGAGAAGCTATTACACTGTAACTGAAGAAAATTTCAGCCAGATTCTGAAAGCTGAATAACAATTGAGAATATCCAGGCCACGGAATCTTTGTCAAAGGACTGAACCTGTCTCAAACTCAGTCTCTTCATATTGATAGATAGAATGTAACAGAATCAAGGAGACTCTCATGTTTCCCAGAGAGAAAATTCTGGGAGCATCTCTGAGAATTTTGAGGTCACTGAGAAGTCACACACAGCACAATGTTACATTTTTTTATGGTATAGTATAGTCCATATATCATGCTATATATAATATCAAATATTTGTTTTCCATATGCTAGTTGGCAGCACAATTCCTTATGAGCTTCAAAATAACACAAATTGGCATATTTTCTATTTTGTCAAGAAACAAGCACATTCTCTCACATCCAGCATATTTCCTTAAATAAAACATCCTACAGCCCTAATCATCAAAGTATGCTCAACAGAAAGGCAACTTCAGCATCCTCTGGAACATAGGACTATCTTCTTTAGATATAGGGCCATCAACAATAAGCAGTGTCATAGAATACTGAGAAAAGAACATGGGTGTTGTTCTTAGCCACAGTACTGTTCCTTGGACAAAATAGATGCAAAGGGCAATATAAAGAATGTTTCAGAGTTATGGGTATAGATCAGCATTACGGCACTTGCTTTACTTGTGGGAGACTCTAGATGTGAACAATAGCAAAGCAGAATTATTTTTTAGTACCTCTTCAGTATCCATTCAAGAAATTGCTGTGAGAAAATAATGACGGTTCTGTGAAAAATGTTGTGCATGGTATTCTGAAGTGGAAGAGGTTCAGAAGGACATGTTTAATGTTATTTCTAATTACAGATTAGTATTAATAATTTGTGGTATCTGGCTAGTCATCTTGGAGAACTGAGCATATGCCCTGGAGGAGTTTATACTGTGCTAACACAGGAGATTCTCCTCTCTTCTCCCTTTCCATCTCCCTCTCTCCCTTTCTCTGTTCATCTCCCTTTCTCCCTTTCTTTCTCCATCTACCCACCAATAGCCTTAGCTGTCTTGAAAATCACTATGTAAACAAAGCTGGCCTTGAACAAAATAGAAACCAATCCACCTCTGCCTTCTGAGTGGTGGGATTAAATGCGTTCACCACCATGGCACCAAGATTCTTAAATTAATATACTCTTCTGGTTGTCTGCCTTCTGGTTTTTCTAATTCAAACGTGCAAAATGAAGAGTGAGATAAAGACACCAATGATGGCTGAAAATCAATGTAGAATATTCCATGGATAGGGAATTGGAGATGGACCTTGAGGGAGCAGAATATGTAAAGGTTAAGATGAGATAAATAAGGAGTATATTTTAAGAACATCCTGACAAGTAGCACTAACAATACCCCCGATAGGATCATTTTATTTCTGACAAGTGATACTCTCATGACAGATGATTTATGAATACATATCAGAAGGATGTGGGCCTGGTCCAAGATATGGTACATTCTGTTTTTATTTTCTTTTTCTTGTTATATTAAAAAACCTGTTGTTCATTTTTTTAACATCCCTGCTGGTGACCAAGAGAGACTTGAATAAATGAGGGGATGGAATTGTCTAAGAAGAAACACATTAGGATTTACTTGTGACAGGTAACTAAGTATACAAAAGTGGTTGTTATATAAACTAATTTATTAAAACTAAGGTAGGGACACTAAGCTACTCAAATGTGTATGGGTGCCCCTTTAGGTGAAACTCCTATGGAAAAACAACTCAGTAGATCTCAATTATTTCCTTTGAAGAACACAACACTTTGCTAAATAGAGATCATAGACTCACTTAGTTGATCAGGAAGTAATGCTAGCAAATGATTAATGATCTTAATTAACAACAACATAATAAAATAGTAAAAGTAAGGAAAATGCCATTGTGCCATGATCATTGCACTGCATTGATATCAAGTGAATTGCTTCATGGAAACTAAAATATCTTATAGAGATGACCAGAAGTAACAGTTTACATGGCTAGAAGTGTAGCTATGAAGTATATACCAATGGGTGAAATCTAAGAAAATTGTTAACACCAAGAGACGAATAAATCATTTTAAAAATAGAATTTAGCTGTCAATAAAGCTTTTTAAAAATAATACTTATAAAGTTAACATGAAGGCAGAGTAAAGCCAGATGTCATTCAAGAAAAAGCAAAAAGGCATCCGACTTTTCCTGCTGCAGTCCATGTAGACTTTCAGTGTGTTAACAAAATACAAATTTCAAGAACTCTTTGGAAGAAGAAATTTACCGAATGTATGCAAAGGTTTCCTTGAGTTATAAAACCCTGAACATACTTGGGAACTGATTACGAAGTGTTAGTGGTAAACATAGATTCTAGAAATGGTGCAATTATCATTTTCTTCATCTTTTAATTATTAAAAAGTTCCATTTAAGGCCTTAAATTTGCCAGACTAATGCAAATTTACTGGCAAGAGCCATCCTTGAATTCGATTTAATCTGTTTAGTTACTGAAAATGTTTAATACTTTCTAATCAAAAGACCTAGAGTCTCAAAGGCATAATGTTCTTCCAAAATTGGTTTAAATTCAACTTATTCAATTGGAGATGTGAAGAATTACAAGTTCATTCTCTTTGCTTAGAATCTTAGCAAAGATTCTGTGTTAAGTATGATATAGTGTAGGAGGAAGTCTGATGCCGCCATTAAACATGTGACTTATTAGAGGCGCATACAGATGAGGTAATAAAAGGGCAGTTTACCACACCGCTAACCACACCCACTTTAGGCAGGACTAAAGACGTATACGGCTGGACGTAAAGACGTATACGTACGTAGGCGGAACTACGTCACTAGCCAGGCCCACTTTTGGGCATGGCTAGGGGCGTTACGGGGGAAGGCATAAAAGACAGCGCACAGGAAGTCTCGCTCTCTTTTCCTGGAGTTTGGCTTCCGGTCTGGCAGCTAGCTGAGAACTGCTTGGCTCCTCTGGGTTTGGTATCTTGTGAGTAATTTTCTACATTAAATACTTAGCTTTACTGTCAGTAATTGTGTGTCGCGTATCGTTACAGTGTCCGTTAAACCCAACAGTTTGGTGGCAGCGGTGGGATTGGAATCCGGACCCAGGCACCCAGAAAAGCGGCTTCTCTCGGCCCAACCAGGCACACGTGGACTCTCCTTTCGCTAAGTTCCTCACCACTTCGCTCGGCAAGGCAGGATTCCTGCCACCAGGAACCAGTACCTTCTACCTGCCAGTAAGGTTAGACGGTATTCCAAGATTTCTCTCGCAGCCACGTGCTGTTTTACTGGCGGCCTGCTGACTCCGGCCACGTGCTCTTTCGCTGGCAGCCGGTTGATTTCGGCCTGAATTACTCCATTGGTAACAAACGTAACTGCTTTATACAATGTCAACAGCTAACATTATGATGCAGGATGTTAAGAATTTTCTTGTTTTTTGTATGGATGGGATTTTAGAAAGGGTTGAGGACCTACCTGAAAGGTACTTCCTACCCACGATGGTGATTATTAGCTTCATAATCAATATAATTTTGTTAATGAAATGGCTCAAAAATAGGAATAAACTTATATAGGTCATACAGTCATCGCAGGATAGTTTTGAAATCTTAATACAAAGGATTCAGGAAATGCAAAATTCATTGCAGGAGAGTAAGAAAGGGTTGGTAGAAAATATTCAGGATATTAAAAATGATAATGTAGGTCTGACGAACTGGTTTAAAGAGACAGAACACAAAATTGAATTATTTTCAGGAAAAATGTGTTCCACAGATAGAATTGAAAAATTGGAACATAATGTGGAAACATTTAACGAAAAACACGGTTCCATGTTTGATGATTTCACTAGCAAATTACAAAGACTGGAACATAAAATTGAAATGCTAGCAGAAAAGAATTGTTCCATGTCTGAGAGCAATGATAAACTAACTGATAGAATATCATTTGTAGAAGGCAGTTTACATGCTATTGAGGTACTTGCTAAGGATGAGAATATTAGAAATTTGGAATCACATGTAAATAATGAATGTAAAAAAATGAAAGATTCCATGACGTCCTTAGAAAATTATTTGTCCCAAGAACTTTAAGAGCTCAGAGAAACAATGATGAATAGACTGCAGGATTTAGAAGACGCTCAATCTGATACTTCAGAATCAGAAATACAGGCAACAGGTCAGGACAGGAATTTCCCAAAGCTTCTCAAATGCCGGAATGATTTCCCTAAGGTTGCTATGCGTGCCCCTATGGTTTTTCCAGTATCTGTAACAGAAAAACCAGCAACGAAAAAACAATCAAATGGTCCCATTGCTTATCACTGGGAGCCTATACAGATGAAGGATCTAAAAAATATTAAGGAGGCCATTGTCATGTATGGTCTTCATTCTCCCTTTGTCAGAGAGCTCCTAACCTCATGGGCTACTGTAAATAAAGTAACCCCAAAAGACTGGGCCCAATTAGCCTCTGCAGTGCTCGAAAATTCTTGTCAAATTCAATGGAGAGCTTTATGGAGGCAAGAAGCAAAAGCTATAGAAATTCAGGAATTACAGAACGGTCATGAAGTACCCCAAGACAAGATTCTTGGGGAGGGTCCTTACGCTGACACGCAGGTTCAATCTGCATATGACGAGCACATGTTGTCTTTGTGCCGTACAGCTGCTTTAAATGCCTTGGATAAGGTTTGTGAAACAGGAGAGATAATGCAACCCTACACCAAGGTATTACAGGGCCCAAGGGAAAGGTTCACTGAATTTTTAGAGAGATTATCCAGAGCAGTAGAAGTACAGGTAGCGAATCCAGAATCCAGGCGTCTCCTTATAGAATCTTTGGCATATGAGAACGCAAATCCTCAATGCAGGCAGGTAATTTGGCCATTAAAAATAAGATCAGCGCCATTGGAGGAATGGGTCCTACATACAGCAAACCTGGAATGTAAAAGTCAGGATACAGGAGCTTGGGTAGGTGAAGCTATTTCTACAGGCTTGAGGAGGCACCAGGATGCCAAATACCCTACCTGTGATGATATAGAGGCCTGGGTAGGGAAGGCAATCTCTAAGAATTTTAATAGGCATTAAGACACAACATGCTTTAACTGAGGTAGAATAGGACATCTTAGTAGGAACTGTAGACAACACATTCCTAGAAATAATGCTTTTACCAGGAATGCATCAAACAGAAGGCCTAAGCCTCCTGGTCTATGCAGGAGGTGTGGGAAGGGGCGCCATTGGACTGATGAATGCTTTTCCACAACAGACAGACAAGGTAGATCTTTAAAGCCAAAAAATGGAACTCAGGGGCTCAACCGAGCCCCAAAAAGAGAGATTATCCGGTCATTCCCAGTGACAGTGGAGGACAGCCTCTCCCAGGACAATTAGAAGATCCACTGCCCATTGTAAATAATACGGCACTGGATAATACATTAGCTCCAGAGGATGAATCAATTACATCAGGAGGAGATACAAAACATATATTTTGGCAAACTTCTATGCAATATCATAGACCCAAGCTACCAGTTAAGGTAAATAATAGGGTGATATACGGATTACTGGACACCGGAAGTGACGTCACTATCCTTAATTAGCAGTCCTGGCCACACAACTGGGCTTTGAAAGAGGTTAATGTTCAATTCTTAGGGATCAGACATACAGGCAACAGGTCAGGACAGGAGTTTCCCAACACCTCTCAAATGCCGGAAAGATCTCCCTAAGGTTGCTATGCGTTCCCTCTGGTTTTTCCAGTATCTGTCACAGAAAAACCAAATCAAATAGTCCCATTGCTTATCACTGGGAACCTATACAGACAGCGCACAGGAAGTCTCGCTCTCTTTTCCTGGAGTTCGGCTTCTGGTCCGGCAGCTAGCTGAGAACTGCTTGGCTCCTCTGGGTTTGGTATCTTGTGAGTAATTTTCTACATTAAATACTTAGCTTTACTGTCAGTAATTGTGTGTTGCGTATCGTTACAGCATCCGTTGAAGCTTACAATATAGTCCATATATACTTTAAAGGACTGGATATTTCTAAAGAAGGTAATAAAATGATTTATTTAAGAAGAATGTATTTCAATTCCTAGGGAAACCTATTTCTTCCCTAATTATAGGGAAGACAGAATTAGAAAGACAAGTGCAAAATGTCTAGTTTTAGGCTCCTGACTCTACTGATTTCTGGGTTCCCCACCATCAATGTTCTGTTTTCCTGACACTTCTCAAAACTTAGGTCACCATGATGGCAAAACGACATTCATGAACATCATTTGCATAGAAATGGCAGCAAAAATTAGGTTTAAAGTTAGCCATAGTATTGCTTTACCCTTTCTCCCTTAACATTTTAGTGATCCTAAGACATACACATGCCAGATTTATCTGGGAGAATTTCTCTGTGTGTTTATCAACTGTTGACAAGAAACTTACTGGTGATCTAGGCCTGCAGAAGTGTTATTCAACGATGGTTAATAAAGATATAAATGGAGTACAGTCTAGAACATTCATCTCCATGTTCTTGTGCATCAGTGGGGTGAATTAGCTTTTTGGTTAAGAATGTGTTGGGAAGTTTGGACAGAGGTCTGTCTATTTTGTTGATTTTCTCAAAGGACCAACTCTTTCATTGATTCTTCTCAATGTTTACCTGGTTTCTACTTGATTGCTTTCAACCCTCAATTTGATTATTTCCTGGAGTCTACTCTGCCTGGGTGAGTTTGCTTCTTTTTGTTCTAGAACATTTCAGCTGTGCTATTAATTCTCTAGTTTGACTGTTCTCCAGTTTCTTCACGTGGGCACTTAGTGCTATGAACTTTCCTCTCACCACTGCTTTCAGAGTGTCCCATAAGTTTGGGTATGTTGTATCTTCATTCTCATTGAATTCTAGGAAGTCTTTAATTTCTTTTTTTATTTCTTCCTTTACCCAGGGATGGTACAATTGTGCATTGTTCAATTTCCATGAGTTTGTAGGAATTCTACAATTTGTGTTATTGTTGAAGTCTAATTTTAATGCATGGTGGTCTGATAAGATACAGAGTGTTGTTCTAATTTTTTTGTATCTGTGGATATTTGGTATGTTTCCTATTATGTAGTCAGTTTTAGAGAAGGTTCCATTTGGTGCCAAGAAGAAAGTATATCCCTTTGTGTTTGGGTGGAATGTTCTATAGATGTCTGTTAACCAATATAGCAAATGACATACTATCTTTGCCTATGTACAAAGATATTGAAAAGGTAATTTAAAAAGCCTATATCTAATAAAAGACACTGTGGCATGTAAGAAGTAGCCTAATTTTAACGTGACATATATTTCTTGTGATGAAATATCATCACAGATGGTCAGTAAATATGCTCTTGAAATGGGACAAGAATTCCAGGTGTCAATTATTATAGTACCATGATAATGGAGATACAAATGTTCTGTATAAACTAAGGAAATTTCAAACTGTTTGTGCAGGTACCCAGACAGCAAACAGTTGACACGGTTTATCTTACCTATAGGGTAGGCATTGCTATATTATGTGAACTGTCTGTTAATTAGTCTATATAATTTCAATGTATTGACAGTATAGTACAATGGTTCATAAGTAGATCACATTGGATTATTAAATTTAGACAGTATTCATATAGCTGACATTATACATCTCAATATTCTAATAAGAAAGCATCTATTCAAGGTAAATATAAATGTCCTTAATTTGAAATCAGTTAAAAAGAGGCTAGTCCTGTAAAGTGATGGAAAGCACAATAATTTTCTAAATTACAGGAAAAAAGATAGCTTTGTCCACACTCACTATGCTTGGGATTGAGCTACTGCTATAAATGCTCTTGGTTTCTTCACTCTTAGGGAGTTTCCAGGCTGTTACCCATAGAAATTTACATTTTTATGTAAAGTGATAACAAGACACAAAGTGAGCACAAAATGAACAAATGGTATCATAGCAAAAACTATGTATTAAAATAAATGAAGCCAAAATTTGAAATTTAAATACTTTAGAAATGACACCTGAGCTAAAATATATTTTGAAAAGCAATTAATTTACAATATTAACTTTCTTACTATTGTGACAGGCTATGTATTATAACACGCATTAAAACATTATATGATACAAATTGATGTGATGATTTTTCTTAAATTACTTGTTAATGAACACGCAACAGGGCCAATTTTAATACTTCAGGCTCATATACAAGGGAATGCACTGCACAGTTGTTTAGAAGTATCTTACTTTGACTTAGGTCAGTTTATTCATAAACTTTTTAAAGTTAGGGCTTCTTGTTTCATTTCTGGTGGATTCTGTTTACAACCATGCCCTGTCAAGCAGTTGCTAGTTCTTCATTGAGGGCGACTTCACTCCTTAACTTTCACACTCATGACCCATAATGTAATGTGCTTCCACTACCTCTGTCATTTCTAGATAACACCCTTCTTAGGAAATACTGAAAAAAACTACTTTGTTTATTTGTTTGTGTCTTTGGGCTCTTTTTCTTTTGAAGGTTTTCATACTTCTGCCACTTGAAATAATTTTTATTACACATTTGTGTTAGTCAGAAAACAACTGGAGTATTTGTATTTTCTTAAACATATGAAACAAACAGGTTGTAAAAATGCTATTATAGGGCTCTTACAGTTTTGTGTTTCTTGCAAATTTAGGTCAAAAGCCAACATAATTAGATGGAATGAGTGTTGCATGGAAGGACTGCCAAGCAGATAGTAAGTTTAGAACTCTTAATTGAAATTAATACATAAACATTTACATTCTTAAATTCAATAAAATGGATTGTCTTATTACCTACACCATCAGATACTGCACATCTCACATGCTGAATCTCTAAGCAGGAAACCATTCTTTTTATTTTGGTGGCTGCTTCTAGGCTACAGTATAATTTAAGAGCTTAGGGTAGACAATACAATCATAATCAGAGATGCATTTTGCTTTTGTTCCTAGAAGTTGTAAGGCAATGCAATCATAATTAGAGGAATCCCTACAATAGGTACGTAATAGTTACTTATTAGCATCCTATTTTAAATAATTCACTGAAATTATCTCTGATAGAATAGAAAGATTAAAAATCTGGCCTTGATTATTTCAACCTCCTGAAAATACCACACATTTGCATGCCTGCTTTGTCTTGATACAGGAAGGGACTAGTTCTTCACCCCTTGGATTTGGGTTTGGCATGCATTGTTTACATTCTATAAACAAGTATGACAAAAGCAGAGGATTTGAATGTGCTCCTTTAACTGCCACAAGAAGACACTCTGAGTAGCTACCATCCTTGTTTGCATGATTCTCACTAAATCTGTGATGTAGAATGAAGATGAATCTGCATGTATATATTAGGTACAGCCAGAACACACTGAGCTAAGACTGGCCAAAGACTACCAAGGTGTATACCCACAAAACATAGAAAAGTTTTTCTATCGAGGCTCTAAAATTAATTTTTCAGTGTTTGTTATGCATACAAGTCAACTGATAAAAATGTGTTTCTGAGGCTGGATGGCCCCCACAGACCTAGGATTTAACCAAGTGTGACTGGAGAAAAAAAGTCAATGAAATGATGCCTAATTATATTCTACTATACTCATAGGTTGGTGCCAAGCCCAATAGTCATCAGAAAGGCTTCATCCAATAATTGGTAGAAACTGATTCAGAGACTCACAGCCAAATTTTAGTAAGGAATCCTCCTGAAGCAGGGGAAGAAGTATTATGAGAAACATAGGGGTCAAGTACATCACAAGAAAACCCACAGAATCAAATAACCTAGGCTCACAGGAACTCACAGATACTGAACCGATGACCAGGCAGTATCCATAGGACTGACATATATGTGACAGTTGTGTATTTTGGTCTTCTTGTTGGACTTCCAACAGTGGGAGTAGTGGTTGTCCCTGACTCTTTTATTGGCTTTTGGGACCTTACTCCTCATACTGGGTTGCCTTGCCCAGCCTTTACATATGGGGAGGTACTTAGTCTTAACTGCAATTTGATATGCTCTGTTTTGTTGATATCAGTGGGAAGCATGCACTGTTCTGTATAGAAATGGAGAAGGAGCCGATGCAGGGGACAATGAGGAGGTGGGGGAGGAACTGGGAGGATAAGAGGGAGGGAAAACTGCAGGGATTGTAAAATAATTGAATAGTAAAATAAAAATAACAAAAATGAGCTTCTGAAGCAATAGAGCATAAGGGAATCTACAGAATGTATACCAATTAAATTGAAGAAAAGACTGGCTTATTAGAAAGTTGTCAGATACTCATAAGAAAGTTCATATTTACGCTAGCATCAGATAGTGTCTCAGTGACTGACTTGGGACAAAGATTAGAAATGAAGCAAAACTATTAGTCAAATTTAATTCATTAGGTGATAGTTTCCTATTTTTCAAACAAACTTGAAACCTACAGTCTTTGAAAATGGCCTGCTGTGCATGGGACTGATCCAGACCCCCTGAGTGTGAGAGTCAGTGAGGAGGCCTGGGCAAACTATGGGGCCCTGGGCAGTGGATCAGTGTTTATTACTGGCATACAAAGGGACTTCGTGTGCCCATAACACTAAGAGGGATGCTCTCTCAGCCTGGACTCTTAGGGGAGTGCCTGGACCCTGCCCTGAGTGAAATGACAGACTCTAGATATCCCCTATGTGGAAGGAAATGGCTATAGGGTGGGAGGCTAGGGGGATGGTGGGGAGTGCGGGAGGAGGGGAGGGAGAGGGAACTGGGATTGACATGTAAAACAAGCTATTTAAATTTTAAAAAATATTAAGAAGAAAAGAAAAGAAAAGAAAATGGCCTGCTGTGATACGCTAATGACCAAAACCACTGGTTTACAGAATAGACTCAAACTGTTATAGTCAAGTTTAAAACAAAATTGGATCCTCAAATAAACCTTGCTCAGAAACAGTTGCCCTCTGTGTAGATAGAAAGAAGAAAGTTATCAGGAAGCTCTAGGCATTTCTGTTCTATTTCTAGAGGGTGGTAGTGAAATGGGTACTCTGTTGTTTCTAGTCATGTCTAAAAAGTGTTTCTTGTGCTTATTGCTACAGGATTGAAGTTTTTATTTGATTCTCATCAATGTAGAACTATTTTGAGAATTTATGAGATAAGATTTTGCAGGCATAATTCCAAGATCATGGTTTAATCAAATGTTTCTTTTGTGTCTTAGGTAGTCTGAATATGTAGACCAGACTGGCCTTGAACTCACAGAGATCCTCCTGTCTCTACCTTCCAAGTGCTGGGGATTAAAGTCATGGTCCACTGCCAGGTCAGGTAGTCTGAATATGAATGACAGCTTTTCTATGCTTGAAATTTGGGAAAAGTATGGGAGACCAAATGATGAGACAATGAAGTGATTTATTGATACCAAACTTATTGAAAACTAGTAACTGTTTGTTTCATATTGGACATTGATAAAACTGGAATATTTTAAATTATATTTCCATGGCTTCATTTTTTCTTATTCGATAACTGTATTCAACAATCCCAAGATATTTTCCTCAGCTCTTAGCATCTATTATCCATGGATACTGCTGTTCCAATCTTCAAGAGAAGAGCACATCTAATTTCCTTTGTACAAAAGATACTTCTTTTACTCCGTGTCATCTCAAAAGAATGGAAGATGCACATTCTATATAGTTTCATTACAAAACTTCTACTAAGCAATTTTTCCTTGAAGTAACAAATAAGTGTATGAATTATAGATATTGCTTAGAGTTTAGAACATGTTGAAAATGGCTTCATTTTTCTCTCTAATATTAAAAGCTTGAATAATTAACTACTCAGAGCTTTTAATAGTTGTAAATAATGCAATTTAAAAGATCATATCGGGGCAAGTATGAGTTGAAAGATCAAGTTCCCAGGGCATCATGAAGTAGGATTCCTGCAGGTGCTGCTAATACAGACCCATTAATAAAAGTTGCATTTTAGCAGATTTCCGGTGTATTCTTCCTAAGGAAAGAGTTTACTTGAGAAAAATTAAGGCTGCTGTTTACAACTGCCTTAGTTAATTGGGTATGTATTGAAATTAAGGTTAGTTAAGTGGCAAAGATCAATGATACTAGGCTTTTATGATATGCAAGGAATTTTGTTGAGAAATGAGAAATCCAAATGCAAGCAGTTACCAAATAAATGGCTGGGATGTCTCTCTTAGCCAAGGGCCTCATGTGTCAATGTGTAGGCATGGATATTTTTTTGCATATTAACCATAGTTTAATATAGCAAGACTGAAAGTGGGGAGACAGACATGACAGAGATAGAGAGGAAGATGAGAGAGAAGAGATAATAAGAGATGGAGGAACATGATAGGGAAGAGATGATGAGAGAAAAGAAGATGAGGGAGCTTAAGTGGACAAGGGTCTGTCCTTTAATAAAGGAAAGGCATTGACATTTTTAAGTCAGCACAGCAGGTTGTAGGTCTGAAGAAGAGCTGGCTGACTATAGATTGATTCTCTAGGCATAGTTTTATAGCCCCACAGTTCCAGTAAACATTGGTTTCTATAAGACATACCAAAGTTGTGCACTGTGTCATTTCCATTAATTTGGGATTTCAGCAAGATCAAATTTAATGAATTTTAAGACATGAGTAGATAAAATTTTCTGAGAATAGAATATATTCATTTGGTAAACTTTTTATAAAAGGTGATTTATCAAATAAATTTTCTGCTAATTGAATTCATTTTAAAAATATGAAGTGAATGCATCAGTAACACAAGTGCAGGTTATTTAGGTATCTGATTTGGGCTTATAATTTCAGCACTGAAAAGAGATTTAACATTCTACTAGGTTATATGGAAAAGGAAAGTATAGATTTTGAAAGCAATTTTATGAATAAGAAATTTCAGCAAAGTTTAGAATAATATATGTTGAAAAAGCAAAGTATGTAGCTAACTTTATGTCAAAGAACCTGAAGATTACAGTATTTATAGGAAATAAATAATTTTATAGATATTGATAAGCTACTTTTGACAGTTGGAGTTCTGAAAAATAATTAAAAAACAATATGCAATGTATAACAATTCTTATTAGTTACCTATAAGGACTTTTATTATGGATATAAAAATCATTCCATAACTTGTTTAATATATGATCAATATATTTTCCCTCAAAGGATCACTGCACTAAAACCTAAAGCTTTCATTTATTTTTACTAAATAGTTAATCATCTCCTGCTTGGTGTTTTCTGCCCTCCTTATGCACACCATGGCACATGCACCTCTCTAACAGGCACACAAAATAGATAGATGAATAATGTAATGAAACTTGTTCTTTTTTCAAGGCAGGGATTTTCTCCATTTTAAAACTAAAGTCCAGAGAAAAAAATATTTTGAAAACTCTGTTATACGCAGCTCTGGAAGAGAGAATTCTTAAATGAATTCTTATCAACAGATTGAATGTCTCTCCCTCAGCAGTGCAGACTGAGCAATTTTAGGACTCCAGTAATTTTATAGAGATGACTTTGAATGAATCAGTTCCATTGTCACTTTTATTATTTATATATTCACAGTAGTGACAAATTTCACTTTGTTCCCACTCTCCACTCCTCTTCTAAAGGAATAAAACTTATGACATACAGCAGGGAGACTCAAGACTTATCATGGGTCCCTTTTCTTTTAAGGTATTACTCAACTAAGCCAGAGAACCAAAATGGATAATGTAGTATATGTAAATATACATGAACCTTGTTCTTTCAAGTGCTTTCTCTAGGAGATTTAAGTTTGTTTATTCTTTAGGTCATATAGTAGATCAAAAAGAACACTCACATGAAACACATATCAATAATGTTGACTACAGTACTACACAAAAAGTCAGAGCTTTTTCAAACATCCTTGCTGTTATTTGTCTTTCTTTACCCCAGCCCTCAGTATTGTATTCCCTCTTCATTCACAGTTAGAGTTCTCCCAAGACATTATTTGATAAGTTAATTACAAAATAGTATAAATGGAGTTATGCCACACGAGGTGACAAGGCTCCTCACAAGAGCCACAGAGTAACACAAACTCTAGAGTCAGGCTTGGGAAACTTCCCTTCCGGTTGTTGGCTACTAGGGCCCAAAGAGACTCCCCACACAAAATAGGTGTTTTTTACTGTCCTTGCTTGCTTCTCAGAACTTGAAGGTAAGAACCTATTGGTGAAAACACCATATGCTTCAGACACAGGATTTGGGAAAATTGAGTTAGAAATGGCCTGAAACTCTGTTTCATGAAGACTAGCTTTAATAGTATCTGATGGTGCTATTCAAACTGCTAAAAGTGAAAAACAATCAATAGACTTACTTAGCTGTGAAGCCTACAAACCAGAGCAGAACACCATGACAAGATATACAGAAGGCTGCAGTAGTGGTCACTATTATCTTGGGGGTAACCAAGCTAATTGGACTTAAGGTCCACTTAGTAGGAGGAAATTTATGCCTGGTATTGGATGTCTAATTAACTTCCTGTGTTTTCTCAGGACATGGAACCTAGAGAAGTAACTACTGCCATTTTCTTAAGTAAGAATAATTTCTAACTGTGTTCTAAACACTTAAATCCACAGAAAAGTGTCACTCAATCTGTGTAACATTAGGGATATATGTGCATTTACATCAGCACATATGTATTTGCATTCCATAACACTTAACGAAAAAAAGAGGGCATGGATTTGAATGAGAACAAGGAGAGATATTTGGGAGGGCTTAGTAAAAGGTAAGGGGGAGAAGATCTAATCAGTTCTAATATTATATTAAATATGGAAAAGGAATTTCTCATATACTTATTACTATGAAGACAAATTACAAAGGCAATTATTGTGATTCCACAGCACCATTGGAGAAAATCCTTTAATTCAGATTGACTAAGTACATTCAAGCAAAAGGACCAGAGAATGCTCCTTGATTCAAAAATTTTATGTTACCCAACTTCAGCATTACTCTTAAAAGAACATCATCATCAGGGTTCAGGCATTATGCTGGTATACTCCTCCCTGTCACCTGTCAGGATGCACTCAGGCAGTACCCTGGGTAGCCTAAGCTCCTATGGCTGCTATGTCACTATGTAGTCAGTACACTCTACTCACTTCTGCTATCTTTTTCTGCTGTCTCTCTGAGGAGGCAGACAAATCTTGGTCTCTCTGTCTCTTTTCTCTCTCTCTTCTCTCTCCTTTCTCTCTGTCTTCCCCCACTCCTTTCCTTTCCCCAATAAAACTTCTTTCCCATGTAAGCTCTGCCTGATGGCATGTTTGTGCCCAGCCATGATTTACTGTGGTCCTACCACATGCTGTATTCCTAACAGATATAAATGCTTATGTTTTATGGGAATTAGAGTATGACAATGTACTTAATGAAATTGGATACATATATTTTACTTTAAGGTTATAAGATAAACAAAAATATCATGCAGCAGGAATTTAGCACTTCTGATGAGGTAATCTATAGCAAAGGAGCTTCTCAATAAGATACACTGTAAAAAGCTAACTACTTCCCCGTCTCCAATCTGCTTTCTATCCTTTATACTATTCTTCTTCCTCTATCTCTGTAACAACCCCTCCTTAGAATTTCTAATTAGGTTTTGTTAATTTTTCTAAATTTCTGATGTTTTTGTATGTTTGTAGAAAGAAAAGGAAAAGAAGAATACACTTCAAGACATCTTCTGAGGATGACTTTCAAACCGGCTTCTCCGCTAGAGGGTTCATTTCCTTTCCAGGTGCAGTATCATTGTGATCATGGATGCATGTATTATTGGATTTGCATTTCTATACTGTCACCTGAGGCCATTTTGATGTTCTCACAGGACAGGTCAGTTGGCTTTGGTTTTGTGAGCTAAAATGTTGCTATAAATTGTGTCAGACTTTGAATGTCACATATGGTAAAGCAGCAGAATTTTCTTTCATATTGCTTTGTCTTTTGTTCTAGAAAGCCAAATTTTTCCTCTCTGCCTTGATTTATCTGATTCTATAGGACAAGACAGTATGCGATTTTTATTTTTCATTTTCTCTATCTTATCCAGACCTACCTACATCTGTTATCTTTCCATAAATTCAACTAATTATTTTCTGTTTTAATCACATTAAGAACAAACAATACTTTGTTAGAAAATAACTTTTTGAATTAAAATTCAAATAAGTAAAATGACAAACTCAAGCCTGCTTCATAATAAGTCTTTGAATTACCTACAGATGACCACTGTATTACCTGACCCTATATATATAAGAATAATGAACACTGTGAGTTACAGATGCAATTTTTTTCAGGACACAGATTTGGTGAGAACTTTATTGATTATCCACCAACTATCAATCAAATGTGAATAGCAATTATCTTATGATTTTCCTTCAGGTTCAATTTTACATTGTTCCCAAGAAAAATGATATTATTACTATAAACATAGACATCACTCATATAACCCAAATCAAAATAAATTCTTTTCTCTTTTCTTAACTGCAATTTGGAGAAATTGATTATAAACTGGATCTTGTTTAACAGAATGTATTGTTATGAAGGAGAAACTCTCTAAATCAAGGCCAAAACATAATCATGAAAAATTATTCCTTTGTATTATTTGTTTAAATTGCAGGAATCAATCTACAAATGAAGTTTTCCTTTATGTACTGTAATTTGGTCATAATAGACTCATATTATAATTTAATGTCTTGAGCCATTACATCATAACATTAAATCAGATGGAAGCATGGGCAGTTTTATATAATATGCAAATGAAAAGGAATGAAAATGGCAATGTAAATCTTCCTGGATACCATCTGGCTTAGATTTCTTCATGTTTTTCCCCAAACAGTGGGAAGAATAAACAGTACTATTCCTAATTGGATATGCTTTGGAGATAGATACAGCAAATGAAAAGTGTTTCTATATAAGCAGAAAGATGATCATTTTCTTCATTTATTTCCATTATATAAGCTCAATTTGTTTTGTGGGAATCTAAATTTCCCAAACTTCAGAGCGAAGTGGATACAAGCAAACATCTAGTTTAGTTGTTCTGATATAAGTGGGTATATTTAAGGGCTAGACAGATTTCCTGGCTCATCTATAGAGAGTTGACATATTTTCAGTGCCATCTCCAACAACCAGTATGGGTAAGCAATGTGTAAAACTGGAGACATATTTATGTAGTCTGGTTCTGCCATTTTCTCCTCTCTTCTCCTCTCCTCTCTTCTCCTCTCCTGTCCTCTCCTCTCCTCTGCTCTCCTCCCCTCCCTTCCCCTCCCTTTCCCCCTTCTTTCCTCACCTTCCTATCCTCCTGACTTCTTCAAACCACAAAGCTATAATAAACAATAAAACATGTGTTATATTCTTTGATATATTATTTCCGTAAAATCCCTTCAAAGAGTTGTCAGTTAGCTCATTTCTTCTTGTTTTGTACTGTGTTAAAATATTCACAAAAGATCTGCTACTTCAGCAATTTTTAAATGCACATTTTGATTGCATAATGTACTTTCCTGTTTTTTTAACAAGGATCATCAATATCTATGTCTAGAAATTTCCATCATCTCACACTGAAAGTCAGATAACCAATAAATAAGAAATTCCCATTTCCTGCTCCACATACCTCTGGAAATCAACCTTTCATTTTCTAGCAATATGAATTTGACTATGCTATGGCCTGTCACAAATGAAACCACACAAAATTTATGCTTGTTTTTGACTTGTTGTACAAAGCATAAAAACTCTCTCAGATTGCCTCATTTTGTTTAGCGTATTGAATCTTGTTCAATTCTTGATCAATACAGTGTTCTTACCATTTAAGAAATTAATTTCTATCATTTATTCAACTTAAATGGATTACTGCTAAATGGCTGAAAAAATTCAGAAAGAGCATTTTAAGTGAACAAGATAGATACAGCCTGGAGACGGGTAGGTGTGAAATTCGTATTTCATACAGATGAAAATCAACTGAAAAGAAAAAGAAATAGAAAACATCAAAGGATATATGTAGAGAGGGGTGGGAGACAAGGAGATAGATTAAAGAGAAAAACTAAGAGCTAAAATATCCTCAGATTATGGAGAAGTATCTAAATGAGATTATTAATGGATATGAATGTGCCTTCTTGGAAGTGTTTCCTTCAGTGACAGCTGAACGTTCTAGATTATATCAAGAGGAATATGGATGCAAGACATCCTGGGCTTTTTCATATTATAGAGTGGCAAACAAACAAGTGACTGAAAATATAGTAAACTGTTAAAGTTTCAAGCTGGAACATATAGTAAAAGCTAACCAGAATATCTTGCTTGGTTTTAGTTATAAGGCATATAGGATGTATCTTTATCTGGATAACTAAAGGATGTTGCACTTATTTTTATTATATTTTCCTCCTTCCTAGCTATGTCTAACCTGCCCTATTCTGCCAATTCCCACAACTATCAGTTTCTCGTTAGGGACATTTTTGTCTTATCAACTATTGATTCGCTTTACTCTGCAGCAGGAAATCCCATTTGCCAATAACAGTTCATCTGAAAGAACACATTCATGAATTCAGTAAATAAGTATATTCCTCTACTAGAGATATACATTGCAAGAATATACAAGTTTTGTTTGAGTTATGGAAGGCAAATACATTTATGTCTGCCTAATCAATTCGAATAACACATCCCCTAACCCCAAACAGAACATAGGTTCTTTCCCAATGCTAGGTAAAGTGCTATATGTACTGATTTTCATTTTTCAAGTACAATATATAAGTGTTTTTCCATCTCTTATGAATCTATTGTAAAACTAACAATAAGATCTATGGAGTAAATAACTAAGAGAATGTGTTGTCAAGTATTTCATAAATAAACAAGTCTCATTTAATCTACGTTTGGGACCTTATATTGAATCTAGTATTGAAATGTTGAAGTGGGAACAAAGTATTGGGATGAAAAATGGTTGACACACAGAAGCCAATAAAATTTTGCATTCTGCAGAGAACTATTATTTCAGCAAGTTGTAGAGAATGGTATATATTTAAAAGAGATTAGAGGTGAAAAGACATTAGACAGGAAAAACTGAAGTCTTTAGAGAATTGCAAAGACAATATTTGTAATGATTCAGGATATTGTAGGTTGTAATTGTAATTCTGAAAAGTCAACATGCTAACAGACCCCTCGAGGACAATCACAAATGCAGAAGCAAATGGCAGCAATTTATTGCCTCTTCCACCTGTATTAATAAGTTGTCCAGTAAGGAATGTTTTATGTGTTTCACATTCTTTCACAAACAGGAATAATGATTTCTTTTATCTCTATGGGAAACACCTAATTTATGCACAGACCCTTGTTTGAGAACGTTTTCTTTAAAATTTGATATAGTTTAACATGAAAAAAGTCAATTTTCTGACATTTCATTTTAAAGTCATTTAGAAAACCACATGAATTGCAAATGGACCTCAAGTGGAATGAGAATCACATGCTGACAAACTAAATTATTTTGAATGTGATTAATATTTAACTAATAGCTAAAATGTCTTATTACCAGAATTTACAAAGGTAGAAAAAATATTAAGATGGGAATTTTAAAATACATTACTGGTTAGCCTTTCCCAATTCAATAGTAAATGGGAGTTCTAACATTCATTGTATAATGGAATATCATTTTTTGTTCTGGGACATCTGCTTTCAATGACAGCTCACATTCTAAAATTCTTCCAGGAAAAAGGAAAGATGAGATTGTGACAGGAAATGACCTGAGATTTTCTGTACTCCATTTTATTTTGACCTTTCAAATACTGGTTTGGAGAAATCTATATGAGTCCAGGCAAGGTTCAGAGAAAGTGAGTGTTTTGAGTCCACTAATTTTCTCCAGTGCTTCCTCTTGGCATTTATTTAATACAATTTTATTTTATTCAATTTTTAAATACAAATTTTCTTTTACATGCAATCTATTTTGATATTATTCTTTGGCCTCCCATTGTTCCTTTCAGGTCCTCTCCACCTCCCCTCTAAACACTTCAGTTTCCTTTTCTGTGTCTTAAACAAGCAAACAAACAAAACAAAACATTTAAAAAGTAAAAAAAATGCAGTAAGGCAAAGCAGAACAATACAAAGGTTTTTATTAAGATTTCTATAGGACATTGATGTGATTTTTCTCAGTTGCTCAGACTGTGAAACCAATAATCTACTTAGGCCAAAGCAGGTTTCAAGGAATCTTTTGTGTCTAGTTGAAAGTCAAGGAAGACAAGTAAGTTTACTTCCCCAAGGAGGCCACTGTGCAAAGAAAAATATCTGTTTTTGCACTTTCAGTATGATGTGTTTATTCTAAAAAATAGGGTATTAAGGTTTGTTCTCATCTGCAGAGTTTAAAGTGTTTTTGGAGTCAATAATGACACTTAAGAACTAAAATCTAAAACTAAGATTAACAATTTCTTCCTAACTATATAAAGTCTCAGCACTCATAGAAGCCAATACCTCCAGCAGTTATATTTATTTGTATATTTTATGTACTTTCTCATGTAAATCAAATGAGAATTATCCCTCAAGGGGCCTAAATTACAATGAACTTTATAAAAATTTATCAATAAATAAGTACATAAAATTTTGTTTTAACTATACATATAAAAATAAGCATAAATGTAATGACATGGTAAATATGCTTACTATATGTCAGATACTGTTTTATGAACTTTACATATATGACTTTATATCAGTTTCATAAACTAATTGAAGTATAGATGTGGTTAATTTTTATTTATAGTGATGTAATCCAAAAGCAGTAAGAAATGAGTCCATGTAAATATCAATCTTTATGACTAAATATCTCAGCCTATGTGATAGTCCCTTTATTTCACATGTCTCTTCCATTACATAGGGTCTATTCCGTATCACTGGGTATTTGTGTATATCTACCTGTAATACATATTGTTGGTTACATGTTCCCTGACATTTGATAATTATATAAAATCTACAAAAACAAGAATAGAATAAAAAAGAAATGAGTTCATGACCAGCAGGAAGCAGAATCATGATTTAAATCCACACAGACAAGCTTTAAAGCTCGTACTATGGAATACTGTTTTCTCTCACTTTTCTAAAAAAAAAGTAAAAAACAACAAAACAGTTTTTACTACACCTATAGGAATTAGGAAAGAGACAGATGACTTTCAGCTGAGAGAATTCATGTTGATGTTGATATGACTTTTCTTGACAAGCAGGTAACATTTGGGTAAGCTGAGATGAAGAAAAGGAATATTGGAATAATAAACTGATAGCAATCATGAAGTCAGAGCAGCTATGTTTGTCTTCACTGGATCTGAATAAGTCTGGAACTGTCAACAGTCAATCATCTGTCCTCACTCCTCCTTGCTAAACTATTGGCTATTGACAGATTCCTAAGGTGGGGTGAGTCATCGTCTTCAGCTGTGTATCCACTGGTGAGCACACTGATTTCTAATCATTAATTCCAAGCTCATGGTCACATAGGTGGTCCTCCTTATTTAAACTCAGTGTGTCCAAACAAACAAAACAACCCTTTTCAGTTTCCTACATGAATGTGGTAAAGGGATTTCTAGGAAATGGTGTGTATTGTGTGTGGGGGAGGGTTGGTAATCATGAGATAGAGATAAGAGAGGGTTGAGACTGAGTGTAATCAAAATACACAACATACAAGCATAAAATGGTCAAAGCATAAATTTGATTCTGAAAAAAATAGCTGTAATCTTGCTTGCTGTTCATTTTGTTGGAATTGTAGTTATATGGAAAGACAAAATACGGAATAAGGTTAAAAATTCAGCTTCACGATCAATCCTTGAGATCAAAGTGAAGGAATGTACAAGACATTCTTTATGCTTTGCGAAGTCCTAAAAGATGTTTGTCACATGTTCCTTTAATTCACTAATACTTATTTATCAAGCACACATCACATACAATGCAATATCCTGACAATAGGGCTATAATGTAAATGAATTCAGTGTAATCTCAAGTTGCATGAATTCTATATTCCAGTTGCCATTTAAGTTATGTTTTAGGAAATTTAAACTGCATGTTGGATTGGAACAATTGATTGACTACTTACCATCTAAATTATGTTTTAGAATGTTTTTATTTAAATGTTGGATTGGAACAATTAGTTGACAGAAATGGGTAGAAGAAGATACAAGGAAATAGTAACACCAATTACAGTAGTAGTAAGCAAAGGGTACTACATAAATAATTATGTAGGCAAAATAGAGAGTTCATAAAAGTAAACTGAAGTTGATATTAAGATGTATAAATAAATACATGATCTGAAATCTCCCTGAAGAGAGGCTATAGTGTTGAATAGCAGGATAGGAGGTAAAAGGCATGGCCTCGCTGCATCATATTGAGTTTGCATTTTGTGTGAGATATAGGAGTTAAGAAAGTCCCACATTCAATAAGACATGTTGGATGATAATTGCAAAGAGAAAAAAATACTTGAATCATTGTTTTAATGGAGATTGGTAGACTATTTGGAGAGACTCATAATAGACAACTGACATTTAGGAAGTATTGACTATTGACTGGTGATAAATGAGATGAAGGAAGATAGAAGGGAATACTTGAAATAGATGCTAAGAAAATTTTGCATAAATAATGTGTAATTGAGCAAGTATATTACGCTGTGTGAGGCCAGTAAGTCAAAAGGAGGGAAAATTTTCAGTAGTTAAGCATAACAAAATAAGCACAACATCCTAACACAAGGAGGCATTAACAGGGACATCTAAGGCAGGAAAATCTCTGTGAGTTTGAGGCCAGCTTGGTCTACAGAGCAAGTTCCAGGACAGGTCCAAAGCTACAGAGAAATCCTGACTCCAAAAACAAAAACAGAAAAAAAAAAACAAAACAAAATGGATGTCTAAGGAGCAAAATATTTCTATGAACTGACACATTCCAATGAGGTGAGTGTTCTAAAGTTTTCTGAGCCAGTCCAGAATAATATTCAGGATAGCAGGATTTTCAGGTCAGAAGGTCAAACAGAATTTCAAATATTTTTTCTTCCATTTATAGTTACCAATTGCCCAAACTGCCAAATCTTTAGGTTTCCATGAAATAAGAGAATGATGACATTGTTTCATGAAATAAATACATATAGCACATTGCCTGGCCATAGTAGACATTCCAGCTACATTAGTTTTCATTACTTATTCTAATAGCTGGGTAAAATGTACTGTTTTGAAGCCTAGAAACACATTACTCTGTTAGCTTTTGATTTTACATAAATTTCCTCCTAACCTGGAAGAGTGAAACACAAATTAGTTAATTTCTAATGTAACCATAGATAAATTACAACGTGCTTCAATTTTATTCTCTTAATTAAAATTGGAAATAATCATACTATAGCGAATCAAATTAGAAAATGAAGGTAAAATTACTTGGGTGATTATAAAAAGTGAAAAGTGTAGTTATTATTAGTTAATGTAATTTTGATTCATTGGTTGTAAAGAGTGAAATATTAGATTTATAGCTTCAGTTTGACTTTTACCTAATGGTAATTAATAATATTAGCAAGGACCTTTCAGTTGAAGAAAGCTTTTACAAAGTGCTTTGATATTTATTACTTTCTAAATTTATCACAGAATCTCTGTGAAGAATAAAAGACAATGGTTGTCAGAGGCTATCAAATTTGACTATTCAGCACACACAGTGTCTTCTTGCTGATAGAGGCTTTTATTTTTATCTGTAGATGTAAAATTACAGAATGCAACAGTTGAAATTTAAAAAATATTAAATGCAGTGCTTCCTGTGTACCATTTCATGTTATTTCCTAATGAAATAGCAATATTCATACTAGGTGATTTTGAAGATTTCAATGCTTTTAACCAACATGTTTCCATATGAACAAAATCATTGTAACACAGCCAGAGTAGTCCAACCTTTACAATGATGTCTTGAAATTGAAATCACATTAAACTGAGGTAGCTGTTTCACAAATCATTGTCAATTCAAAATTATTTTCCATATTTAGCTTTCCTTTTTGACATCAGATAGAATGCCAGCCCTGGATATCTGTTCTAATTAACTCCTTTTTCTAAACTTTATATTTTCTTTTGGTAATTCTTTTTGAAATCTCCCTGAGATTCATAGAAGTTTCAGCCTCTCCTCAAGAAAGTATAGTAGCTATAGATTCCTGTACAAAATTTGCACATGGTTGAATCTATTAACATTCCATCCTGGATGGCAAAGCAAAGTGGGGCCCCACCATTCCCAAAGGAGGACAGTTAATGGTTGCTCTGGGAGGAAGAGTCATTTTCGTCAAAGGTGTAGCCACTGGTAAATTGTCCATGCAAAAAAACTCAATTAAACACAGTAGATAACACACAATATGAAAGAAAACAATACATAACAAAACAAATACCAACAAGAAAGCCCCAAACCAAAACAACAACAGTAGGAAGGAAACTTGTTGGAAGAAGAAAGGGTTAAGTCAGATTGGGCAAAGGATGAGAAAGGAAAATGAGTCGTGAAATGGTCATTTCCCTTTAGAAATTCAGGATTTAAACAACACAATAAAGGATAGTAAAAGAATAAGCTTATGTCTCTTGGTTCTGTTCTCGATTAGTGTAGCCAGGATCTAGCCATGGATCTAGTGAGGGCAGATGACATTTTCAGATGACAAAGTGAGACCAAAGGGAGAAATGAAAGTGTATAGTTTTATATGACAAAAGAGGCTAATGTTGCAATTGAAAGACTTTTTTCCATAAAAATATATAATTAAAACATAATTATATACAATTAAAATTAAAAATGCATATCTATCTTTATTTCCAAAGCCAATTCTTTATTTTATCATGAACTTACCTGGTCTTCCCAGTCTCATTTCTTGTAGCAGCAACTTTATCTATCCATAGAGGAACTACTTCAGGATCTCAAACTAAGCCACTACTATACATTTTTCAAAATTAGGACAAGATATTGTTATGTAAACTAGGCTGCCCTCAAGCCTGTCATCTTTCTGCCTCGTTCTCACAAATGATGGGGTTCTGGGTAAGATAAGCAGCACCAGCAGCAGCCTTCTTCTGCCATAGTTCTGAACATGATTCTTTCTAAATAGCATTTCCCATCCTTTGTTTGGAGAGTAGATTCATGGTCAGGATATGATGTGCTCCTCCTAAATTGAATTTCTTCAAGGTCTAACTTAAGTAAGGTTCAGCTTCTTAAAAGTCTCCCCCAATGTATAAAGAAGGTTAAAAGATGTTTTCAAATATTTTCTGGACTTCAGATAGACCTATATTTACCTGTCTAGTTTTCTACTTTTGACAAGGCTGCTATGTGCTAGGTGTGCTCTCCGGAACTGAATTCCACCTCTATCCTAAGAATGTTGTTATCACTTTACCGAAAGTACCTGATGGGCGTTTAGTAAAGAATTTCCAAGTTAATTCAAGTTTAAATTTAATATAAATATAAAGTTTAAATATAAGACTATAACTTGCATGTATATGTGACTTTAATAATATTTTCACATTTAGTACAGGAAGACGTCAGCACAACACACAGGGAAATAGGATAATTGCATTCATACTCTCAGGAAATACTTAAAATAGGCAGGTTAAAAAATACAAACAAAATGAAATCAATAGGGAATAGTACACTGAAGATTTCCTTAGAATTAGAGATACACATATTACTTTTAAATATCCCAAGAAATGTAATATTTCAATTTTTAAAGCACTAATTATACTCCATTGATCTCATTTTCCTTCTTCCTTGGAATTAACACATGCATCAAGACTTTATGTAAGATATGCTGACGACTGCTTTTTCAATTTCAATAATGTGTCAGATATCAACCTATCTTAATTTATAGGGATATACAGATGGACAGTTCAAAGTTTACCAAACTTGTCTTTGCGGTAATGTTTTATTCAGCATAAGAGAACTTTTCATAATGTGGAGATGTTGAAAGACGATATAGGCCAATTAAATACGATAACTAATGTGCACACACACACACACAGAAAGAGGACAGACTTAGTTCACAGATGAAAGACTTGCAAATAGTACACAACATACACTTATAATTCTAACATTCATGAAGTCTGAAGCAGGGGAATTACTAATTGAAAACCAACCAGAGTATAGTATAAACCACTTGCTTGCAAACATTACAACCTTAGTTCAGAGCATCATAACCTACGAAAAGGCTTGGTGTACATCCAAGATGCTTCTTGGAAATGGTGGTGGGGGTAGAAACAGGATACTCTCCAGATGCCCCCATGGCAGCTAGGGCCAGCAGCAGCAAAGAGATCCTGCCTCAAAAAAGATGGATAGGCATGGGCCAGTTCCCAGGGTCCTCTTGTGATCTCTACACGTGTGCCTGTATTTACCCCTGCCCCAAATAATGAACTGGCTACCAAGTAAAGACCCTATTTAGGAGCAACAGCACTTAAAAACAACAACTACTACTACTTAACAGTCATTACTGTAAGACTTTAAAGAAATAACTCCTTATTTTAAAATGCTCACTTTCTGAACATTTTATATAGTCAGTGTCAAAGCCTAAAGATGCAGAAAGGTTCATCCTTGAGCTTTATGTGAGAAACATATTTCAGTTTGGTTAAGACAGTGAGAGAAAAGCATGTGCACAGATTTGAGAAGCACAAACATATATGTATTTTAAGTAATACAAAAAAGCTAAGACTTTCTCAAAGTAATTTCCAATTGTTTTTGAAAGATGAAAAATAAGAACACAAATTTGCTTATTCATACTTACAAAGAAATATAGCCAATTTTCAATTTAATTATTCAGAATTTCATAATTTTCAAGATTTTAACCTACATATGAATATTGTATATATAAATGTAAATGATATACGAGATCATGAATATCTTTGACTTCAACCTGACTTACACTGTTTTGAAAGGAAGCTTATTAAATGTCTGACAATAAAGTATTTAGGTAATTTTATTAGTCTTTATTTTCAGCATAATTTGCCTTAAAAAAGCAATATAATCAAAGTTGTGCTATATATCAATCATGGTTTCAGGAAAAATGTGAACCATTTACTAATTAATATTCTATTATGGCTTATAACCACTTGCAAGGTGAAACAAAATTTATTTATGAGCTAGCATAAGTCAAACAAATTATAATACTATAATTACTATTTAAGCATTCCATTAAGATTTAGAAAAAATAAAATCTGAATTTGCATGATTTTGCGTCCTGTCACAAACTGAGAAGGATCTCTGTAGAGACAAAATCAGACACCATTCCAAAAAAATTACCTCCAAAAGATCAAACAAAACTAGTATCATTATGGATAGGCAAGTGGGTTCAGAGAAGGAAGATAAAAAAATGACAAATTCATGATGTAATAAATCACTGTTGTTACCTACTGTTTTCACCAGAGCAACAAACTGTTACATTAAAATAAAACATAGGTGGAGGAGAACAATATGAAAAGAATTTCTTTGGTCTAAAAAATTGTTCAAATTGCCATATTAAAGTATTTTCTAGATACTAGTGATGTTCTTTTATATATACATATAGAAACAAAAACAACATTCACAAAAGAAAGGATATATGATAATGCTGCATAATAGTTCAGGAAAATTCCACCAGTTATTAAGAATAAACATTTGAAAATTCCTTAAGCTACAGAACATGAGTCTTGTCAAGATCCCATTTAAACAGTATTACTGAAGGCTTCTGTTATTGTTGTTCATGCACACAGAATTAATAATTTTTGTTCCTAGGGAAAACAATTGTCTGAAAATTGTACAACCACTAACTATAACAAATTCAGTAATCTCATTTTTATTTTCTCAGATCATGTTTAGAAGAAAACTGCAAAATGTCAGATTAACATTTCAAAATGTATTTGAAAGTAATGAAGGGAAACTGATTTAGTTAGCAATGCTACATAAAACAGAAAATTCCTACAGATGCTTTCCCTGTGAGACATTTAGGCGAGTGTTTTTCTGGTCAAGTATATATGTATTTTTAGAAGCGGGTGGTATTAAATGGAATCACAAATGGGTTTTCTTACTGCCTCTTCCCTTTTTCCTTCTTGTCTAAATGCTGAACTGTATCAGGTTTAATAAAATAACTTTGTTTTCTCCCCCAGTTTGTCAATATCAAGTACAGGTGCTTAGAAAGTTTTAGTTGGACTCACGAGAGTGCTGAAGCAGAAACACTCAACTTACTTGCCATTGCTTCATTAGTTCTCTGACTCCCTTGGAGTCTTCCAGGAGTTTCTCCTTCCGGGAAGCATCCTGGAGGACATTGGCAGTTGTTTCAGCTTCTGTAATCCAGGAAAGAAACTTCTCTAGGTCCAGAGGGAACTGTTGCAGTAACCTATGAGTTTCTTCCAAAGCAGCCTCTCGTTCACTGACTCTGTAAAACACAAACAGGCAGAGGGGATTCACAATTATCAGGATGGTACTTGCAATGAACTCAGTAAAATCAGCAAAGATGGTGTGCCACTAAAGAGCTCCATTTAGCCTACAACCAGAGTACCAAGGTCTTTGTTTCATATTCATTTCTATTTAATCTAAAGGTTTCTTCTTGGAGGAAGACATGCAAGTGGAATTATTAAAAATAAACAGAAATGGGCTGGGGATGCAGATCACTGGTAGAGTGTTCACTTACTGAATTCAACGTCCTAGGTTTAATACTTGGGCACTCCCTCAAAAATGAATAATGATTAAAGATTTATATTGACATGGACACACACACACAAATACACCTCAAATATATATATATATATATATATATATATATATATATATAGAGAGAGAGAGAGAGAGAGACTTACAAATTTTTTCATGGACAGTCCAAATTCTTTCAACTTTGAGTTTGTGCTGGGCAATACAAAGTTTATTTTGAGGTACCACAGAATTTAAACTTAAATTTAATATGCAAAACTTTAAATTCTCTTGTCATGCCTATCTTTGATATCAAACTAAGGCAAGAAACAAGGATTATATGAATAAAATAGCAAGTAAGGAAAGTACAAATGAGGAGTTGGGAGGTGAATACTAAAGGTGAAAGTGGAGGGATAGATTGTAAGGTGCAGAGAAAAAAGGGTTTTATTTAATTATTTCTTTTTTGGGAAAAAGGGTTTTAAAAAGGCATTTCACAGAAACAATTGTTCAGACTATCATCTTGCCAGATACTAGCTTATTAAATGTATTTTGTTAAGTTCATACTACATTACCTGGTGGTTGTAGACTGAAGATAGCATCAAAAAGAAAAACGTTGCATCAAATTGGAAAGGTAGAAATTTACAAATCAGACAAATAGTGATTCAAATCCCCATATCCTTTACCAGTCGTGTGATATGATTTTCTCCCAACCTCTCTGACTTTTCATTTCCTCTTCTTCACTAGCTACAGCTATGATGAGCACCAAACTTCAAATATTATGACTACTTATTGTTGTTAGTAAAAACGTTAGTTTTCTGCCTACACCCCATTTTCTAATTTCCAAGTTTAAAAAAACTGGAAAAAACAAAAATCCCTCATGAGAAATTTTTAAAATCATACTTTCTAATTATATATATATATGTACTGTATATATATACATAAATGTATATTGCATATAATGTGGATATACATACAAATGCCCTGAGCAAAGATCTGTATAATAATAGCTCAGGAGAGAAAATTGCCTTAAGCAATAACAGTCCCATCTAAAAAAATTTCAGGTAAATTTTGTCTGCAATGAGGAAATTAGTACTCTATTTAAATGCCTTATTTGCCTTCTACAACTACACAAACATTTTGTGGGACTAAACATAAGCTAAAAATGGATTCAAAAAAATTGAACACTTGAATATGATACACACGGCTTGTTAAGATGTGATTGTCAATAATTATGCAAAACTGCAATTTATTTTAGCAGCGACTTTATCACAGGATGTGCAAAGCAGGCAATAAACAACTCCTGCCTAGCTGGCAGCAGCAAAGCCCCCAGCAGAGCTGTTTATTCATCATGGGTGAGGTTTTCGCTGAGCACACAGTCTTTCACACTGTAGTCTCAGAGCTCATACTGGATAAAAATCCTCTGTCTGCATTAACTGGTAGAGGAGAGAGTAGGTTTATGAGGATACCACTATTGGAAAAACATGAACATTGCACTGAGCTATTTATAAACTCCTAAATAAACGTTAATACTGTACAAGTAAAAGGTAGCACGGGGTTCATTCTGGTTGGGCAAGTTAGCTCAATCCGGAACAGCTGCTGCTTTCCCTAGTTTGTAGGCGAAATGTCAATCCAAACAAAAATATCCAAATTGTTGTCTGTTTCTTAGAATTTCGAAATTCAGTGCCATTACCACAGTTCTAGGAATGAGACCATGAAAGTTGGGCATGTAATATAGACAGGAAGTTCTTGAGGAAGTGCTGGAAATCTCCTGTACTGTCTTGCAATGGAGTCAGTTTCCACTAGGTTATTCTGCCACCAGCCTAACACACTCATGATGGAAAGATATTGGCCCATTCTAGACGACAAACGCTAGCTAAGACAGCGACTTATTTTTGAATATAGTCCAATTTCAGACAAAATAAAAGGACAATATGAAAGTCTCCCATGACAGAATGAAGTTGAAGAGATTAGGCAGTCTGCATTTTATTCTCAGTGTCGTCTCTCCATGCATCCATCTTAGCTCCTCTACTCCTAAACTAGAAACACCGCTCACCTTCTGTTTACATAGCAAGTAACTAGTGAATAACCTGCAAAGCGGTATGCAGGAAGTCAGATGAAAGGGCTCTATCCAGACAACGTGATTTTTCAGCCAAATCCTACCAGCAGTTTTTTTGCTTTGTAAATTAGGCCCGTAGGGAAGCTGAGGAACATTTTCAGGACAGTAAGGCACCATTTTCTTCAAGGAGACCCTCGTAGTCTGAAATATTGACAACATCAGGTGGAATATTTTATTATTCGGGAAATACTCTAAAAAGAATTCAATGGAAGCAACAGCAAAAGAAAAAAACATCTCTTCAAATGGGCTATTTCCCAGAGCTGTTGGATCACAGATCAACTGTTGTTTTCTGCTTGGGGCATGGAAGTAAATGACTACAAACTCACTCCTGGGTTCAAGGCATGTACATCATTCCAAAGTTTTAATTGTATCAGAAATAAGTCAAGGGTATGTAATTTCCATATTTGTGCATTCAAGTTAGGTCAAAATGTGTCCCCTATTTTTCGTTTTCCTCAACTATATGGCTTTGGATGGCTTATGCGATAAATAAAAATATAAAACTAATTAGAATCATAAAGAAATAAAAGATTGGCTGAGGAAAAATAATACTGCAAACATGAATTATTTAAAGTTTCTCTACTTAGGACATGCAACCCTATGGACCCTGAAGACAATTTCACTGGATTTTGAATTTAATAATAAGTATATAAGAAAAAATGTAAAGTCTTTCAAACTGTAATCTACTATATTAAACTCTAATCTACTATAAGTGTTTTCTATATAACGAAGCTTAATTCTCACTATTCCGAGTTTATAACGCATGCAAATGCCAAGAAATTGATGGAATAAAGAATTTGTGATTTCTAAAGTTTTACTTTCTAGTGCTAAGACCTCCTCCTTTCTTAGGACTTAAATAAGGGTGGTGTGGAACAGTGCTTTCAAAATATGGTTCATGGACCAAGAGCAGCGTCTGAGAACTTATTAGAAATGCAAATTCTCAGGCCTCAGGCTAGATCTCCTGAAAGAAGTACTCCGTGGGTGGAGTCCAACCAGCTATGTCTCGGCAAGCCTTCAGGGCATTTCAAACACATGCTAAAGTTTGACAATCACTTCTGCTGGGGACAAAACTTTGAGAAGTACTGTGTAAGTAGATGCCGGGTTATTCTGCTCAGATCCCTGATTGAGATTGCTGGATTTCTTGCCCAAGTGCTGGCCTAGGGTTCTCATTTGTCAGCATTATTTGAGAATAGGACACAGTTAAAAGAGCTCCTGCTCCAAAGTTACTCCCTTCATCCCCAAAGCAGGCAGAAGCCATTGTGTGAGCAAAACAAGAACAAGAACAATACACCATGCAAGTTAATGGGAGATAAAAACAGGCAAAAATATACCTTGCAGGTAAGAGTTCTGAGTGCAGTTAAGACAATTAAGACTAAGTTCCTCTTTGTCCTGTTTGTTTGACCCATATGTACCAGATATGCTTGATCACACGTGGGCAGGAGGTATGTGGGCAGGAAATATGTCAGGATGTACAGTTGCCCTGGATTGGATGTAGGTGGAACATGTACAGGCAGAAGTATGCCAGAAGATATGCTTGCCCCTGATTGGACCTCAATGGAAATATGGACCTCATGTGGATTTTCCTTTTTAAGACCCTGCAAAACTTGACTCATAGATATAACCTAGGAACCCAGCAATGGACCCAGCCAGAGTCCATCATCCTGGCCAGCATTTAATTAAAACTTGCTTCAAATTTGGTTAAAAATTGTTGAACGTCTTTTCTCTCAAATATCTCAAGATTAACACCATGTAGTGGCTTACATTTGATATCTGGTATGTCTGGCTCTAGTGCATCAACTCAGGACAATCCTAAGGGAAACCCTGGTTCCTCATTTGGGGTGGGGTGAGGTGTAGACAACTCTTAGTAGTCAAACTCATGCAGCCTGGCTTCTAGTTCTGCCTTATGCTACTTACTTTCTTTCTATCACAAGTGTCAAGCCACAGCACTATTCTCAGTAAAATTCTGGACAGTAATTGCTTTCTTAGAATTTGCTTTCTGGAAAACTGAATGTATGGGAGAAACTAAACACCTTCTCACACACATTGTGAACTCCAAAAGAGGCTATGGGGCTCTGAAATATCATCTAGTAAAAGGAGTATTTGAAGGAAAATTCTGGAACTATGCAACATAATGCAAAATTAGATCAGTACAAAAAGGTGCTTATGCACTTACAATGCTAAGAAAAGGTGACAAATCACAGAAGGCATGTCCCCTGTAGTCATTAAAATATATTTATCAATACAATAAGTAACCCTTCTGTCATCATATACATACACATAACATACATCCACATACATACACAGACATACATCCACATTGCTATATGTGAATAAATTTCTAAGTGTCCACAAAATCTATGAAGCTGAAACCATAATTTTAATGTGGAATAATCTTAATATATAAAAACAAAGGACAAAGGGAAAGGAAATTCTTTATTTTCCAAGGTAAGGGTCAAGAATTATTTAATATGTATTGGAAATATGGGTGGAAAATTTTTCTTGATGAATTATATTTATAGATTAAAAGTATGTGTAATTGAATGAAATAAATGAAAAGGATGAGGGTGTGCAACTATTCTGTCATAGATAGGAGAGATACTTATGTGGCTACAATCCTGCCTGGGGAGCTACTGACAGTTAAGGGATACTGAGGGAGGAAATGTTGATTTCTTCAATGCTGTGGACACTGAGAATTTAATCACATTCTAGTAAATAAACCCCTCTCCATGTTCATACAAGCAACCAGTGGGTCAAAGGAAGACAAACGAGTTTGGAAGAAGAAAGGACTGCATAAGCAGGGATAAGAGAGGGTAATGGGTTGAGTATTATCACAAAAATATATGGTAATTTAAAGTTCTTCTTTCTCCTTGTTGTATATGAACAAGACAAGGGTTCAATCTATCGTCCTTAATGCCCTGGAATTAACAGCATTGCTCAAACTCAGAATAATCCTCCTGCCACAGCCTCCTCAGTCTTAGGGAGAGCCACCATACATATATTAAGCTGAAGTTAAAATTTTCTGTAAATATATTTACTATTACTATCCTAACTAGTAAGTTATATTTCAGTGTCGAAAACACATTTTTATTGAATTTTCAAGAGTTTTCTCTTGCTCTCATTAAAAACAAACAAACAAACAAACATATTTTTTGAGACAGGGTCTTACTGAGTGTTCCTAGTTGGCTTGGAAGTCTTCAGGGAAACCATGCTGGCCTTGAACTCAAAGAGATCCACCTGCCCTTCCTCTTGAAGAGCTTTTTTGTTAAGTTCTACTTCCCCCACCCCCTTTTTTCTTTCTTTTCTCATTGAGGTAGAATCTCACAGCCCAGGCTGGCTTTAAAACCACTATATAGCAGAGACTACACGTGAAATCCAATCTTCCTGCATTTCCTTCCAAATCTTGGGATTTCAAATGTAAACCACCATTCCAGCTTTTGCCTCTCTTTTCCTTTGCTTAATTTTAGTTGATAGTTTCCCCTACCAGTTATTGTGACGGATAATCTTTAAATCTGAACACCTCATTTTTATTTCCACATGTGAATTAATATCTTATTGCCAAATTGATACACGAATCTGTGACATGACTATTATGTGCCAGGATCTATGTTTAATAATTATGACACAGGATTTACTATGCTTTAGACTTTATCACTTTACATACTCAGTTCCAGTAGAGGAGCCAAATAGGTAGGGATGTAATTATACATACAACGTACTAGGGCTATAAACATTCTATGGATTTTGTCAAAGGCTTTTTCAGCATCTAGTGAGATGATCATGCGGTTTTTATTTTTCAGATTGTTTATATGGTGGATTACATTGATGGATTTTCGTATGTTGGACCATCCCTGCATCCCTAGGATGAAGACTACTTGATCATGGTGTATGACTTTTACGATGTGTTCTTGGATTCGATTTGCCAGTATTTTATTGAGTATTTTTGCATCAATGTTCATGAAGGAGATTGGTCTGTAATTCCCTATCTTGATTGCGTCTTTGTGTGGTTTGGGTACTAATGTAATTGTAGCCTCGTAAAAAGAATTTGGCAGTGAACCTTCTGATTCTATTGTGTGGAACAATTTGAAGAGTATTGGTATTAGCTCTTCCTTGAATTTTTCGTAGAATTCCACACTGAAACCATCTGGTCCTGAACTTTTTTTGATTGAAAGTATTTTTATGGCTGCTTCTATTTCTTTAGGGGATATAGATCTGTTTAAATTGTTTATCTCTTCTTGATTTAATTTTGGTAAGTAATATCTATTCAGAAAATCATCCATTTCCTTTAGATTTAGTGGAGTACAGATTTTCAAAATATGACCTGACGATTGTATTTCCCGAGTATCTGTTGCATGTCCCCTTTTTCATTTCTGATTTTGTTAATTAGCGTGTTCTCTCTCTGTCTTTTGGTTAGGTTTGAGAAAGGTGTGTCTATCTTGTTGATTTTCTCAAAGAAAATTTTCTTTGATTCTTTGTATTGTTTCCTTAGTTTCTACCTTATTGATTTCAGCTCTCAATTTGATTATTTCCTGGCATCTACTCCTCCTGAATGAGTTTGCTTCCTTTTGTTCTAGAGCTTTCAGGTGTTCTGTTAATTCTCTAGTGTGACAATTCTCCAGTTTCTTCATGTGGGCACTTAGTGCTATGAATTTTCCTCTTAGAACTGCTTTCAAAGTATCCCAAAGGTTTGGTTATGTTGTGCCTTTGATTTCATTGAATTCTAGAAAGTCTTTTATTTCTTTATTTCTTCATTTACCCAGGGGTGATGCAATTGAGCATTGTTCAATTTCCATGAGTTTGTGAGGTTTCTGCAATTTGTGTTGACGCTGAATTCTAATTTTAGGCCATGGTGGTCCGAAAGGATACAGGGGGTTATTCCAATTTTTTTGTATCTGTTGAGGTTTGCTTTACTGCCAACTATGTGGTCAATTTTAGATAAGGTTCTGTGTGGTGCTGAGAAGAAGTTACATTCTTTTTTGTTTGGGTGGAATGCTCTATAGATGCCTGTTAAACCCAATTGGGTGATAACTTCTGTTAGTTCCATTGTTTCTTTGTTAAGTACACCCCTTCAGGATAAAGATCTGGGAGAGATCAGGGATAGCAGGAACAAATATAAATATAATACAAGCTATATACAGCAAAGCCACAGCCAGCATCAAACTAAATGGAGAGAAACTAAAGACAATTCCTCTAAAATCAGGCACAAGACAAAGATGTCCACTCTCTCCATATCTCTTTAATATTGTGCTTGAAGTTCTAGCTGGAGCAATAAGACAACAAAATTAGATCAAGGGGATACAAATTGGAAAGGAAGAAGCCAAACTTTCACTATTTGCAGACGATATGATAGCGTATGTAAGCGACCCAAAGAGTTCTAGCAGGAAACTCCTACAGCTGATAAATACCTTCAGCAAGTTGACAGGGTACAAAATTAACTCAAATATAAGTAGCACTACTATATATATATATATATATATATATATATATATATATATATAGACAATAAAGGGAATGAGAAAGAAATCAGAGAAACATCACCCTTTACAATAGCTACTAACACCATAAAATATCTTGAAGTAATTCTAATCAAACAGGTGAAAGACCTGTATAACAAGAACTTTGAGTCTTTAAAGAAAGAAATTAAAGAAGATACCAGAAAATGGAAAGATCTGCCATGCTCTTGGATAGGTAGGATCAACGTAGTAAAAATGGCAATCTTACCAAAAGCAATCTACAGATTCAATGCAATCCCTATCAAAATAACAGCACAATTTTTCACCAAACTTGAAAGGACAATCCTCAACTTTATATGAAAAAACAAAAGACACAGGATAGCCAAGGAAACCCTGTACAATAAAGGAACTTCCAGAGGCATCACCATTCCTGACTTCAAGCTTTATTATAGAGCTATAGTCCTGAAAACAGCTGGTATTGGCACAAAAACAGGTAGACCAATGGAATCTAATCGAAGACCCTGATATCAACCGACACACCTGATCTTTCACAAAGAAGCTAAAACTGTACAATGGAAAAAAGAAAGCATCTTAAACAAATGGTGCTGGAGTAACTGGATGCTGGCATGTAAAAGAAAACAGAGAGATCCATATCTATCACCATGCCCAAAACTTAAGTCCAAATGGATCAAAGACCTCAACATCAATCCAGCCACACTGAATCTCTTAGAGGAGAAAGTGGAAAGTACCCTTGAACGAATTGGCACAAGACCACTTCCTGAACATAACACCAGTATCACAGACAGTGAGACCGACAATTAATAAATGGGACCACCTGAAACTGAGGAGTTTCTGCAGGGCAAAGGACATAGTCTACAAGACAAAATGACAGCCCACAGAATGGGAAAAGATATTCAAAAACCCCACATCTGACAGAGAGCAGATCTCCACAATTTACAAAGAACTCAAGAAGCAGGTCTCCAGAACAACAAAGAATCCAATTAAAAATGGGGTATAGAACTAAATAGAGAATTCTCAATAGAGGAGTCCAAAATGGCCAAGAGACACCTGAGAAAGTGCTCAACATCCTTAGCCATTAGGGAAATGCATATCAAATCAACTCTGAGATACCATCTCACTCCCTTCAGAACAGTTAAAATAAAAAACACTAATGACAGTTTATGTTGGAGAGGATGTGGACAAAGGGGTACACTCCTCTACTGCTGGTGGGAATGCCAACTTGTGCAGCCACTTTGCAGATCAGTATGGAGATTCCTCAGGAAAATGGAAATCAGTCTACCACAAGATCCAGCAATTCCACTCTTAGACATATACCCAAAAGATGTACCCTCATACAATAAGGACATCTGCTCAACTATGCTCATAGCAGTATTATTTGTAATAGCTAGAACCTGGAAACAACCTAGATGCCACTCAACTGAAGAGTGGATAGAGAAAATCTGGTACATTTACACAATGGAGTACTACTCAGCAGAAAAAAATGGCATCTTGAAATTTGCAGGCAAATGGAAGAAACCATCCTGAGTGAGGTAACCCAGTCACAAAATGTATGTTATGTACACACTCATACAAGGATTTTAGACAGGGAGCAGGGCACTGCCAGCCCACAGTCCCACTGCCAGAGAGTCTGGGATTCAGGGAGGATCCTAAGAGAGATATGCATTTTAACCCAGAGAAGGGTTATGGGATGAGATCTCCTAATTGGAATAGGAGGGAAGGGGAGGGCAGAAGAAGATGGAAGAAAGAGAGGGAGAAAAGAGGAGGGGAGAGGAGGACATGGGAGAGCAGGAAGGTTGAGCCAGGGTAAGAATAGAGGAGAAAAGGATGGGAGATAGCATAAATGAGGGAGCCATTATATGTCAGAGGAGAGATTTGGCACTTTTGAGATCTTCACAGATCTACAAGAATGGCACCAACTGGCATTAAGGCTACCTTAAATGCCCTCCCATGATAATGAGAAAGATGACTACCTTATATGCCATCCTAGAACTCTTACCCAGTGGCTGATGGAGGCAGAGGCAGACACCCATAGCTGTGAACCAAATTGATCTCCTGAAACCCAGTTGCAAAGAGGAATGATGACCAAAGAAATCAAGAACAGGCTGGCAAAACCCACAGAAGCAACTGATATAAATAAGGGGGAACACATGGACTCCAGACTGATGACTGAGGGGCCAGCATTAGACTGATCCAGACATCCCTCCCACCGAACCTGAGTGACAGAGAGGAGGCCTTGGCAATCTGTGCTACCTTGGACAGTGGAGTAGTATTTATTCCTGGCATACAGATGGACTCTGGGAACCCATACCACATGTAGGGATGCTCTCTCAGCCTGGACACATGGGAAGAACCTAGGCCCTTCCCGGGATGATGTGACAGACTCTGAAAATTCCTCATGGAAGCCCTTGCCCTCCCTGGGGAGCAGAGGGGGGATATAGTGGGGGTGAGGGGTTGGGAGGATTGGGGGGTGGGAGAGGAGGGGAGGGAGAGGGAACTGAGAGTGACACGTGTAAAAAGTTAAATTTTCAATGCAGATTTGCTGGCTTGTTCTCAGACTAACATATGAGTTAACGAGGTTTCATTCCTTCTCTCCTGAGCTCTGCTACTAAATTACTCAGACTCTCCATAGTTAATTGGAAACCACGACCTAAATGTTCCCAAAGTATTGCTGATTAGTTCTCAGAAAACTCATTCCAACCTTTTATCACACCAGACAAGGCAGGATGATTTTATAACATGTGCAGTAGCAACATATTTGCACCACAAATAGATAAGTCCTCCAAAGATAAACCACAGCTTTGAACATAGTGATGTGATCTTCCTTCAATAATACAGTTATTTTGTTTTTAAATAAATCACCTGGAATTTACCTTTATATAGAAAGAGAATTTAGACATCATTAATAATGCAAAGAATATAAAACATATACTGTAATTCTTTCATTATTTTACTACTATGAATGCATTTAAAATTTAGAAGTTTCAAATTAAATTATTATTATTAACACAATCATATTTATGTACTTTCCTTGAAACCACTGCAATATTGCTGAAAATAAAAATTAGGAGATAACATTAAAACATGCTCTCCAGCAGGGTGTTGGTGGCACACGCCTTTAATCCCAGCACTCAGGAGGCAGAGGCAGGCGGATCTCTGAGTTCGAGGTCAGCCTGTTCACCTGAGCGAGTTCCAGGCCAGCCTACAAAACAATACAGAGAAAACCTGTCTCGAATAAAACAAAACAAACAAACAAAAAAACATGCTGTCCTCATATTATTCATTTGATTTAACTTGGGTTTCTTTGTCATTAATAACAGAAAATTGGCTGACTAAAGAAATGGACATGATATTATGAGTAGGTATAACATGTAGATATATTTCTCTCTTCTCTCTTACATTGGCAAAAATATTAATATTCTTTAGTTTCTGATCTGCATTTTTACTTTTGTACTGGTACAATATCAAAAGATAATATTTTAGGAACTTGTAAAATAATTTCTGATGAAATTCATTTGATTCATATACAAACACTCAAAACACTATCTTGGAATTCTTAAAATTAAAACATGTCAAAAAAGTATCTTCAGAAAAAATTCAAATAATACTACTTTCCAGGTACATATAAAATTAGATTAGGCCTGAGTTTACCATTGTAAATAATTTCTATTCTAAATGATATGCATTGTGTATATTTTTAAAGCTCTGGTTACTTTATAGTGTTAATATCTTTAAATTTTTAAACATGGAAGATATTAAACAGTTTGGTTTTTTCTCCTAAAAAGATATGAATAAAATATATTTAAAAAGTGGAAGAGGAAGAAGGATTACACATTCCAGTCTGGGCTCCATAATACGCTTTTAAAAGAACCTGGGTTCCCAATTGGTGGCCTGCCATTTTGTCTTATTGACTGTGTCCCTTGCCTTACAGAAGCTTCTCAGTTTCAGGAGGTCCCATTTCCTAATTGTTGATCTCAGTGTCTATGCTACTGGTGTTATGTTCAGGAAGCAGTCTCCTGTACCAATTCATTCAAGATACCTCCCACTTTCTCTTCTAAGTGTTTCAGTGTGGCTGGATTTATGTTGAGGTCTTTGATCCATTGAACTTTAGTTTTGTGCATGGCAATAGATATGGATCTATCTGCAATCTTCTACATATCCACATCCACTTATGCCAACCCCACATCAGACAGAGAACTGATCTCCAAAATACACAAAGAACTCAAGAAGCTAGTCACCAAAATATCAAATAATTCAGTTAAAAAGCAGGGTACAGAACTAAATAGAGAATTCTCAAAAGAGGAATCTAAAATGGCTGAAAGACACTTAAGAAATTGCTCAACATCCTTAGCCATCAGGGAAATGCAAATCAAAACAAATCTGAGATACCGTCTTACTCCTGTCAGAATGACTAAAAATGAAACCACCAAAGACAGTTAGTTTATACCGGAGAGGATGTGGAGAAAGAGGAAAACTTGTACAGCCATTTTGGAATTCAGTACCGTGGTTCCTCAGGAAAATGGCAACCAGTCTATCTCAAGACTCAGCCATTCCACTGTTTGGCATATACCCAAAAGATGCACATTCACACAATAAGGACATAGCAGCATTATTTGTAAAAGCTACAATATGAAAGCAACCTAGATGCCCTTCAACTGAATAATGGATACAGAAAATCTGGTATATTCACATAATGGAATACTACTCAGCAGAAAGGAAAAACAATGGTATCTTGAAATTTGCAGGCAAATGAGTGGAATGAGAAGAAACAATCCTAAGTGAGGTAACCCAGTCACAAAAAGACAAATATGGTATGTACTCACTCATATATGGATATTAGACATAGAACAAAGTATCACCAGCCTACAATCCACACCTCCAGAGAAGCAACAAAACAAGGAGGACCCTTAGAGAGGCAAACATGGTCTCCCAGTGGAGTGGAAAAGACAAGAGCCCCTTAACAAATTGGGAGCATGGGGGTATGGGGGAGGGAGGTATGAAAAAGAGGAGGGGAGAAGAGAAGGGGAGAGGAGAACATGAGGGATCAGGATAATTGAGTGGGGAGATGAATAGAGGGGAACAAGAAAAGATACACATCAATAGAGCGTGCCATTATAGACTTAAAGAGAAATCGGGCACTAGGGAATTGTACAGAGATCCACAAGGATTACCCCAACTAGGAACCTAAGCCATAGTGGAGAGACTACCTTAAAAGCCTTTCTTCTACCATGAGAATGATGACTACCCTAAATGCCATCCTAGAGCCTTCATCCAGTAGCTGATGGAAGCAGAAGCAGAGACCCACAGCTAAGCACTGAGTCCAACTCCTGGAATCCTGTTTCAGAGATGGAGGAGTGACGAACAAATGGGTCAAAACCATGCTTGGAAAATCTGCAGAAACAACTGACCTGAGAAAGTTGGATCTCATGGACCCCAATCTAACAGTTGGGGAACCAACATTGGACCAAACCAAGCCCCCTGAACAACCTTCATCCAGTAGCTGATAGAAGCAGAAGCAGGCACCCACAGGTAAGCACTGAATCCAGTTGTAGAGAGGGAGGAAGGATGAGCAAAACAGTCAAGATCATGCTGGAGAAACCTACAGAACCAGCTGACCTGACCTAGTGAGAGCACAGGGACCCTAGTTGTAAAGCTGGGGAACCAGTATCAGACTGAACTAACTCCTCTGAATGTGGGTGCCAGTTAGGAGGCCTGGGCAGGCTATGAGAACTCTAACAGTGGAACCAGTATTTATCCCTAGTGCACAAATGAACTTTGGGAGCCCATTCCCTATGGAGCTATACTATTTTAGCCCAGACACAGGGAGGAGGGCCTAGGTCCTCCCTCAAATGATATGACAGACATTGATGATCTCCCAGGGGAAGCCTCACAGTCCTTTTGGAGTGGGTGGGAGTGGGTTGGGAGTTGTTAGGGGAAATGGGAGGATGGGAGGGAGAGGGAATGGGGGATTGATATGTAAAATGATTGTTTCTAAATAAAAATATGGAAAAAAAGAACCTGGGTTACTGAGTGAGAGTGTGGAAGGGAGACCAAATTAAAACTCATGACTAGGAATAATAATTCTTTAAAATCTCCCAAGACTGTGCATTTGGAAAAACAGAAATTTTGTTAGATATCAGTTCATAATAACCAGATCATGGTAAAACATGAAGGTTCAATTTTCTAAAATGAAAACACAAAAATATAGTCTAATCAAGTAAGTGGTTAAAGTTATCATCATCCAAAAGAATGAATGTATAGCAGAGCACTATCAGTAAAATATGAAAATACCAAGGATTTCATAAGGTCTCTTAGAAGACTAAGTTATGTTGTATAAATATTTGACTTCAGATAGCTGGGTCTTAAGCACTCTTGCAGTTAACAGTGCTGTTTGTAAAGAGTCCATTATATTCACATTCAACATTTTTGGGTATAGTATTTTGTACAAAGTGGTATTTTTCAATCTAAGGCTCATTCATGGATATATTTACTTTTATATTTTAAATCACTTGATGAAACTAGTAGGGCAAGTTGTATTATTTTGAGCATTTTATGAATTATAAAGGGAACTTCAGGGAGGCTCAATGAGTTTACAACTTAAGTGACAAAACATTGAAGCACCACATTTAGGCAATAGCATAATAAGACACTACCTCTTAAAAGGACTTACCCATCTCACTGCAAAGTAAACATAGTGGATAAAATACATCATTACTTAATGACCTGTTTTGTGATTATTACATGTGTATAGGATTATGGTATATGTGTGTAGACAAAAGAAATTATATTTTCCTTATTTTCAAGTACTGTCTATGAGACCTATTAAAATGAATATGGTCCTTTGGTCTCAAGATAGGCTTCAGAATTTTATATTAAAAACAGGCAGTAATAAAATTGCTTACTTCTGAAAAAATAGAAAATTCTTGAATACACATTTTTGGCCTTTTCATAATGTACACATATTTGAGAAAATACTTTATATGAGAAAAATTAAAATGAAAGTTTAATACTTCCTACATTTTACTCCTACATATTTTAAATTAAAATAAATGCATTTTATATAGCCAATAGAGAAATGAATTAACCTCATAAAGTGACTGAATCTCGGTAGACTTTAAAAGAATGGGCCTTCTCTTCCCGGGATGATGTGAAAGATTCTGAAAATCCCTCATGGAAGCCCTTGTCCTTCCTGGGGAGCAGAGGGAGGATGGAGTGGGGGTGAGAGGTTGGGAGGATTGGGGGGTGGGGGAGGAGGAGAAGGAGAGAGAACTGAGAGTGATATGCATAAAAAGTTAAATAAAAAATATGAAGGAAAAAAGAAAGAGTGGGCCTTCTAATTTCAAACCTATTATGATGGCTCAGATATGACTTACAAGATGTAAGATTACAATAGTATAAGCTAATTAAAACTTATCAAAATAAAGATTAAAGGTTTCTACATTTCTTATTTTTAATTACTGGAAAGAACGCAGGATCTAAAAAGATCAAGATACTTAAAAATCCATTGATGGCCTTTAAAATATAAATTAAGATTTGTGAAGCATGTTATAAATTGAGGATGTTTTTTCAATTAGAATTGCAAGACCAAATGAAGTGCTGTATTCAGCTTCAAGGATTCCCTGATACAGTCACTACTTACTACAGTATTTAACATCCTTTGACATTAACATATTATAAATTGCATGAGGGCAAGGATTTATACTATGCCTGGCATTTATCCTGCAATAAATCCACCTAAAATCAATAAATCTTCTATGAACTAGGCACAATTTCTAAAAATGAAGCAAATGGTTCTTGTTTGTAGAAATCTTAAATTCCATTCCTGATGTGAATGCCTTGAGTAGTATGCATAATTGTTTAAGATTTTTCTTTTACAAAAAAAAAGGTTTTTCTAGCTGTCATTTTTGTTACAGAAACTAACTCTAAAGGAGAGTTATAGTTATAATGGACATGTTTACACATGAGAAGTGGCTTTGCCTTGTGTACGCATTTGCTTTTTCCTGTAGCAATAAAAGAAATTTGGTAGACAGATTTACTAGGCAACACATTGTATTTAGTTGTTAAGGGCTGGATTTCTGTTAGTCTTACCTGAATATTGAAAAAGAGAGCATACACGAAAAGAACAATGTTTGTCAAAATTAGCTTCTCATTCGGCAAACTTTCAGAATTCTTACAGGTAGAATCCTGGTTCAGATACATTAAGTTATAAACCATAGTGGCCAGATATCCACTTTCTTTTTCTAAGCCAACACATCTAGCCTGCTCTATCTTGTACTACCCATAAACCAGAAAGACTGCTTCTCTATGACTGTATTTATGTACAGTCAAAATTAGCCACTGTGTCAAGGATGTATACAAATCCTTGTGACACACCACCAGAAATACACTGTCACCACTTGACACTGATCTATTCATTGAGATCATTTTTGTATCAGCATGAAGTAGTTTCTACACCATCCAATTTGCCATGCATTTAACTTGCCATTCTCTAATGTAATCATAGGAATGTACTGAAAGACCTTATAAAGGTTCCAAGGAGGAAATGTAAACAGATTGCATTTTGTGGATCTACTGGTCCAAAAACTTTTCAACATAAACTATTTTTCATCTGAAAGATACAGATAATAAGTTATCATTTATCTCTGTACACATGTACGTTTAATTTTTGTCTCCTAAATTACATGGCCAATGTTTATAAGAAATTAGTTTGCATTTTTCTTATAGCCTCCACCTGAGTTCTATTTAGAATTTGGGATAACAGGCAATAACAATATTCCCTATGTTTTATATACTCAATTTCACTATATTTGCTAACATGGTGTTAAAAAGAAACTTATATGGCTATGGGTGGCATACTACATTAGTATTTCAACAGATCATATTGTTCAATAAAGGCTGTGGCAATAGAATGGAATGATGATAGAATTTTAATAGATTTTCTATACACACCAACAGATCTCAAAGCATTGATCATTTCATCCAGTTTTGTAAAAGTAGCAACCATATCAATAAAAATATGTTTTAAGTGGATAATTTAACTTCATTAATTCTCAGATCAGTTTTTATCTGAAAAATTAAACAAATGTCACAGATCACAAAATGAAAAATATTCTTGAAAGTAAGAGAAGAATTTTGACTATATAAGTAACTGAATACAGTTCTTAGAATTCAGCAGAAAGAGACTAACCATGGGAAACTTACTGAACAACAGGAAAGAGTGAAGTCAGTGGCCTCTTAAAATCCAAGAGACCATTGAAATATCTCACTAGGACTTCATACATGTAGTAATTATCTTAATTAATATCTGAACATGGGATATAATTCAATTTTACACACACATATAGAACATTGTTTTCCTCATATTGCTAACACATGGTGTCATTTTCAGGAATGTAAACAACTGCTGTAAAAAAATTAAAGGATATTTTAGTTTGTGGTGGTGAAATTACAGAATTTCAAAATAAAATTTGTGTGCATAAATATTTCAATGCTTAAGAACACACACACACACACACACACACACACACGCACGCGTCTTATAGAGGACAAGATTTTGGTGGTTACCAGAATCCATATAGGGCAGATCATTACTTCCTTTCACTCCAGTTCCAGGGGTGTCAGATCAATTCCTCTGATATTTATGAGTACCTCCATTCACATACTCATACTTACACACCAACACAAAAACACAGAATTAAAAATAAAATAAAAAAATAAAATTATGTCATGAGTTGTTCACTACTTTTAAATGTTACACTACTAATAAACAATGTCACTCATGGTTTTTGAGATACTGTGAGAAACCAGTGTCACTCTGCATTTGTTAATATTGCATTTGTCGTGTCATCTACAAAGTTATCTTTTGTCTCAGTGTACCACTGTCTTAATAGCTGTATACTAAAATATATGTTATTTTATTACACATTGTACACTCTGATTGGAATTCTCTTTTCACATGTGCCCACACAAAGACTGACGTTCACCATAGCAAACTAGGTGCTCTTAGGTGGTTTTCATATTTGAAAAGGTACATAGGAATGATGTGTTTAAGAAGATTGCAAGCCACTGACAGACAACCACAGGAAAACTTTAAGATGAGGGCTATCAAACAGAAAATAAATAGAATTTAAAAGAGAAAATGAGGACATTTGCCTTCTGTGAACCCAATCTCTGATCTTCTCAGCTCCACAGAGAGAGAAATAGCATTTTAAAAATTGCTCCCTTTTACAGCCAGCTGTGACTATCGGTGAATGAGAGGTCTACTTCATCTACAAACCTGAATTAAAAACAGCCAGCCCTTTAGTCAGTTCAGAGCCCACAGTCTTGATTACATTTGACACAATAATCATCATCATATCTTAAGACTCAAATCAGTCTGACAGTGCTCGACTCAGGGCTGCTTTTCCCAATTAGCTGAAAATTGCAGCCCAGCTCATCGTCTGGGGAAGTTTACATTTACAATTTTGCTGTGGTGAAAAGGAATGAATGTGATGGAGAGAGCAAATCAGCTTTCTAACTTGTACAATAACTATTTTAAGTTCACAAAAATTGGTTAAACCTGTTTGTACGGGACTTTAAAAAAGCATTATCTTTGTTTTTGGATTTCAATTATTGCTGAAAGAGAAAACACATAACATTTAATGTAAGTAGAACTTGGACTAAAAGGGAACGACAAATGGAAATTGCAAACACTTCCCAAATGAATATTTTCAAAATGAGTGGTTTTATTTTTGGCAAAAGTCATAGTAAAATAATTTTATATAGGTATACATAATTTAAAAATAAAATTTAATATTATCAAGATCCTAGCAATGAATTTCTAATATACAACAATTCCTAAATTGTTTCCTATATATAAAAATGTAAATAATGAAGGCTATTTTGTGCATTGATGTCCTCTAGTTACTAGAGTTCTGTATAGATCAAAACAATTTATAGTCTTTTGTAAAAGAATGAACAAAGTTTCCGTAAGTAATATTGCTCTCATGTCCTTATATGCCATGTTCTCTGTGAATAACAATGTAGACTCAGGAGAGTCTAGAAATATAGGAAAATAATGGGACCAAATCATTTGAAAATGCATGATAAGCTGTGGAGGAGTTGAGAAAAGGATATGTATTAGCTTCTAAGCTTGGGGAACATATATGGGCAGGAATGTGTATCTAAGAATTAACAAAGTACAAAAGCCCATGGGAATAAAATGCCAACAATAATAGAGAAATACCAGAGGGATGAGGTGGATAAAAAATGAATATGGGGGAAACAAAGCTGTAGACTGGATCACTAAGGTGTTGCCTAAGTAACAAGAATGAAGGTATAGTTAGAAAACAATATTTCTTAGCTGCACAAAAATATCTCATTTCTCCACAGATGTATAGAAGACAAATTATTTGGAAGAGCTATTATCTCTAAGACACTATGTTTTTTTAATATGCTTAATTCACAGATATTCTGAATGAAGCAAAAGAAATACTTACCTTTTCTACAATGCAGTTGTATTCCTTTGTTATTTAGAATGGAATTTTTTGAGTTTTCTTTTTCGTTTTTGTTTTTAGAGACAAGGTTTCTCTGTGGCTTTGGAGGCTATCCTGGAACTAGCTCTTGGAGACCCAGGCTGATCTCAAATTTACAGAGATCCACCTTCCTCTGCCTCCTGAGTTCTGGGATTAAAGGTGTGTGCCACAAACACCTGGTTGTAGAATGGATTTTTAAACTAGTGTTTTTGATGCAAACTGCTGCTATTTTCCAAAAGTAGAGAAGCCTATCAAGACACTCGACTATTCACCTATCATGTGCAATATCCTGAGCTCTTTCCGAATTCTTTGTAGTATGCCTTACTAAAGAAAAATGTGACATATATGCTTTTTCAACGAATTAACTAATGCATTCTTTAGGATTAATAAATGATCTGAATAATAGAAGAAACTTTCTGTGGGTGGTTTTACTTTAGAAAGCAAAGTTTATGTTTTATGTTGTCAGAGCAATTAAATCTTTCAGAATTGTTCTAAACCTGTGGAAAAATAAACCCAACTTTATAGCCACTATCTAGGAGATATTCATCCACATTTTAGTTAAGACTATATAATGTACCATTATAATTATCACGAACTTAGTAGTTACACAGGAAAGTAGAACAAAAATAATAAGAGATGAATTAAAAAATTTAACCTCTCACACTATCAACATGTTTTTTTCTCTTTGAATGTCTAGTATTTACCTTACATTATATAAATCAAACTGTAAATCTTGTGGTTCATTCTCCCACAAGTATGATTTGTTATAGTGGCAAAATGTTGTTTACACATTGCCATTTAACTAAGACCTTTACTGACCAATTTATTTACTTCAGTTTGACTCTAGTCATATATAATGAAAATACTGATTATGATACAATACATAAAAACCCACACAAACTGACTATCAAACAATTTGGTCATGTCTCTATCAATGATTATAAAAGCACCAACATGAACTAGATTTACTTGACACATAAGAACTTTTACACAAGTTTTCAGTCCAACACTCCATTTTCCCTGTTTAGCTCTGTGAGTTCTTTGAACACATACACAAAATAGCATTTTCTATATCACTGCCAACCAAAGCAGGATAGTTGATGGGGCAACTATAATATATTTTACTTGGAAACATCCTTGAAGATAACCTGGACACATAATCGACACAGGATGAGGTAGAATATTTAAGAAATATGAATGTTATTCGGAATGATGGTGCTTCTCAATTTGATCTATTTGTTCACTTGTTATAAATCAAAATGCTGAACTTAATTTCAAAATTTTACAAGGTGCCCCAAAGTAACTTTCTAGAACTGAGCTCTTCCACTTCCTTGCTGAAGAAACAGAAAACATGGTCAGAGTGTATGGCACCGTATCACCTGTCAGGTTTTCATTCACTTTTCTTCTTGGATTAACATAGATGGTATGAACAAAGGATTTGCTGGAACATATATTTTTCTTTATCTTACATTTTCCTTTACAACACTTATACAAGTATAAGGCAAGTTTTCCCCAAACAACTCAAGTTACTAGTTCACCAGTAAACAGTTCGAATATTTGGAGGAAGAAATGCCATATAATTAGGTGCATAGTCTATATAAATACTTATTTACATGTTATTAAGCATATATAAATGTGTATGTGTGTTGAACTTTTATTTTTCTGAGACAGTTTTGTTATAACACCTAGGCTATCCTGGAACTTACTAAACAGTTAACTGTGGCCTTGGACATTTCAGCCTCTTGTTTCATTCTCCCAAGTCCTAGAAAACAGGAATGCATTCGAATTTTATACAGGATGCATAAAATGCTTATCTGACAAATATAGTGAGTATTTTACAATGTTCTATGAGTTTTCCTATTACATTATAACTGTCATTAAACTACTTTAAATATATGCTGAATGTAATAAAATATAATAATGGAGGATATCTCTTCTTAAGATATGCAGATAGGAATGTGGATTAATAAACACCAAACACACAATAATAGTGTGATACAATTTCCCAACACATATTTCAGTAATTGGCAAAAACATATTTTACTTTATTAGAGCCTATGACTTAGAAGCTACATGTATATGACAAGATTAGTCTTCACTCTACATAATTTCACTGTGTATTAACTTCAATAGTTCATTCCACATGAACTTAACATTTCATAGGCTTTCTTTGAACCTACATATAGATCTGCAACAGTTTGAGCCTGATTTATACTTTCAAAGTTAGAATTATGAATCTCATCCAGGCAGCATATTTACAAAAGCAAACCTGACAAAACTTTGGTATAGAGACAAAGAAGCTAAAATGAAACTTGCTTTGTCAGAAATAGTGACTGTTTTTCTCAGATAACTTTTGAATCAGTCATATTAATATATTGGTAAAGGTAGAATTGGATTTGTTGAACTATTTGAAGTAGTAAAATGCAATAAATCACTTTTCTGGAGAACATTATTAGAAAATTATACAAAGCAATATCATAAAATGATGTGACCAGATAAATATAAAGAACAAAGGGGGAAAGGAGATCAATAGTAAACACAAGAATTTCTTTGTTAAAGCATGGGGATGGCATTTGAAGCCTGAGAAATATGCATTCTTTGCTTGAAATTCTGCTATGATTTAGATCTGAATTGTCTCTGAAAGGCCTATGTGTTGATGGCTCGCCTTTAGATGCAGTAGAGTTCATAGATGAGGCTCTTGGGACCTGGTTTTGAGGATTTGAATATCATAAATGTCTTATGTCATTGCTGAATTCAAACCATATTGTACTGTTGGTTGGTGGTGGCAAAATTAAGGTATAGGTGACTGGAGGAGAAAGTTAGGGATATTCCCTTTATGCATAAATTTGATCCCATATATCCACATCTGGATACAAGAAGGTGAATAACTTTGGCATACCCTGCTCTGATTTATCATAATATTTGGTGTCCAACATTGATCCAAAAACAATAGGTTCAAGTGAGCCAAGACCATTTTTTCATCCTTTTAAGCTGCTTATCTTGATAAATTTGTCAAATCATTGGAAAGCTTTCTAACTCAAGCCTCTTTTTTAACTTACAAATATTGAAAGTGGTAACAAAGTCTTTGTGTTAAGACATTTAAAATGTTATGCTCATTTGACATGCCAGATAATAAAATGTAAAGATATCTTTCTACCTGCTAGCCATTTGACAAGTAGGTATACCCTACAGAGCAAAACCCTGATCTATCCATCAATAAACAAATCATAGTGAAAAATGAGTATAGCAACCTTGCCGTGCCAAGGAGCAGAACAATTCTGCTGGTACTTACAACTGCCTTATTGAAGATCCTTGGCCTGTCCTCAAAGTAGACCAGGTCTCTCTTTCAGGAATGGATGCCAAGTGAAATTGGTTGGCCAAGATCACTCTACACGAGAATCATATTATGGACTAATCACACATACAAACTATTTGGCAGAGCTTCTAAAATTGCCTACCGGCCAGGATAAGTTTTTGTGTCAACTGGAGCATCCCTAATAATTATGCTAAAATTTATCATTAGCATGGTGTGAATTACATATTTTATGCAGTGCAAAAGCACATAACTATGAATTAGTTTCATGTTATTAAAATGTTGATGAGAATAGAGTATCAAGGAGGGTTAATGGAGTTTGTTTCAGGGAAAAACCTTTTTAGCAGATCCTAGCAATTATAAAACTCTATTGTCTGTTGCTATATTATTTATTGCAATCCACTAAAATGAAGACTAAGTAAGTGTAGCATATTTTAGTAAAAGTATGTCCAGTTTCATCCGCATTTTTAAATGCTTTCCTCTCTATTCTCCTGTATAATCTCTCAAAATAGAGATCCACTATTATTCACGTATGCTTTTCCAGAATTTGTAGGTCTCTTTGTTTTTGCGTCCTATATTTCTTCTCAGAAAAAGTTAATAATCATTTAGCACACTGTAAAATGGCAATAAATGTCCTGAAATAATAATAGAAAAGATATCTAAGTAAAGCTATTAGTAGAGAAAAACCATTCAATTGGTTAATATGGCAAATACATGGGGCTATGCTGAAATGAAGGGTTGAACTCAAGACATTATTATTTAGGTAGAATTCAGGAAATGATTTTCATATAGGATTTCAGTCTAGATGCCCTGCTACCTATCTTACCAATGCTTACTCAGTGCATCTCCCACTTACAGTATTGGGCCATGTGCTAAAATATCACATAAGTTTGCCATTTTAGAAGAGAGATGCATTCTATTCTTTTTCTCTACATATTCACAAACATAGCTCGTTGATCAGTAATGCAAACACCACAATACATAGTGTGATTAATTCTAATAGACATAATTTTCTGATATTGATTCATTATTTTTTCCTAGAAAGAGTCATTCTTTTAGTTTCTATTAATTAAGATTCCATGAAGAGACTCCTGGCACAGTCCCTCATAGTATTGTGTGCCTGCACAGTTTGCCTTCACCTGGAATCACTATTTGGGAAGGTTGTAGAATCTTTAGGAGCTATAATATTGCGAGAGGAAATAGATTATGATGGAAAGGTCTTGAGATTTTATGCCTTTCCCTACTTCCTCTTCAGTCTCTACTTCATGACAGCAGATGAAATATGATCAGCCATCAGCCTATGACCATGATGTTGCCACCATGATGAATTATATCCTCTTGAACTTTAAGCCAAAATATGTCATTCTTTCATTAATTTGTTATGTCTTTTGCCACATAAATGAGAAAATTAGCTAATATACTAATAAATCATAACTTACTACAGCTATGTAAAAATATTATCATCAAAAACATACAGATAATTACCTATTTCACCTCATGGGAAAAGCTCTTTCTAGTTATCTTTAGGAGGGTTTACTTAAAAATCTGTAAGACATCACGTTATATTTGAATGTCAATAACTAATCTAATTTGAATATGTACTAGTAAAGCATTAACAATGTGGAAGAAAATGTCAACTCATAAAGAAATAAATTGGTACCCAATACCAAAGCAATATAATATATAACCCTAAAAGATGCTTATATGAGATCCATCATAGTTGCTTTAAATGCTCTATAAATTTCTATATATAGAGTAATGCAGAAAGTACCATAATTGGGTATTTAATGAAGTTAAGTGTGATTTTGAATATTAGAGCATATTAAGCCACAACAATTACTGTTTTGAATGTGGAACTTATTTTCCTGTTAATTTAAATAGTTTGAATTTCTTTGGGTGAATACTGATGACAGGATGGCTGGAGCCTGAAACACTGGTTTGAGGCAAAAGGGTGTTATTCTATCTTTTCTGGTTTGTTTGCAAGTTACTACATACCTCATGGAATCATATCTTTCGTTTTCATTTTGAAAAGATAGTATTTATACATTTCCATGCTATTAAAATACACTAGATAATTTTAAGATAAAAAACTTTGAACTGTTTATCTTGTTAAAAATTTTTGGTAAGTAAAAATAGGCAATGATCTATTCACAAAGGTTGGCTGTGAATGTGAATTGTGATTTTTGTGTGTGTGTGAAACTTTCTACTGCAAATATCATGCTATACCAGATGAAGAAGTTATAACACAATCTAGAGGAAATTCATGGAGAGACTCAAGAGAGATTAAAAGAATAGAAAACCTAAAATAAAGTTGCAACTAGATACAATATGAAGTGGCATTGTGTTCCAAAATGTCATAGAATCAGGAAGTGGTATGTATGACTGTAGACATGGGCTTGTTGTATTTTGGGTTGAGAAATAGCTAGTACTGGTAAGGATTTGAGATTATACTGGGACCAAGAATATTAAAATGTGCTACATACACATAATAAATAATCTAAGCACCAGTTTCTATGCTGTTGAGGTGGTGCTACCAAAAATATCTTTTTGAGCATCATCCAGAACTGCTTGACTGACTTGTATGTGTATGTATATTTGCATGTATACATAGCCTACACATAGCCTCCCCTGACCCACACCGACCCCCTATCCCATCCTCTTTCTGTTCCCCAGGGAGGGTGAGGCCTTCCATAGGGGATCTTCAATGTCTGTCTCATCATTTGGAGCAGAGCCTAGACCCTCGAGTGTCCCTCTACGTAGAGTAGGCTCTCAAAGTCCATTCATACACTGGGGATGAATACTGATACACTACCAGAGGCCCCATAGATTGCCTAGACCTCCAAACTGACATCCACGTTCAGGGGGTCTGGATCAGTCTTATTCTGGTTTCCCAGCTATCAGACTAGGGTCCATGAGCTCCCCTTTGTACTATATATTTACTTTACATAAAAAGTCTCTGCTAAAATTAAAAATGTCAAAATATTCTTAAGATATAAATTTGATAATTATGCAGATAAAAATTAAGACAAACTATAATTATGCTTATTTACCAAAATAACTGAACTGTTTAAAAGTTAAGTATAACTAGTTATAACATCTTACTGACATTTGTAAAGTATGTGAATGATGCAGATGCAAGGAAAATGAAAATATAAATGTAATAGAGGGAGTCATTATAGATTTGAGGAGAGATCTGGCACTAGTGAGATTTCCAGAGATCTACTAAGATGACACCAACTGGCAAACTAAACAATAGTGGAGAGACTACCTTAAATGCCCATCCCTGATAAAGAGTTTGATGACTACCTTATATGCCATCCTAGAACCTTCATCCAGTGACTGATGGAAGCAGAGGCAGACACCCACAGTTAAACACTGAACTGAACTCATGGAACCCAGTGACAGAGAGGGAGGAGAGATGAGAAAAGGAGTCAAGACTGGGCTGGTGAAACCCACAGACACAGCTGACCTGAACAAGGGGGAGCTCTGGGACACCAGACTGATGGCTGAGATGTCAGAATGGGACTGATCTAGACCACCTAAATGTGGGTGTCATTGAGGAGGCCTTGGAAATCTCTGGGGCCTTGGGTAGTAGATCAATATTTATCCCTGGCATACAAATGGACTTTGGGTGCCCATCTCACAATGAGGAGGCTCTCTCATCCTGGACTCTTGGGGGAGGGCCTAGGCCTTTTCCTGAATGAAACGACAGACTTCGGAGATCCCCTATGGGGGAACCTCACCCTCCCTGGTGAATGGAATGGGTTCTGGGTGGGGAGCTTGGGGGCCTATTGGGGTGTGGGGGAAGAGGGGAAGGAGAGGGGTATGGGATTGACATGTGAAGCAAGCTTTTTTCTAATTTAAATTAAAAAAATAAAACAAAAAAAATAATGTAATGGATATTGCTACTATCATTGACGTTTTAATTAAACAAAGTAATGGGATCTTCCTTTTTGTCATTGTTTTAGAGAGGGTCTCAATGTGTAGGTCTGGCTAGCCTAGAACTCACTATGTAGACCAGGCTAGTTTAAAACCCACATTTGTTTAATATTAGACAAAAGTACATGGAGTTTTATGTGAGGTATGTATCTGTTGTGCTTATGAAGCACAACTCAGAACTGCAGGACTAGGTTAGAATTAAAATGGCTTCTTGGTGGTATTACCATGTAATTTTCCACATCAGTAAATTACCCATGACATGGTTCCAATGATCCTCCTTTGCATCCAACCCCTGAGAGTTAGAAACATTCTAATTCCTTTAGATATGACAAAACAGAATGAAGAAGGCATCCACTACTACAAATATTTATATCTATACAGTTTATGACACTCCATGGACTAGAGGTTTCCTACTCTATTATCCTAATAAATAATGGTAAGAATTTTTATGCTTAATAATTATTTGGGGGTCTAGGTCACAGCACTATAATAATGGAAGTGTCTTGTAAACTATACACATAACTCTCCCTTGAAGGACCAAATATATTTTCTCATGCTGTCTAAAGAAATATATCTAAAGGTGTTACTAAGGGATGGCATTTTTAAAAATTTTTATTTTTATTTTTAAATTTAAATTTGAAACAAGGATGCTTCACATGTCAATTCCAGGTCCCTCTCACTTTCCCTCCCCTCCTCCCATGCCCTCCCACCAACTCCTCCAATATCACCTCATTTCCCTAGGGAGGGTGAGGCCCTCCATGGGGAGTGTCCATAGTCTGTCATTTCATCCAGGGCAGGACCTAGACCCTCCCCCAAGAGTTCAGGGTGAGATTACATCTCTCACTGTTACATGAACACCCAAAGTCCATTTGGATGTTCGGGATAAATACTGATCTACTGCCCAAGGCTCAATAGATTACCTAGGCTGCATCACTGACACCCACATTCAGGGGGTCTTGATCAGTCCCATGCTGGATTCCCAGCCATCAGTCTGGGATTCAAGAGCTAAGCCTTGTCAGGTCAGCTGCTCCTGGGAGTTAAACCAGCCCAGTCTTAACTCCTTTGCTCATCAGTCCTCCTTCTGTCACTGGATTCCTTGAGTTCAGCTCAGTGTTTACTTATGGGAGTCTGCCTCTGCTTCCATCAGTCATTGAATGAAGGTCCTGTTTTCCAGACTCTCTGGCCATGGGATTGTAGGCTGGCATTCCCAAGATCGATGTCTAAAATCCATATGTGAGAGAGTACATGCCATGTTTCTCTTTTTGTGAATGGGTTACCTCACTCAGGATGGTTTCTTCTAGTGCTATCCATTTGCCTGCAAATTTCAGGATTCCATTGTTTTTTTCTGCTGAATAGTACTCCGTTATGTAAATGTACCACATTTTCTCTATCCACTCTTCAGTTGAGGGGCATCTAGGTTGCTTCTAAGTTCTGGCTATTACAAATAATGTTGTTATGAACATAGTGGAACAGATGTCCTTGTTGTATGAATGTGAATCTTTTGGATATATGCCTAAGAATGGAATTGCTGGGTCTTGTGGTAGGCTTAGTCCCATTTTTCTGAGGAATCTCCATACTGATTTCCAAAGTGGCTGTACGAGTTGGCACTCCCACCAGCAGTGAAGGAGTGTTACCCTTTCACCACAACCTCTCCAGTATAAATTGTCATTGGTGTTTTTGATTTTAGCCATTCTGACAGGAGTAAGATGGTATCTCAGATTTGTTTTGATTTGCATTTCCCAGATGGCTAAGGATATTGAGAACTTTCTCAAGTGCTTCTCAGCCATTTTAGACACCACTCTTGAGAATTCTCTATGTAGTTCTGTAGCCCACTTTTTAATTGGATCCTTTGGTGTTTTGGAGACTTGCTTCTTGAGTTCCTTGTCAGATGTGGGGTTAATAAATATCTTTTCCTATTCTGTGAGCTGCTTCTCAGTTCCAGGAGGTCCCATGTATTAATTGTTGACCTTAATGTCTGTGCTACTGGTGTTATGTTCAGGAAGCTGTCTCCTGTACCAATTCGTTCAAGGGTACCACCCACTTACTCTTCTAAGAAGTTCAATGTGGCTGGATTTATGTTGAGGTCTTTGATCCATTTGGACTTACGTTTTGTGCATGGCAATAGACATGAATCTATCCACATTCTTCTACATGCCAGCATCCAGTTATGCCAGCACCATTTGTTGAAGATGCTTTCTTTTTTTCCGTTGCATATTTTTAGCTTCTTTGTCGAAGATCAGATGTTCATACATGTATGGGTTAATCGGTCCGGCATTTTCAAACACATCAAACCGTTTACTGTTTAAGGTATAGTCTAAATTGAATTTGCATGAAGGAGAGTACATTATTCTAGTCTAAATTGAGACTGTTGAATTTGTGACTTTACAGTCATTTTAGTGTAATCGTTACGAATTATATATGTTGAGTACCAATGATAAAAACACACTAAGGCAGGAGTGGGGAGAGGCAGTATCTTGTGACTTCCCACACAACAGAACAGATTTGAAGTCAACTGTGCTGCCAAATGAGGCAGAAGGACTGCTTTAAGTTCATTACCAAACTGAGCTGGACTATTCTGTGAGACATACTCCTTTAACAAGTGAGTAAATACACAAATGCAGTTGAGTTTTAGTGTGCAATGGTAGCTTTTTCATTGCAAATAGATTCTTTGACATTATGTCAAACCTCTAAGGAAATATAAGTATTTATTATTTATGATACTGAATTTCATTTATCTGGGCAGAAGTTGTGGCACTCTGGTATACACTCTGCTTCAGTGATTACAGAAAATGGTTTTTTATATTGGGAATCCGTTTCAGAGATCCAGAAAAACTGATAAAAACTGAGGCAAACAAACAGAAAGAGAATAGTAACTTGGGATTCTACTTGGTTTGCGTTCTTCAAATGCCCATCTCCAAAAAATTATACAATTTACAATGCAACCTGTTCACAGTCTAAGAACACAATGTGCAAAGATTAGCATGTACACTTCCCTCTGAACAACAGACTTTTTTCCTGTTGTTAAACAAAAGACATAATGTATTCAATAATATTTTTGGTGCATGCACAATAAACAGTAAACTCTGTCTTCAAAGTGAACTTTAAGATATAATCTCCTATTTGCCATTTTATGCCTATATATAATTGGTCATGCATATGATTAAAATAAGATGCATTGTGGGAAGGGACATATGCACTAGAGAAATTATTTTGTCATTATGTTTCCAGTTAAAGTAGAGGACCACTCACAATATACCCATTAGCAACAAAACTCTTCCTTCCCAGAAAACCCACAAAAGAAACCCCAAACGATGATCAGGGACCTTGAATATCTTTCAATCATATGGCTCAGTGCTTTCTTACATTGTAATCTGAGTTCTATCATTACACTTTGAATAAAGTTTCATTACTAATTTTGCAAAAATGAATTTGTTTGAAAGATATTAAAATAGACTACACTGAAAAGTTGAACTGATGATTTTTAGAGTCATTTAAAGCTTAATATTTGTTAATAAAATAAATTACAAATATATTGTGGGCAGCCTCCCACAAAATAAGTGACTGTATTTTAAACTCATGTACTGTTAGCATCGTGTCACATTCTTTTACATAGCTTCAAAGAGCAGAAAAGTGTCATTGTTTTTAGAAAGTTGAAAATACCCCAAAGGCACTTAATGCTGAACATGCATCCACATTTCATTTCATCCACAGTTATTGGACATATCACTAGAAAACACAAGGAACAACTATAAAATGACTGTAATAGTCTTCTGATGATCACAAAAACAATCCCAAGGAATTTACAGAAAGTGAATTATAAAAATAATTTTTAAAATCATGACATCTGTGAATAGAGAATTTAAGATTCTCTCCAAAAATTCCCATGTTCATACCTCATTGAATACACCAGCAGCTAAAACTTATAAGTCTAGATTATGCTTCCTTGCCAAATATTTACTTTTTGAAAAAGTATATGTGCTTTTTGAAATATACCACCTACTGAAATATCATTTATCAGGTCTCAAAGTGGTAAAAAATAATGCTGGTAGCAAATGGAATCCAGAACACTAATTTTAAAGAGACTTTTAGGAAGGGGTGAAAATAGAAATGAAAAAAGGAATTAAGTCCTTTAGCAATTTGAAAAATAAAATTCATAAAAGCCAGAAGCCTATTTCATACATATTTTAGTAAACTGGGAAAGAGCAAAGAATAGTAGAACAAAATTGCTTTATTTCTAGCTTCAGAGACAAGGTAAACAGATGAAAACAATGGAAACATAGGGGAAAAGTGTTTACGAGTAGAAAATTCTTTTTCCACTAGACATTCAGAAGTCTATAGGGTATATGGGTGGAAATTATGGTAGGTCACTAAAAATATAGTTCTGTATATAAGAAGTAAGGTATGATGAATATAAATAGTGAAGTGTCGTAATGATGGTTGAAACCGATAAAAGGGAAATTAACCACATATAGGTAAACAGGAAACAGAATTAAGAAGTGAGGGGCTGGGGTGTAGCTCAGTGGTGTAGCATTTTTGTAGAATGTACAAGTTTCTGAGATCAACCACCAGAATAGCAACAACAATATAACACAACAAGGACAACAACAGCAATAACAAAACAACAAATATTTATGGTAGTAAAAGAAAAGAATCTGTACTGTTATGGTTAGAAGTCTCAACTTTGCATCCTGAAGAAATTAAGACATCCCTCAGATTCCTCTACCTTTGAGATTTTGTACCTCCTTTCCTTCTGGTGTACAGTTTGGCCTAACTGGATCGATCATAAGTGTTTCAACAGAATGGGTCTACATATGCTTCTTAATTCATGTTGTTTTGGGGTACATTCTTACCAAGACTACAAGGAGGCACTTCATCTAATTGGAGAGGCTATAATGTGTGGAGTACTGACTGGACCTTATACCTAATATAGTCCATTATTAAACCTTATTGTCTCTGTACTAAAATTGTAATGGATTCTACCTGTTTTTCCTATATTCATGTTTCCCACTCGCCCTGAAACCATACTTAGTCTCCAAATCATTTCAGTATTTATTTTTACCCTATTATAATGGAATGACATGGGTGAATGTACAGATCTCAAAGAAGCAATAAAAGTTTAAAGTTTAAAGTTATGCTAATTAACCTAATTTGATTATTACCCAATGTACCTACAAATCCCAAATCATATTGCGCCTCATGAATATGTAAATTTTAATTCGGTGATAAAAAATAAAACAAACATGAAAAAACTGATTATGGTTCAAAAAGGTCTTTCTAAAAGAACAACTTATAGCAAAATTTAAAGGCTCTGAGAATGTGAAATGTGTACAATAATTTTAAGTAAAGCAGCACAGAAGGGTCCCATTTGCAGGAAATCCTATGGTGTTGAAGCATGCGTAGTGTTTGGTAGCCAAAGGGGATCAGTGTGGCAGGAAAGGATCAAGCGAACAGGCATGTATGAGACAATCAATCCAGGCCTTTTTAGGCTAAGGACTTCAACTTTAATTTTGATTGAGAAGAGAGTTATTGAAAGTTTTTGAACAGAGAAGTGGCATGCCTTTCTTAATTTGACTTTTTTGTTCTGTTGTCCTTTCCTATAGCCATTTTGTGATATGCAATAATTGTTATCACTCTGGTATTGACCACCACATTTCAATGGTAATGATTATTTCTGACATGCACACATGCATATAATCTCAATTCCTTTTCCTGTTTATGTTTCATATCAATCATACACACACATACACAACACAAAACAAAACAACTTATTAATGTCTATTTCATATCATCTTCCTCCAGGAATATAAGCTTTACAAGGGTAGGAATTTTCATAGCTGCTACCTAGTATCAAGAAGAAAGTCTACATAACACATATTCGGTATAAACATTACAAAAAAATTAATCTGTATGATGTTGATAACATGTACATACAAATATGTATTTATATATTTATGGTTTAAGAGGGATCATGGAATAGAAATAATGAAATAAAAGAAATAAAAATCTCATTACAGTGTCATCATAAAGTCACCAGCCAGATGGCAGTACTCAAATCGAATACTTACAGGCCTCTCACACTTATTTGTAAATATTGCATCTAATAGTGTCATAATATACAAATAAATGTATATTCCTAGAGGCTGGAGAAAAAGAATTCCAATTGTAGGGGCTTAAGTCTTTGACTTTTTATGTTACTATGGGTTCTATATGCAATGTGATCAGGAAAACAAAATATTTCCTTACACAGGTAATCTGTGTTATAACTTGAGGCTGTAGAGTAAACACTAGTTTACAACTGTGTTTGTTCCTTTATTGAAATTAAGATGTGTCAAGGTATATTATTAAAATAAAGTTCTTCCAATTAACATATGTCTTAATATTCAACAATTTAAAACTCAATCAAGGATTTTATTGCTTTAAATTGGCTTCCAAATACATAACAATATTGCATAATATTTATTCATGTGATTGGCAATTTTACTGTAGTGGTCCTTAATTGTTTCTAACCTGAATTGTGAGAAATGATGCAATCACAGTGCTTTCCAAAGCAAGTTCTTCAAAGATGTAACATATTTTTCTCCACAGCCCAAAATATTATCAGTCTTGTTTGTTAATATGAGGTTGCATGAAAATCAAAAGCAGAAGTGTCATCCTACAACAGGAATAGCTTTTTAGAGTTTAAGATTCTAAGAATAGAAAATTGGTAAAAATTCATGAAATAGAAACAAGGAAATGCAGTTGTTAAAAATACACTGTAAAGTAACTATTTACTGATCAAATGTGGCAGCTGCTCCTTTGTAAGGAAGAATGTACATAATTATTGGGAAAGTACCTGAAATGTTTTAGGTAGTATATGCAAAGCTGTTTTTCAGTAGGACTGTAAATAGAATTTCTGTGGTAATAGAAGTGTTGTATCTTATACTGCCCATTTGGGATGGCATTATATAGAGGGACTCTTAAGCGTTTAGAAGATTGCCAGTTGAACCAACTAAATCTCATGATATATTTAATGATAATTAAATGTGAATACACATCTATGACTGGTAGCTATCCCATTGGACCGCCTAGACATAAAAGATGATAATTTACTTCATTTCTGTGTTCATCTTGGCAAGCTATTGGACAACTAGACAAAAATATAAATGGTCACATGAAGTGTATTCTTTTTTTTTTTACTTATAGTGAAGTCTATACCATCACATAAGGGACTAGACCCTACCCTGGATGACATGACAGACTTTGGAGATCCACCATGGAGGGCTTCACTCTACCTGGGGATCTGAGTGGAGATTGGGTGGGAGACTGGGGGGCCTGGTGCAGAGGGATGGGGAGAAGGGGAGGGAGAGGGAGCTGGGATTGACATGTGAAACAAGCTTGTTTTTTAACTTAAATAAAAAAGGAAAAAACAAGAATAAGGGAAATTATAGACAAAGGTTCTATGGTTTAGACTGAACAAAGGACCACAGCAAACATACAGTGTAGGTTTCTAATATGAAGGATTAGGAGTCAACAGAGAATCACAGAATCTTTCACAATGACCAGAGCAATCAGCAGGCCGAATTGGCCCCTCGTCATTATAACGCATACCACCAGTCCATTACTTGAGTGGTAATTCTTCAAGAAATTTAATGTTGTCTACTGCATCTCGCTAGTTTATCTTTTCATCCTGATGGTGGCATATATGTTCTAATGACTTGTCATACTCTAGCCTCTAAGCCATAGGAAACGATTACACAGCACAGCTTTAGTCCTCAAGTTTCTGAGGAATCATTGCTTTCTTGAAGCAAGCACTATCACTTCTCCCTTTTCTTCTTCTTGCTGGAATATGCATATCTGTGGAAATTCTAGGAAGAGCATATAAATTTCGGAATTGATAATGCTGCAGCACTGAATTCATTTAAGTACCTGTCCATTTCTGACAGTCTAATTAGAAGAGACCAGTAGACCTTTATGTGATATACTTCTGATTGATGTACTGTGATTTGGAGCTGAAAAACTATTTCAATAGATATGGTTTGTTTCATTGTTGAGAAACTGTCACAAGGGAACAGTTAGAACTTGCTCTTTAATTTGTTTATATTTTCACATATGTATACAATGCGTTTTGATTACTCTGGCTCCCCAGCATATCCTATCTATCAACCATCTTTCCTCCCTATCAGTCCCTTTTCTATCTTCAGTTTTTGTTTTGATATGTTTTGAGATCCAATGAATTTTATGAGGGCCATCTATGTGACTCTGGGTTTGGAATTCTCATTTAGAACCTGGGGGGCTCACCAATGTTTTTTTTTCCATTTCCCTATCCAATCAGAGCAGGTTTTACGAGTAGTTATTGTGTATTGAGATAAGTACTTGTAATATAATGGTGGACAGCAGCTAACGTATATTCAATAAAGAATCAACATACTCAGAAAGCAAAGACCTGCAGATACGCAACACAGTGTCATGAGATAAACAATGAAATTTCATGGAATTTTATTATTGACATAGAAGACTTCATAAACCATTAGCATTTAAACTAAGGCCTGGATAATGAGCAGAATGTAAGCACACTAGGAACAAAGAAAGTATACGAGTCAGCAGGTACCAGAGAATAGAAAACATAGCTAAAAGGAAATGAAAATAGGTCACCATCAATTGTGTGAGGGCATGTGGAGAAGGAGCCAAGCAGAGCAATCAATTAGACTAGAATTTTAAGGCAAGGCCAAATCTTACAGGATAGGCTGTGCTTAAAAATCAACGAATATGGGCTGAATGTGTAGCTTATGGGAAGAGTATCTGCCTAGCATGCACAAGAATTTATATTCTGTTTTCAGAATATAAAAAGCAATAAATAAATGAGAAAGTCTTTAAAATAGGGAGGCAAGTGAACTACAAGAATCTAATGAGTCTGAGAAAAGCCCCCAAAGTCTATGTAGAGAGTGGGTTAGAAAGTAGGAGGATTAAAAGTGGAACAATTTAGGTGAATGATATGGTTATTTTCATAATTTAAACAAGATGTAATAGTGGAGGAGAAGATATGGAAAAAGGATACTGGGGTTGAAAGCAATATAGAGAGCAAATAATTTTCCTAAAGTTTAACAATGATATTGAGAGAGGGAAGACACAAGAATGACTTTAGATTCCCAAAATGAACAACTGAATTGTGGCTCAGTGTTCATGGTTAGGAATCATAGGGGAAAATGCTCCACTTGGAGAAAGAGCTTGGCAGAGGGAGAAGATGAGTTTTGTTTTAAATGTATTTAATTCTAAATTACTATGATGAATTAAAACAGAAAGTAAACAGCAAGGCATACAGTTCAAAAACTGAAAAAAAATTCTTCAGTTGAAAATAGTGGTAGGTAGTGATCATCAGACTGAAAAAACAGATGGATACACTTCACAAAGAGTATAAGTAGCTATAGACAAAAACAGGGAAGATACTTAAGGCTTGCGTCAAAAGCAGCTTGGTAAATTGTACAGTATACATGGGCTGAGAACATAAACTGAGATAAAAATTTGATTTTGCTTTAACCATTGGGTAAGTAATTTATTTCTTCATAAGTTGGTAGTTTTTAAGGAATGAAACCAACTAACATAAAACAAAAGCCATTTTCTAAAAGAATACAAAGACTTTATAATGTGAGGAAAGACCTGAGTGCTGGGGAAGTCCTGTGTATATGTCAATAAAGCACTGTTGGCCAATAGGGAAGCAAGATAGGTGGGACTAGGAGTCCAGGAGGACTCTGGGTAGGAGAAACACAGGGAGTCAAGATGTAGCTGCCATAGGGATAAGAAGCTTCTCTGTTTGAAAAGCGTCAGTGCTTCCTGCTGAGATCTAATGGCTGAATTTCTAATACCAATTGGTTTTGTTTGAATACTTCTTTCCAAACCTACTATGTTCTGGTTAACAAAACAGGTAACACATCACCATTTGCACAAGACTGACTCTAGACCTTGTCCTGAGAGGAGATATGAACTAGACCAAAGTTTTCCACAAATATTGGTCCCCTAATAAAACCTGTTCTTTCTTCACTGGGGCCTTTTGATAGGGCTGCAGTGTAACTTCTCAACTTTATATAGAACCTTCTTTCTGCAATTCAGTGTTCTAGTTCTATGGTCACCAGCTTAAATCAAGCTCCCCAAGAATTTTCACTTTCCATCCCTAGTTCAGGATTGCATATAAATAGCTCATTAGCCCTAAGACTTTTGCTTCATAGTTTAAAACTTACTTTATTTTTCCCTCCATGCTATGATTTCTCTCCAAGTGAAATTTGTCTAAATTACTTTTCTAGTAATTCATGGGATTGACTATTACTTGTTATCCTGCTACTCATACAGGTACTATTTTTGCCTTTGTTTTCATGCACAATTAAAGGTAAGAGTCCAATAATAATCAATCTATAACAGTACACTCAAGGTAAAATTTCATGCAGACAGAATCCTGATTTTACAAATATTTACCAATCCTTATTATACAACTGCTTTAGGATGAGACAATCTTAGCCCTGATGATCTTTAGAATAATTTGTGAGTCATGCAAAATAATTAATCATGAGTTTCATGTTTTATTAATAATCAGAATAAGTGCCAAGAGTCGAGGTAAGAATAGAGGAGAGCAGGATGAGAGATACCATAATAGATCGAGTCATTACAGGCTTGAGGAGAGAGCTGACACTAGTGAGATTTCCAGAGATCTACAAGGATAACACCAACTGGCAAACTAAACAATAGTGGAAAGACTACACTAATAGCACCTCCTTGATGATAGGGTTGATGACTATCCTGTATGCCATCCTAGAACCTTTATCCAGGAACTGATAGAAGCAGAAATGGATACCCAGAGTTAAACACTGAACTGAACTCCTGGAACCTAGTGACAGAGATGGAAGAGTGATGAGCAAAGGTGTCAAGACCATGATGATGAAACCCACAAAGACACGTGACCAGATAAGGGGGAGCTCTTGAATCCCAGACTGATGCCTGAGAGGCCAACAGGGGACTGATCCAGACTCCATGAATGTAGTGCCAGGGAGGAGGCCACAGAAATCACTGTGGCCTTGGGTAGTAGATCAGTGTTTATCATGGTTTATGAATGATCTTTGGGAGCCCATTTCAAATAGAGGGATGTTCTCTCAGCCTGGACACATGGGGAAGGGCCTAGGTCATGCCCAAGATGAAATGACAGACTTTAGAGATCCCCCCAAGGAGGGACTTACCCTCCCTGAGGAGTGATGTGGGGATTGGGTGGTGGGCTTGGGGACTGGTGGAGGGACAAGGAAGGAGGGGTGGAAGAGGGAGCTGGGACTGACATGTGAAACATTCACATTTCTAATTTAAATAAAAACATATATTGAGAAAATTTATTAATAAACAATAAAATATTGTAGAAAAATACAGTGCACACATCACAAAAAGAAAAGCACAAGGGAATTAAAATAATTAATAAGAATATGGGACCTAATGTGAAGAGGTAGTATCTCTAAGAGCTGTTAATTTTTCTTATGCTTTGTGTATTAAGTCTTGATTGGTAGCTGGTGAATCCAGCCAATGTGTGCTAATAAGGTTACAGAGGCTCTTATTTCATCAACGGATCAACCACTCATTGGTGCAAAATTTGTTGGCATTAGAGGAAGGAGGTAGAAAACATTCAAAACTTGGCCCTAAGTGGGGAAAATAGCTCACTCAACATATGACCTTAAGAAGTATTTTGTCCCTGGCCCCTTCCACTGTTGTTCTCTCTCTGCTTTGTAAGCACTAGAATTCTTTTTTGGTTAATTGCTTAGTTCATTCATTGTCTTTGTTATTGGGAGCAAATCATTTCACTTCACCAATTTCCAGTCTCTTTCTCATTAAAACAGGACACCAAGCCAAGCTTTTCAGTTGAATAAGCATTTGTTGTCTTGTATTTTCCCAAGCTGTTGTTTAACAGGATGGTGTGGTTCATCCAGGGTCACTGCCCTTTCATTACTGCTAACAAATAGTTTGAGATATAAAGTAGTTCTTACCTTTTATGAATGTTTCCCCAAGAAGCATTGATAGTCTCTGTTATCATGTGTACTTTTCTGGTATCATCTGCAGAATAGTCCCGAAGAAGCTTCAGTGCCAAATCATTTACCACATCTACATTTATTTGCCACTGGCGGAGGTCTTTGGCCAACAGCTATAAGTGTGCATAGGAAATAAAATTATTGTTACTATTTATCTAGGAAGGTTCCTAGTGGGATATCTTAAAATATTTCATAAACAGTTACTGATTATTCAGGTCACAGCATGTCTGCACAATTGTTTTGAACCTATCACATGAGTCAATCATTCATGATGTTGTGAATTAACACTCTTTTCATGAAAAAATTTCAAATACAGGATCTTAAGCATTAACTCATTTCAGGTACTTCAGTTTAGTTCTAATAAATTCAGAATAAAATAACTCAATTTTTTATCAGAAGAGGGAATATAAGAGACTCATTTATAATTGTTTAGAATGTGACATAACAAAATCTAAATAGAAAAAAAATGCATTTCCTCTCTTCATTAACTTGTTGAATTGTTTATGTAATTAGTGCCATCTACTGGCATTTAACAAACTCTGCATAACAGAAAATGCTGAATAAAATGAGTGCTATTACCCCACAGTTTCTGAAGGATTTTAGTACTTTAAAGATACTGTATTTTAGTATTCAAATACAAGGCAAGATATAAAACTCTAAAAAAATAACTTGTGTTTTCATTTGTTTTTGACAATTGAGAGTAATAAAACTAGTAATTTCTTCACTGGAAAGAAGTCAACCAAGGTAATGTACATGTGGATGTATATCAAGCCAACATTTCTACTTGTAGCTAAGATCTACATATTGAGACAGCATTTACATTTAATACAGTGTGGAGAGTTAACATATTAGTATACAATTAGAGAAATATGAACAGGCAACTAAATGAAGAGAATAAATAAAATCATATTATAAAAGAGAAAACTTCCAAGTAATATAATAAATGCATTAAATCAAGAATGTACAATTTGATGATAGTAAACAAAAGTTAATATTAGGGAAGACAAGTATACTTCTTACATTGTATTTTTGGAAACAAAATATTATGACAATTTGACAATAGATACCAAGTCACCCCATAACAGCACTTATACTTTAGTTTTTATAATATATTAAAATTATAAGTATATTGCAAGATTAAAAATTTTCACCAAAAGAGTAATTTTAATATTTGCTGAGAGATACTAGAAAATAATAAAAAATGTGCATAATAAACATGGTAAAGAGAACATGTTTGGTCTGAGGGTGTAGCTTAGTGGTAGAGTACTTGCACGAGGCCTGTGTTCAATTCCCATTATCAAAGCAAACAACAAAGACAACCATAATTTTCTTATGGCAAGACAAAGTACAATTTTTAAAACTCAGTATGAACAGAAGAAATAGCAATTATAGGAAGAAACATTTTTATTTATTTTTTTGTTTTGTCTTTGTATGATGTTTATAGGCACAAAATAAAAGCTTGGTATTTTGGTATAATTCAACACATTTGACTGGAATTCTATCCCTCACAAAGTTAGAGTTTTTTATATACTCCACCATTTCTCACTTAGACAGAATATTATATTTTGGAATCAACTAAATAGTACCTCTTACTGAATACAGCAAATAGTTTCAGCTGATCACACTATTACTAAAATACTAAAGTGCTGTGAAGGCAGGAGAGAGAGAGAGAGAGAGAGAGAGAGAGAGAGAGAGAGAGAGAGAGAGAGAGAGAGAGAGAGAGAGAATTTCTTTTGGTACAGAACATGGTTGTTGGTACCACAAAACAATTGAAATCTAGTCTTGTGAAATGTCAGTCTTTCTTCAGTACTTTTATCAAGAATTGATAAATTGCCTGGCAGTGATAGCACACACTTTTAATCCTAGCACTTGGGAGGCAGAAGCAGGCAGATCTCTGTGAGTTTGAAGCCAGCCTGGTCTACAGGGTGAGTACCAAGACAACCTCCAAAGCAATATAGAGAAACCCTGTTTTGGAAAAAAAGAATCAATAAATTGATAACCAAGAAATAGCTCCTATTTCTGCTTTGCAGATTCCCGTACTAAGCATAAGATGTGTGAATGGGAAATGATGCCATGAGTGTTTCTCTTTTCTAGAAAATTTCTAGGATAAAAATTGTCTTTCCATTTTTTGTTATGTTTAACCATATTGAAAATCCTCAAGAATTTTGAGTATTAATTTTTATTATTTTATTTTATTTTTATTCCCAAGTATACACACGGACTTTGGACTATCTCATCTTTAACAGCAGATTCTGAAGTAGATTATTGTCTTTTATTTTTTTAGTTATACTCTTTAGAAATTACTCATTGGCTTCTTTTCAATCTTAACAATTCATAACCATTCTGCATTCACTATTCTAACAAAACTGTTCTGACAGACATCACTTCAACAAAACTGATTATTGTCCTAAATTCATCTGTTAAAGTTGCATCTATCTATCTGTCTGTCTTTCTGTGTGCTCTGTATGTACAGTGCACCATGGTATGCATGTTGAGGTCAGAGGTTTCTTTCCACCTGGGCAGGTCCTGTGGATTGAACTGTTTTATCAAGCTTGGTGATAAGCACTTTTGTCTGCTGAGCCATCTTACTGGCCCTGTCCTAATTTATTTATCTATGCCTGCAACCTCATCCTCTGATATCTTACTCTGATTTTTCTCCTACAAAATGCTGAGTTTAGCTCCTTGCCTTAACAACTGTCTTGTCCATGTAACCTGCTCTGTCTAATTCTAATGAGAAGATAATAGGAGGAACAGAGACTTAGAGTCTGTTTTCATTGTACATACTTCCCCTTCACCATAAGACTGATTTGCTCTCAGCCAGTTTACTTATCTGAAGGAGGGGATATTCAAATGACATGTTTAGCTGGGCTACCACAATAATCTGAAGCCCTTCTCAAGTTGTAACCTCATGAACAGGCAGTGCATACCTACATTTGTAGGATATTTCCATTTCAAGGTTGTTTGTTACTGAAACTTTGGTGGAAAGTAATTATCTGGCTTTATTACCAATGGTTTGTATTTCTGGGAAGTCAGAAGCTCTTTTAATTGATTTGCAGCAGAAGATACTATGGACTGCTCTTCCTTGGATTTTTTTCTTTTCTTGAATCTCTCTATTCTCTTATAGAATGTAAGGTGGCTTTTGCCTGTCTATTAAATATTATTTATAAAATTTGTTTTTGATTTAATTGTCTGTTACTTCTGATTTTAAACTGATTCTCAACCAGAGAAGGAGAAAGGGGCTACATCTACCTCCAATGTAGATACATCATGAAGTTCCCTTATACCTGAAGCTTCTACTTAATTTATGTCCCATCATCTTTTGCTCACATTTTGCAATAACACTTGACTCACACTTTCTGCACTCAAACTGGCCTTCCAATATACATATAACAGTCCGAGTTAATTTTTCATAAGACAAATAGTAGCTTTGATGCTCCTTTGTGTAAAAAACTTTACGTAAATAATAAAATCCAAACCTTCCATTTGCTAATACAGACCGCAAAGAGAAGTAGCACACCTATGTATCTATATACTTTTAGCTTTTAACTTTTCTTTCCTATTGCAATTTTTCAGTTGTTCACTTAACAATAGAAAAGTCATTAAAGTTAAGACACTTTTTCAAGATGGTAAAGGCAGTGAAAGACATCATGCAAGTTCAGGTATCAGGACTCTAAGGATTCAATCCATATGAATGACATTTTTTGCAGATAAATAAATTAAGGAATGTAGTTATATCTGTTGTAATTGAACTTTGAAGAACATAAAACAGCTTTCTTAATGATTACAGAATTATTGGAAAATTATTGTGTAAATTACAGTAAGATTTTCATAAAAAGTGGAAAAAGAATATATTTGTTTTGGTTCTTTAAAAATTAAACAACTTAGCTACAAATATGAATTAATGTTCTATAAATCTTTATCGGGAATGTAAAGTTAATTCCTCTCTTTCCTGTGTGAATTAAAATGGCCTATAAAATCCTTTATGGATTTATAATAGAATTGTTAAAATAGGTGCAAGGAAGCTATTTCAAATGTAAAGCCACTCACCATTAACTCTACGACTCATCTATTAAACCTTTGACATTACCAAACAATTCTGTTTCACAAGGTAAAATTCCATACAGGATACTATTTAAGAAAATGGCCCTCATTTTCCAGCTTACTGGAAATGATTAATCTTTTCAACAGCTTTGAGGGCTACATCCCAGTGCTGCTACTTTTTGTCCTTTCAACAATGACTACAAGCTGAGAGCAGGCTAGTAAATGTGTTATCGGCCAACCCATTAGAGTTCCATTATTTTCTGTCTTACATGGCTTCATGTAATGAATTTTTATAATTAAACTAATGGCACACAATTTATTTTTCCCCTCCTTACTTTCAGGCCCCATTTCTCTTGCAGCTTCTTTGAAATAAGTTTTATACAAAAGAAGGGAGGAGAATCCTCCAAGTGCTTCATTACCTTAATTTCATTATGACATTTTGGAAAGCATTCTCTTTATTTGAGCTCTGGCTTTAATTTGCTGACTTTATTAAAAGGCTTAAGCAGTGTTGTAATTAACAAATCATCCAGATACCCCAGGCTTCTAAGGGAAGTCTCGTTGAGAGGGTGTAGAAGTGGTCCAGTAGAATCTACCTCAAAAATAACATCAGAAATCCCCAGATAGTAGCATTTTCTTGTACCACCATACCCGGATTTCTAGGTAACTTTTCAAATCCCATGAGTCTACTATGGGAGTGAACATTCACAAGTCTCTTTGTCATGTGATTATGTATCTATACTTTACAAATCTAGAAAACAAATATCTGTAGTCTTCATGATGTGCTGATATAATTTTAAATCAGATCTACCATTACATTATCCACCTGTTAAATAGACATATAGAAATTGTATACTTTAGTGTTTTTCCTTCAGTACCATCGATGTGTAACCATTCCTACAATCCAATTATTGAAACAGTCTCTTCTTTACAAAATAAAATCTCATACTGGTAATAGCAACTTTCCGCTGTCCATTTCTTTATCCCCAGTTGTTACTTGTATTACATATGAACAGACAGAGAAAATGGTAAATGTTATTTTTTACTGGGTTATGTCAATTAGCACAATGGCTTTGAAATTTATTTATGCTTTAGTATTAGCATCATGATGAACTTTTATCATTTAGTAATTTTTCATTTTTAGGTGTTCCACATTTTGTTTATATATTCATTTGCTGATGGACAGATGGGTTGATTATGCTTTCTGGTATGATTAATATTACCATGGAATTCTGTACAATTTTTCTATTTTTATTCCTTTTGAGTATATATTTAGCAATAGAGTGCTAATATTTATATAGTTGTAAACTACAGAATATTTTTCCATTGTTTTCACAGTTTATTTCACCTATTTGTTCATTCATTTCTTTGTTTATTTGAGAAAGGATCTCCTTATATATATCTGGCTGTCATGGAACTGTAGACCAGGCTGGCCTTGAACTTGCAGTGATCCTTCTGCCTCTTTGTTGTAACCACTTAGATTTTAGATGTACACTACCACATCTCAACATAGTTATCACCTGAAATCCTCATCAAATATATAAAGGTTCTATTTATTGTACATCCTTGGTAGTGCTTGTCAGTCTGACATTTTAGCTGTTCTAATGAGTATAAAGTGATGTTTCATTGTTTTTCATTTATATTTTCTCATCAATAGTGATAGTCATATTATCATTGTTTAGGTATGTATATTTTGGAGATTTTTTCTGAAAAAACAATTTCTGTAACTGGATCATTTGTATTTTTTGATACTGAGTAATTGGAGTCTATATATGTTCTTGAATACAGTCTTCATCACAGATACCATTTAAAATATTTTCTTCTTTCCTGTGGATTGTCTTTTAAGTTATTGGCATTGTTTGAAATACAAAAGTTTTAGTTTTGATCAAGCGTAATTCATTTGTCTTTTCTTTGATTACATTTACTTTTGGTGCTGCATCTAAGAAGATATTGCCTAATAATGATTTTTACCCACATACTTCCTTGAAAAAGCTTACAGTTTTATGTTTCTGTATATGTGCATATGTTGTGTGTATGTGAGTGTGTGTATATGTGCATGCATATGGGTATGAAATTTTGAATATGTATATGCAAGCCAGAAGATGGTGATAAGTGCCCTAATTTAACACTGTGTATCTATGCATTTGATATAGGGTCTCTCATCGAATCTGGCTTAATTTTCTTGACTAGGCTGGAAGTCAGCCTCAATGACCCTATTCTTGATCCCTATAAACTAGGTTGATAGTCAGTTATTGAACACCCAGCTTGTTACATGGATGCTCGGATCCAAACTCTAGTACTCTCGATTGCACAATAAGTTATTTTCAGTCCTGAGTCATCTCTCCTGCCCTTAAAGTTTTAGTTCTTGTGTTTAGTTTTACATTTCATCCTGGAATAGGTTATTTTTTCAAGTAATTAACTTTAATTTATTCTCAATATAAATGCTTACCTGTAATTAACAAATGAAAATTATACATGTTTATAGGATATAATGTGATATGTGTGTATGTATGTATATTGTTACTACTTTATGGTAAATAACTTAATCTGCCATCTCATATAGTGTTCCTTTTTTTGTCTTTGAGCATTTGCAATGTGGTTTTAAAATATTCAGATGAATACAATAATTTATTAATAGCCACATCAGCACATTATATAATAAACTTTGAGGATTTATTCATTCTTACTGAAAACTTGAGACATGATTTCTACCATAACCTAAGCTTCTTGTAATAACCACTCTTATCTCCACTTGTGTAAGTTTGAAGTGATTACATTCCATATCTAAATCCATGTGACATAATAAGATGTTCATCTTCCTATACCTGGCATATTTTACTTAGTGTAAGTCCCTTAAGTTCATTCATGTTGTTACAAATGATAGAATTTATTTCATTGGGTTTTCTACCCCCATATGTATATATATATATATATATATATATATATATATAGTATATAAGTATATCATATCCCTACTCCTGGGATAAAATATCACCTAGTTTTAGTGTTAATCCTTTTAATATGTCTTTGTGTTAAAACTGAGAATATTTTGGTAATGTTTTTACTCTATATACATAAAGCACCTTACTCTTTTATTGTGATGTGTTTGCTTATTTGGGAAATACTATTCTACCTTTGGAAAATTTTGTAAAAGATGGAGATTAATTATTCTTTAAAAGCTTGGTAGAATTCACTTGTAACGCCCTCTGGACCTGCATGTTTCCTTGTGGGGAGACTTAAAACTGATGACAGCAGATACTTAGACGTATACCCAAATATTAGGTGGAGATCAAATAACCCAGCAGAGAAGGAGGAAGGGGTCAAGGATATCACAAGAAAGCGGCCCACATTATCAACTAAGTAGGGCTCATAGGAGCTCACAGAGACTGAAGCAAAAATCACAGAACCTGCATGGGTCTCATCTGGGTCTTCTGCATGTATGCTGTGGTTGTGTAGCTTGGTGTTCTTGTGGCACTGACAGTGGAAGCAGGCATATCTTGGACTCTTTTTCTCTGTTCTTGGGATCCTTTACCTCATACTGGGGTGCCTCATCCAGTCATGCTATGAGGGTTTGCACCTAGCTTTATTGTAACTTTTTATTTGTACTTCATTGATGTTGTGGAAGGCCTGATGTTTCTGGAGGACCAGTGGATCTGGGGGAGAGGTGAGGTGTGAGGTTGCCTGGGAAGAGTGAATAAATCAGAAACTGAAGTCAGGATGAAATGTATGAGACAAGAATAAAAGAAAGAAAGCCCTATCATTCCATTTACTTATTACAGGTTAATTGTATTATAACTTCAGTTGATCATAACATTCTCTATATTCAATTTTATTTGTATACGATTCAGAGCAATATGCCCTTTAATTCCTAAGATTAGTTATTTAAGCCTTCCTTCTGTTTTTAAAATTATATTTAGCAAAAAAGAGTTCTGTTATACATAAACATAGTTCTAAATCTTTCTGTATTGAATTTATTTTCTTTCTTTCATTATTTTCACTATAGCATCTATTATTTCTGGTAATAATAGTATTTTCTTCTTTGTGTAGTTTTCAATGATAGAAACCTCGGCTATTGGTTCGAGGTTTTTCTTCTTTTTTCCTCACAACAATATATAATATGACACAATATCTTCAGAAGCCCAAGTATTTCGTGTTTTTATTTTCATTTGTTTCAAGGTTGTTTTAATTTACATTTGATTTATTCTCTGGCCCAGTTCTTACACTAGCATGCATTATATTTTGGGTTAAACTTATAATGTTTTCAATGTATACTAGATATTTAGTTTTAACCTTATTCCATAGTCTCCAGAAAACGTACATTATAGAATTTTAAGCTGTTTGAATGTATACTATCTTGAAAAGGATTTGTAGTCAATTGAGAGTGTGTATTCTGCTTTTATTGTGTAGAACATTATAGAGATGGCTACTACACTTTGTAAAATTTTAATGGTTTTTCAAGTGTCTTTCCTTATTTTCTTCCCAGATATTCAATTTGTTGTTAAAAATGAGAAAGAGCCAGCTATACTTTGTTGAACTATTACTTCATTTTGTCAGTTTTTGCTTTATGTATTTTCAGAATATTTTCCGTTTTCTCAGGCTGAATTATATCTATTTGTCATGGCTGTTTTTTCCTTATGTCTTTTGTGACTGCAAATCCAGCATTTCCATTTGTTTCTTGTTTATAATTTTTATATTTATTTTACATATCTACCTTCTACACAAAGATGTCACAGCAACTCAATCCTGAGATGCCCATTTAAAGTTTTTCTCAAAATCTTCCCAGTGAGTATCACTGCCAGTGTAAGATGCCTTGCTAAATAACTGGTCATGAATTGTATGTACAATGAACCATAATGTATGCCTTTTCCTGGGGACTTAGCTATAAGTCAAATCAAATAAAGACTAGATTGTGTACATAGACTTGTTTTTAATTTATTTTTCCCAGGGAGATGCAAGACAGCTCAAATAGTGCCAAGACTCTTGGAATAAAATGTGGCTTTCTGAGGAATACCAATCCTGCCAATCTTGGTGGCTAGGAGACTGATAGTGTTCATAGCTACCACTGGCTCCAAGGCCACTGATCTTCAAGACTACTGTGGAGCCGGAAGAAAATGAAAGGAAATTTTAAAAATCTCAAATCTTGATGTTTTTGTGGAAGTATAATACTTCAGATATTATAATCTCTGATTAATGTCCTGGTTTCAGCAAAGAGTATTTTAAAACTTATTGCCAGAATTTGTTTTTGTTGATGAGTGGATTTCTAGAGTCATCACCACTTATTTACAAATATTGAAGAAATTAAGCTATGAACCGAAACCTAGGTGAAATAAAGGTGTGGTCAGAGCATAAAGGAATGCAAGACATGGTATCTCTGCCTAAAATATGCGTATGAGTATCAGGAGAAAGTATCCTTTTACTACGTATGTTTTATCTTTGATATAAGGTATAGTTCATATGTTTGAAGTTCAGCAGCTTCCCAGTGCTTCAAGAGGAAAAGTGCTATTAGTATATTCATTCTTCTTATTCATGTAGCAGCTTTATATAGTGAATAAAGGTGGATATTAAAATGTAGGACCAAATGGTAGGTTCTGAAAACAAGATTTCAGACAAGGTTTTTCATTATTAGATTAGAAAACAAATCTTCAAACTACTAGTTTCAGTCAATTTGCAGAAATAACTTTGTGTAACTCCAATATATATATATATATAATATTATCAAAAATGTGTATGCTTAACATACATAAAATAATTCTATTTGTAACATTATACATATCTGTAATGCAGACAGGATACTGTATGGTATATAAGTTTTAATTCCTCCACATATAATAAAATTGTACCCTTCATGTTTATCCAAGAAGATTCTTGATTTCTTTTTACCTACTAAAATAATTTGTGATCCACAAGTAGCCAGTATAGCTTCTTTATGGAGGGGCTTAATTTTGAAAATTAATTATAATTACATTGTATCTGTGGTCCAGTAATTGATATATTTAAAACATATTTTTTCAGTCTTGGCAATGTTTATTTAATAATTTTAAAATTATTAGATTCCTCACTAGAAATAGTTTCAAGTATTAAATAGCTAAATCAGCTAGGCTCAAACAAGATTTCACTTCTCTATTGAATTCATGTACTCCTAGTTCAGCCAAGCACAAAGCGGCTAATGTCATCATGTTTGAGAAGCTTTTATGCTGAATTTGACACAGAAGCAATCACAGAGCAGACAAAAAAAGGAATTTCTCTTTCAAAGGCTGAAAGAAGAAAAATAAATGAAAACTATGAGACTGGCCATATCTCTCTTGCACCAGAAAAGAAAATTCAAAATGATCAAGAAATAATTTTTTCCAAAGAACTTCTTGCCAAGTTTGGATCAATCTTAGCCTGTGAACAGGCAGTGAACTCAGTCAAGATGGTACCAAATGATGTATATCCTCGGATGATCATTGTTGTCAGTTTCAGGTGCCAATGGCATACTTTTTTTAACTTATTTTGAAATTTCTAAATGGCATCACCACTAATAGTACTCTGTTATGACTTACTGTCAGGGATTTTGATTAGTGTGGAATCTTGTAGGTTTTTTCCCTATAACATCTGTCTCTCTTAAAAGAGCATTTTTTACCAGCTTCAAAAGGATTAAATGAAGATATGTGGTTAATAAAATGATCTGCATTCCAAACGCACATCTTTGTTTATGCAACAATGAGAGAAAGTACAAATAGATTATGGATAGTTTTTCATGATTAGTAAATCATAGAATAGACAGCTTGAAATCTGTTTTGCTGCCCAACCAGTATTATCCTACTGCTGTCTCTTTCTATCCTGACCACATTTTTTTTATCATTTTTTATTTTAATTTTAAATAGCTTGTTTTACATGTCAATCCCAGTTCCCTCTCCCTCCCCTCTTCCCGCACTCCCCTTCCCCCCCTCCCTCCCACCCTATTGCCTAATCCTTCCACATAGGGGATATCTAGAGTCTGTCATTTTACTCTTGGTAGGGTCAAGGCACTCCCCTAAGAGTCCAGGCTGAGAGAGCATCTCTCTTTGTGCTATAGGCACATGAAGACAGTTTGTATACCAGGGATAGACACTGATCCACAGCTCAGGGCCCCATAGGTTGCCCAGGCCTTCTCACTGACACTCACATTTGGGGGGGTCCAGATCAGTCCCATGCTGGCCTCCCCACTGTCGGTCTGGGGTCCAAGAGCACTCCCCTGTTCAGATCAGCTGTCTCTGCTGGTTTTGCCAGCCCATTCTTTACCAATTTGCTCATCACTCCTCTCTGGCACTGGGTTCCTTGGGTTCAGTTCAGTGATTAGTTGTGTGTTTGCCTCTGCTTCCATCAGTCACAGGATGAAGGCTCCCGGATGGTTATAGACATCAAGTTCATTATCAGGAATGGGCATTCGAGGTGGTCCTTCCACTATTGCTTAGCTTGACAATTGATGTTATACCTTTAGATCACTCGAGGTCACTCTGGTGCCTGATCTGTCTTCGATCCTATGATTCCCTCTTCCCCCTATTCTACCCCCACCCCCTCAACTTCCTGTTCCCCCATGACCAACTCCCTTCCTCTTTACCCCCTCTATTCTTCCCAGGTCCCACTCCCCCCCTTCCCTCGCCGTGTTCCCCATCCATTCAGAGGATCTTGTCTCAATCCTCTTCTCTTGGGTACTATGCATATATGCATATCTTTTAGGTTCTTTCCTGTTTCCCAGACTCTCTATCTGTGGAAGTGCAGACTGGCACTATCCTGATCCATATCTAAAATCCATATATGAGTGAGTACATACCATGTTTGTCTTTTTGCAACTGGGTTACCTCACTCAGGATGGCTTCTTCCAGTGCTATCCATTTCCCTGCGAATTTCAAGATTCCATTGTTTTTTTTCTGCTGAGTAATACTCCATTGTGTAAATGTACCACATTTTCTCTATCCACTCTTCAGTTGAGGGGCATCTAGGTTGCTTCCAGGTTCTGGCTATTACAAACAATGCTGCTATGAACATAGTGGAGCAGATGCCCTTGTTGTATGAACCTGCCTCATTTGGATAAATGCCTAAGAGTGGAATTGCTGGGTCTAGTGGTAGATTAATTCCCATTTTCCTGAGGAATCTCCATACTGATTTCCAAAGAGGCTGTATGAGTCGGCATTCCCACCAGCAGTGGAGGAGTGTTCCTCTCTCTCCACATCCTCTCCAGCATAAATTGTCTTCGGTGTTTTTGATTCTAGCCATTCTGACAGGAGTAAGATGGTATCTCAGAGTTGTTTTGATTTGCATTTCCCTGATGGCTAAGGATGTTGAGCACTTTCTTAAGTGTCTCTTGGCCATTTTAGCCTCCTCTATTGAGAATTCTGTTTTGTTCTGTACCCCACCTTTTAATTGGATCCTTTGGAGACTTGCTTCTTGAGTTCTTTGTAAATTTTGGAGATTAGCCCTCTGTCAGATGTGGGGTGGGTGAATATCTTTTCCCATTCTGTGGACTGTCTTTCTGTCTTGTTGACTGTGTCCTTTGCCTTACAGAAGCTTTTTAGTTTCATGAGGTCCCATTTGTTGATTGTCGATCTCAGTGTCTGTGCCACTGGTGTTATGTTTAGGAAGTGGTCTCCTGTACCAACTCGTTGAAGAGTATCTCCCACTTTCTCTTCTAAAAGTTTCAGTGTGGCTGGATTTATGTTGAGATCTTTGATCCATTTGGACTTAAGTTTTGCACAAGGCGATAAACATGGATCTATCTGCAGTTTTCTGCATACCAGTACCCAGTTATGCCAGCACCATTTGTTGAAGATGCTTTCTTTTTTCCACTGTACAGTTTTAGCTTCTTTGTCAAAAATCAGGTGTTCATAGGTGTGTGGGTTAAAATTAGGGCTTTCGATTCGGTTCCATTGGTCTACCTGCCTATTTTTGTGCCAATACCAAGCTGTTTTCAGGACTATAGCTCTATAATAGAGCTTGAAGTCAGGTATGGTGATGCCTCCTGATGTTCCTCTATTGTATAGGGATGTTTTGGCTATCCTGGGCCTTTTGTTTTTCCATATAAAGTTGATTAATGTACTTTCCAGGTCCTTGAAGAATTGTGATGGAATTTTGATAGGGATTACATTGAATCTGTAGACTGCTTTTGGCAAGATTGCCATTTTTATTATGTTGATCCTACCAATCCAAGAGCATGGGAGATCTTTCCATTTTCTGGTATCTTCTTTGATTTCTTTCTTCAAAGACACAAAGTTCTTGATATACAGGTCCTTCACTTCCTTGGTTAACATTATCCCCAGATATTTGATGCTGTTTTTGGCTATTGTAAAAGGTGATGCTTCTCTGATTTCTTTCTCGGTCACTTCATCTTCTGTATATAATAGGGCCACTGATTTTTTTGAGTTTACCTTGAATCCTGCCACATTGCTGAAGGTGTTTATCAGCTCTAGGAGTAACCTTGCGGAGTTTTTTGGGTCAGTTATGTAAACTATCATATCATCTGCAAATAGTGAAAGTTTGACTTCTTCTTTTCCTATTTGTATCCCCTTTATCTCCTTTTGTTGTCTTATTGCTGTAGCTAGAACTTCAAGTACAATATTGAAGAGATATGGAGAGAGTGGACAGCCTTGTCTAGTTCCTGATGTTAGAGGAATTGCTTTGGGTTTCTCTCCATTTAGTTTGATGTTAGCTGTTGGTTTACTGTATATTGCTTTTATTATATTCAGGTACGTTCGTGTTATCCCTGATCTCTCTAGGACCTTTATCATGAAGGGGTGCTGGATTTTGTCAGAGGCTTTTTCAGCATCTAGTGAGATGATCATGTGGTTTTTCTTTCGCAGATTGTTAATATGGTGGATTACATTGATAGATTTTCTAATGTTGAACCATCCCTGCATTCCTGGAATGAAGCCTACTTGATCATGGTGGATGATTTTTCTGATGTGTTCTTGAATCCGGTTTGCAAGTATTTTATTGAGTATTTTTGCATCAATGTTCATGAGGGAAATTGGTCTATAGTTCTCTTTCTTAGTTGTGTCTTTGTGTGGCTTGGGTATCAAGGTAATTGTAGCCTCGTAGAAAGAGTTTGGCAGTGAGCCTCCTGCTTCTATTGTGTGGAATACTTTGACGAGTATTGGAATGAGCTCTTCTTTGAATTTCTGGTAGAATTCTGCACTGAAGCCATCTGGGCCTGGGCTTTTTTTGTTTGGGAGACTTTTGATGACTGCTTCTATTTCATTAGGGGTTATAGGTCTGTTTAGATTATTTATCTGTTCTTGATTTAGTTTTGGCAAGTGATATCTATCCAGGAAATTGTCCATTTCCTTTAAATTTTCAAATTTTGTGGAGTACAGATTTTCAAAGTATGCCCTGATGATTCTCTTGATTTCTTCATAGTCCGTTGTTATGTCCCCTTTTTCATCCCTGATTTTGTTAATTACCATGTTCTCTCTCTGTCTTTTGGTTAGTTTGGACAGAGGTTTGTCTATTTTGTTGATTTTCTCGAAGAACCAACTCTTTGTTTCATTGATTCTTCTCAGTGTTTTCCTGGTTTCTACTTGATTGATTTCAGCCCTCAATTTGATTATTTCCTGGCGTCTGCTCCTCCTGGGGGAGTTTGCTTCTTTTTGTTCTAGAACATTCAGCTGTGCTATTAACTCTCTAGTATGACTCTTCTCCAGTTTTTTCATGTGGGCACTTAGTGCTATAAACTTTCCTCTCAGCACTGCTTTCAAAGTGTCCCATAAGTTTGTGTATGTTGTGTCTTCATTCTCATCGAAATCGAGGAAGTCTTTAATTTCTTTTTTATTTGTTCCTTTACCCAGGGATGGTGCAATTGTGCATTGTTCAATCTCCATTAGTTTGTAGGGGTTCTGCAATTTGTGTTATTGTTGAATTCTAATGTTAATGCATGGTGGTCTGATAAGATGCAGGGGGTTATTCCAATTTTTTTGTATCTGTGGAGATTTGCTATGTTTCCTATTATGTGGTCAATTTTAGAGAAGGTTCCATGTGGTGCCGAGAAGAAGGTATATCCCTTTGTATTTGGGTGGAGTGTTCTATAGATGTCTGTTAAACCCAGTTGGGTCATAACTTCTATTAATTCTTTTGTTTCTTTGTTAAGTTTCTGTCTGGAGGTCCTGTCTAGCGGTGAGAGCGGAGTGTTGAAGTCTCCTACTATTAGTGTGTGAGATTTTATGTGCATTTTGAGCTTTAGTAATGTTTCTTTCACGAATGTAGGTGCCTTTGTATTTGGGGCGTAGATGTTTAAAATCGAGACTTCGTCTTGATGTATTTTTCCTTTGATGAATATGAAGTGCCCTTCTTCATCTCTTTTGATTGATTTTAATTTGAAGTCTAATTTGTTAGATATTAGGATTGCTACGCCCGCTTGTTTCTTGGGGCCGTTTGATTGGAAGATCTTTTCAGAGCCCTTTACTCAGAGATAACGTCTGTCTTTGGTGTTGAGATGTGTTTCTTGTATGCAGCAGAAGGAAGGGTTCTGTCTTCGTATCCATTCTGCTAGTCTGTGTCTTTTTATAGGCAAGTTGAGGCCGTTGACATTGAGGGATATTAATGACCATTGATTGGTGATCCTTGTTTGCGCTTGATTTATTGTTAGTGAAGTTATTTTGTGTAGTTTCTCCTCCCTTTTTCTTTTGGTGTTTTGTAAAGTATGATTATATATTGCCTGTGTCTTTGTGAATGTAGTTATCTTCCTTGGCTCTAGGTTTTCCTTCTAGCATTTTCTGTAGAGCTGGATTCATGGATAATTATTGTTTAAATCTGGCTTTGTCATGGAATATTTTGTTTTCTCCATCTATGGTAATTGAGAGCTTTGCTGGATATAGTAGTCTGGGCTGGCATCCTTGTTCCCTTAGCGTTTGTAGGACATCTGTCCAGGATCTTCTGGCTTTCATCGTTTCCATTGAGAAGTCAGGTGTAATTCGGATAGGTCTGCCTTTGTATGTTACTTGGCCTTTTTCTTTAGCTGCTCTTAATATTTTCTCTTTACTCTGTAGGTTTGATGTTTTGATTATTATATGGCGAGGTGACTTCTTGTTCTGGTCAAGCCTATTTGGTGTTCTGTAAGATTCTTGTACTTTCATAGGCATATCTTTCTTTATGTTAGGGAAGTTTTCTTCTATGATTTTGTTGAATATGTTTTCTGTACCTTTAAGTTGAAGTTCTTCACCTTCTTCTATACCTATTATTCTCAGGTTTGGCTTCTTCACGGTGTCCCATATTTCCTGGATATTTTGTGTTAAGGATTTGTTGGTTTTGAGATTTTCTTTGGTTGATGACTCTATATCCTCTAATGAGTCTTCAACACCTGAGATTCTCTCTTCTATCTCTTGTATTCTATTGGTGATACTTGCATCTGTAGTTCCAGACCGTTTACCGAGCTTTTCTATTTCCAGCATCCCTTCATTCTGTGTTTTCTTTATCGTTTCTATTTCAGCTTTCAATCCTTCAACTGTTTGAGCTGTTTCCTTAATTTTCTTGGTTGTTTTTTCTTGGTGCTCTTTAGATTCTTCGGGAGATTTGTTTATTTCTTGAAATTTTTCCCCCATTTCATGGATTTTTTGTTTGTTTTTTCTTCTATTTCTTTAAGGGATTTCCTTGTTTCTTCTTTGAGGGTCTCCATCATCTTCATGAAATAATTTTTAAGGTCTGTCTCCTCTTCTTCATCTATGTAGTGCTTTTCGGGTCTTGCTGGTGTTGTATCCCTGGATTCTGGTGGGGTCATGTTGGTGTTTCTATTGCTGAGTGATCTCTTATTCTGTCTTCTTCCCATCTCTTCTTCCAGTGGGTGCTGGTGGGGTCTTTCTGTCTCCACTGGTCTCCTTCCTTACTGCAGCTGATGCTGGGGATGCTGAAGCTGGACTCGCTGGGGTTGGGGTCTTGGAGGGGCTGATCTCTTTCCTGAAGCTGGACTCCCTGGGGTTGGATCTTGGAGGGGCTGATGTCTTTCTTGAAGCTGGGCTCGCTGGGTTGGGGGTCTTGGAGGGGCTGATCTCTTTCCTGTGTGGGCGGCTCTTCTGGAAGCCGGGAGCGGCCCCGAAGATGGAGGGGGAAGGGTCCCTGACCACATTTTTAAGATGGGCTTTACCAGATGCAATCTCATAAGCGGTTTCTAGTATGTGAATGTGCTAATATTTCTAAAATTGCTTCCCATTTATTTTTCTAAGCAAGATGCAGAGAGTTTCAAAATATCAAACCATAAAGAGTTAACTTAATGAAAAGTTATGAAGAATTAAAATGGTAATGACTAAAAGTTATAAAATGATGAAAATCATGCAATTACACTAAACTGAAAATTCAAAAATTTAAAAATATAGGCATTATTAGAAAAATTAAAATGCATGTAGATAATAGCTAGAAGAGATTTGAGATGAGGATTTAAGACTAAGAATCATTAACATATCCAGATTACTCAGGATCCAGATCAGTAGAATTCAAGTATGGTGATTGATATAAAATATTAAAAAGATCACAGAGTTTGTGTTAGCATTTGAAACCATTCACTGTTATTTACTAAGAGTCGATTGGGTTACCATCAGGTATGTGGGAGCAAGGGAAGCTGACAGTTCCCCAACTCTGATGAGGGTTTTTCAAGATTAGGAGGTTTCCTTGACAACCATAGGCACACAAATGTAGCAATAATTTTTGAATAGGGAAATGCAGGTAAGATTATCCAGTGTCTTTTAGTATCTATATCCAAACATTTTTTCTTAAAAGAAAATTGTAAGTGATAAACTTGTCAACATTACTCACTTAGTGAGAAGACATTTGGCCACGAAAAGCAGATATCTCTATTCTTTGTTCCCCAAATTTGCAAAGAATTAGAAATAATGGAATATGATTTGCAATTATGTTGTTTTTCAAAGAATAAAATACTGTAAAAAGGTTGCCATGTTACACTATTTAATTACTTTTCAGCCAATTGGCAGATTTATGATATAATCTTATTTGTTAATTGATAATTGCTCTTGTCTCTTTCATGATGTTTTATTGATTTATTTAATCCTCACAGATAATAGGTAGAAGAGAAAATCTGTGAGGTTATCTATGAGAATAATTGCTATAAATCCCCTTTCTCATATCCCTATTCCTATCAAATTTTCTGTATACAATTTCAAAAGAGCATTTCTTGTAAGTAATGGCTGAGAGAACAAAATAAAACAATGCATGTAAATGACCAGCACCATCTTCAGCATACAACAAACATTCAACTTTAGTATCAGCAATAGGATTATTTTAGTATTCATGCTTACTATCCAGGAGAGGAGGTGGGTGGGAACTTTAAAGTTTGGCTATCTTTATCATCTGCCTTATGATCTTAACATGTATTGGAACAGCCTTGACTTTCATTAAGTTTATAAACATAGATAAAAATTCCTATGATTTCTATATAGATAATGGTCAAGTCATTTTTATGAAATACTCAAGACTATTCAAAGCCATTTTAAAAAATACTTGTTTTAGATGTTTGAATACAACTTTTTTGATTAGACTGCTTTGTTTTCTTCTTCCATATTTCTTTTTATTTTATTCTCTTATATGAAGCCATGTACTCTACTAACAGCTACTTACTATACCCTAATAATTCTTGACACCCCTTATGATTCTCTCAGGATAACATTTTTCATTTGCCAACCTTTAGAATACTCTTTATTCAAATATAGCATTGCTTATCTCTCATTTTCCTTTTTTTACATCTATCTCAAATCATCTTTTTGAAAATTTTGTATCCATTAACACCTTTTGTTTATGATCTGTGAAATTCATAGTGTACTAACTTCCAGGAGACTATATCAGAGCCTAGCACAATCATCACAGAGGCTTCATACATCAGCTGATGGGAACAGATGCAGAGATCCACAGCCAAATACTAGGCAGAACTTGCATAACCCAGCAGAGAATGAAGACGTCAAGGACACCACAAGAAAATGTCCCACACTATTAAATAACCAGGGATTATGAGGGCTCACAGAGATTGAACTGGATCAGGGAGCCTGATTGTGTCTGACCTAGGTCCTCTGCATAGGTTCATGTAGCATGGTGTTCTTGGGAGACAGCTTACAGAGGGAGGTTTGCCTATATTTGAGGCCCTTATCTTCCTACTGGGTTGCCTCATCCAGCATTACCATGGGTGGAGGTGCCTAGTCTTATTGCAACGTTATATGCCATGCTTGGTTGATTTCTCTGGTAGGCCTGCTCTTTTCTGAAGAGAAATGGTGAACCCTTTTTTGAAGGGAAATAGATCTGGGGGTAAGAGGGGGCCACTGGGAGGAGATTAGGGAGGGGATACTGCAGTCAGAATGTAATATTTGAAAGAATATTAAAAAGAGAACAGATCATTCAAGATTAACCATGTGGATTGCATTTCAAATAGTCAGGCCAAAAATTAAGAAAATCATTATTAGAAATTACTTATGCCACTGTGCCAGGAAATTACCAATAACAGAGTAATGATTAGCCTTAAAATCTATGTGGCCTTATGTAATTCTGGGTATATGTGAAGATCTTATATTCATAGCAGTTTATATCCTTTAACAAAGAGGCTATGATGAAGATTGGCTAAAGGTTTATTAATCCCACTTACTCTCCCTTAAATTAATGGGGAGAAAGTTCTGGTCAATGGGACATGGTAGAATTTCTAGGCCTGGCTATAAAACTCTATGGATTGAACAAACATATTCTCAGTGGCCTTAGGGTAATCATAAGTGTAACATGATAGTTTAAAAAAATGGAAAAGTTTATCCCTAAGTAACCATTTGGATAGATCTTTGAAATAGGATTTATCAGATTCTGACAGACTATACCCAACAAATTAATTTTTACTGATCTTAAATATATTATGCTGTTGATATTTTGGGGTTTATTTCTCAATTCAACTTAACATAATATAAAATACTGCATTAAGAATGAGATATTTTAGAGAGATATTTAGAGATAAAAAGCATCTAAGAAAATTATATGGTTTTTCTTCTTATATAGCTCATGCCAGATTCATACCCTTGGTTACAGGAAAGCCTTTTCTGCTAGATTAAAAAAAAAGGAAGTTTTGGGTTAAGTACTCAATCACATCACCTTCCAACCACATTATTTCATTGGTTTAAAATTTCTTAACAGTATCTACTGTATAGTATTTAATATCTCAGATGGCAAATAAATGCGACATTTCAAAGTATCAAATGTATGTACTTTCAACATTTGAAAGCATCAAATATATCATGCATGGTACTGGATAAAATTAATACACTTTATTTCTTTGCCCTTTTAGTAGAAAGTACTGAACTTTCAAATGGAAAGACATTTCTAATATTTATAGAAAGAAGAGGAAAAGGAGAAAGAAGACTAGGAAGCACAGAAAATGCTCTGTTAACAACAGAGAATTGGAGAAGAACATGAGAATACACTTTCCCGTTATACCTTTTCTGATATCCACTCATTTCCTTCTCCATTCAGAGCTCTTGTAAGGGAGTGGAGTATTAGATCTGTTACTTTTTCTAGGAAAAAGATTGTTGTAAACATTAATTTAACTTTGGCTACCACAGAAGTGTGGTATGCATACCATCTTTAAAGTGCTCTTAAAATAATGGAGCATTGTAAAAACCAGCTCATGGGTGGGAAAATAGCTCACTTCTTAGAGTGTTCGCCTAGTATTCAGGAAGTCTTTTGTTGAATCCTCAGGGGAAAGTTAGCAGGGTTGCATGGCACATGCATGCAATTTCTACACTCAGGAGGTATAGGCTACTTAAGAACTTGGTTCAACAAAATAAAACAAAAATAAACCCTGTGCATACTAAAAGATAAAAATTAGCTTTGAAGTTGTATCAACCTATCAATTTTCCTCTAATGTGAATTAAGTCTCAAAAATTTAAGCAGCTAGGTGTGGTTACACTCAACCATAATTCCACCTTGAAGGAGAATTTTGAGTTTGAGACTTTGTCTCAAAAGCAAGTAAACCAACAAACAAAAATCCACTGTTCATTTTTGTATGAACATAATTTTTCATTAAGACCATTAAATTTGTATATATGTCATGACTTTATATAGCAAGTATTTATTTTTAAAATGATGTTTGACACTAACCTTGGTTTCTGTGATCTTCTTTTGGATTTCATCCATCGTGTGAGGACCCTCTTTCCATGAGTCAAGCCTGGCTTTGGCCTGTCCTATGAACTGTTCAGCCTTTTCCTTTGCTTCTAGCCACTGTGTTGAGTCCTTTAACATTTCATTCAGCTGCTGTCTCCGGTTCTGAAGATGCTCCTGTACCTCATCCCACTGATTCTGAATTCTTTCAACTGGCAAAAAAGGAAGAATAAATAGCAGTAAATATTACTCTAGAGAACACAGTTGAAATTCATCATAAAATTTCTTTCCACATCTTTATTCCCCATTATAATATTCAATGTGCTATGGGTGTGATAATTAATAAATTTCTTTGCTCAGATGGAAAATTTGAGTTTCTATTAACTTACCATCATGAAATAAACTAGAATATTGGTGCTATGGGTAGAAATATTTTGTTCTTAATCCCTAAAACTAAGAGAGAATTATCTCTTAGAAAGGTACTGTAGGGCTTGATCCTATTACTTGTGAATTTGAGTTGGGAGTATAAGAGTCTGAGTTGGAAAGTCCTGAAGTCACAGACAAGATGGGAAACCAGAGACAATTTTCTACAGCTCATTTGGTAGTTATTCTATACCACTAGGTGACATTTCAATTTGAAGAGAGACCTATTCTCAAAATAATGGTAGAGGACTGGAGAGATGGCTCAGTGATTAAGAGCACTGGTTGCTCTTCCAAAGGTTCTGAGTTCAATTCCCAGAAACCACATTTGCTCACTTCCATCTGTAATGAGGTCCGGTGTCCTCTTCTGGCATAAAGGTATACATGTGGATAGAACCCTCATACATAAAATAAGTAAATATTTTTTAAATGGTGAGAAATGCCCGAATCCTGACTCTAGAGGTTGTCTTCTGGCCTTCACGCTCAAATGAGAACAAATAAGAAAAGTCATTGACCTTCTGTATATATATTTAACAAGGGGATTTGGACGAATATTTCATGCTTATGGCACTATGGAGGAGATTTTACACAAGAAACTTCCAAAGCCCATATTATCAATCCTCAGCAAAACCAGAATGGTATTCAGATGATATCACTTCATGATTCTTATACATATCAAGACATTTTGGCACACTTTCTTTGCCTTTTCCTATTCCAATTATTTTTACATTGAATTTACCAATAAAGCAGGCATTCCAAGGAGGGTATATAAGGACAAAATTATGCTAGAGGATTTATCTGTGAGCAGCTTTTTATACCTATGACTTAAGATATATGTTTTTTTCCTTTTAAGTATATCTTTGCTAACTACATATTCAAATATTTTTATAAATCAAGAATTCTCTTGATCATCCTTTGTATGGCCATGGACACTTATCATATACCACTATACTTTATATTTTAACTTTTCTATTTCTCAGTCTACACAATGGATACCTCACCAGCAAGGATAGGGTTTGTAATAGATTCTGGCAGTAACAGTAACTAATTTATATATGCTTGGTATTTTCCTTAAGTACAAGTTAGCAAACACTTGGCATACTAGAAAGAATGAAGGACTTTCTTTTTTGCATGATCAGACTTGCAGGGACAATTAAGGCATAAGCAACAGTATTAAGGCACTAACAGATAAGAGTTGGAAGATCTTATTCTATGATACCTGCCATGTTTCTTGGGGATGAAAACTATGAGAAGGCTTTTCACTATACCTCCTGAGTTCCCTCAGTAGTCAAAGCAGTGCGGCAAACAATAGCCTCCATAATAACTGACTCATACAGATTCTTTCCTTTCCCTATTCTAATTCCATTTCCATACAGGTAATTCCTTTGACCACCTTACAAAAACCACATTTTCCTATAACTGTCATTCCAAGTTTTGTTTCTTGATTAGCATAACCCAAAATAATACTACTATATTCACTAAAGGGAAAAAAAAAGGCTGATTGCAAGATAGGCAGTGGGCAAAAAATAGGCCTGATGATCAGAGATCAAACTCCAGATCTTATATGTTATCCTCTAGGCTCCCCATGCACTCTACCCTTCATACCCATATACCCATATACATACATTTACACATATATGTACTGATACAAGTAGATATATATGTGTGTGTGCAAAAAAATGCTAAATTTTTTAAAAGGAAAGAAAAATCAAAACTTTCACCAAATATTGAGTCATTCTTATTGAAAAATGTCCATTGTAACTTTCTTATGTTTCAACTTTACATCCTTTCAGTAATGGTTATAAATCTTACTATATTGTCTGCCTTCATATTCATAATCTCTATCTTATGTAAATAAATGTTCTGTTAGCTTGGCTTCTTAGATTCTAATATAATTTGTAAGACTATACATTCAGGGATCATTTATATAGTTTTCTTTTACTAATTTAATGTATATTAATGATATTTTTGTGTAAAACTCTCTCAAAATCATGTTTGCTAGTGGAATATCAAGATATGATATAAAGTCCGTAGACTAAAATGTACAGTGAGCTGAAGAATGCTGTGGGGTAAAATTAATTGATAAAAAACTTTTCTCCAACATTTTAAAATTAATTGCAAGTTATAAAGAATCGGTTACTATACCATTTTGCCTATTTTAAATCCAATCATTGACAAATATAGATAATTCTTTTTATATAACCAATGCTGCTTTAGAGGTATTTTTGAAACACATTAAAACATAGGAGTTAAAAAGCAAAAAAACTATATAATTATTACTAATTGAATACAACACAGAAGAAGCCTGACTCACTGTGAAACTATATATACATATATATATATATATATATATTATAGAATTCATTTTGCAGAGCAGTAATTATGGAGAGAGTTTTACTTTCACAAAAGGATGCATAAGGCTTTAGAGAATGTGTCAAATATATTCAAAATATTTTTGTGTTACTTGTAATTCTGTTCTCAGATATAGTCAAGAGAAATTCATATTTATAATTATCAAAAGACTCATACTTTCCATTCCTTTTAACCCAATATATAAACTCCCATCTATGTCTGTCTGTCTATCTATCTATCTATCTATCTATCTCGCTATCTCTCTATCTCTCTATCTCTCTATCTTTCTATCTATCTATCTACCTACCTACCTACCTATCTTTCCATTATTTATCTATCTGTCTATGATCTTTTGGTATATATAGATGAGTGAGAGATTTATAACTATTTGAAACAGTGTGGATGGATCTCAAAAAGATAATACTGAGGGATGCAAAAGTCAGTTCCAACTGAATAGATACGGAAATACTGTTTGAATAAATATAAGACAAAAACTCATGAAAAATAGATTTTAGGACTAAGGATAGTAGTTGCCCTTGTTGGATTGGTAATTACTAGAGTATATATGAAAGGCTCTGACAAGGTTTTGATAATACTGTTTCTAGAGTTTTGTGGTATTTACACAGGTATATTCAGTTTCTTACAGTTTACTAATTTCGATATTTAGACTAAGTATAATTTTTATTATATATTGAAATTGAAGTATTATGTAACACACACACACACATATATATATATATATACATATATATATATATAATTTAGGTGATAATCCTTTTGAAAAGTTGTACAACATGTATTACGTAGATCAGTTTGCTAGACTTACAACACAATTTAGTGCTTAGATACCCACATATATTGCAAAGTGGCAAAAATTTTGCCTGTTATACAGGAGCTTTTAAACTGATCCTCAAAAGAGGAATATTTAATAAAATATTTACTAGACAGTGAACTGGATTACCCTCTTCATAACAAACTAGAAGATGAAGAGTAATAAGTTGTTCACCTATTGGGTAAAAAAGCTAGGCAAAGCCATTGATGAACTGACAGAAATCACCAGAGAAGTACCTGCACAACCATATGTAGAAAATTTTAGAAACATTAGAGTTATTTCATTTTGGAAGAGTTGAAAGAGGCATAAAATCTGATCCCCAATGTTCCCATCTCTATGTGCCTACAGTCCACCCATTAAATCTCTTCAATTTTCCCTTCCCAGGGAGTTCTGAGAATCCACACCTTGAGCTTTCTTTATTACCTAATCTCTTTGGATCTGTGGATTGTCACTTGGTTAACCATTATTTTAAAGCTAATGTCCACTTATAAGTGAGTACATACCATGTTTTATATGGGGAAAGTACTGAAAAAGACAACTAAAATGGAGTATTTTGAGGTGACGGAGAAACCCAGTAAAAGAGAAACTCCCAGGAATCTACAAGGATGCCTTCAGCTAAGAATCTAAGCAATAGGGGATATGTAAACTAAAATGGACAACATCTGTGACCACTTAAGACTTCCAGTAGAGGGACTGGAACATCAACCCAGCCATATAACTTTCAGACTTTCCTACCTATAAGACATGCTAGGATAAGGGTGGCACAGAGATTCTAGGAATGGACAACCATTGACTGGTCAGGGAATCCTGCTAAAGCAGGGGTTGTAGGAGCCAGAGGGGTCAATGACAGAGCAAGAAAAAACACAGAATCAACTAAACTGGACTCATAGGGACTCACAGAGACTGAACCAATATCCAGGGAGTATTGTGTGGATTCAGTCCATTAAACCAGTGGTATTGGGGTGACTAGCCCTATGGGCATGGTCTGCCCTGGGCATAAGACCAGGTAAGAACTAAGGACAGGAGTCATGTATTCTCTTGGACAAGGAAGGCATCATGATACCACAGATCAGTGACTTTGTCCAGAGTTTTCCCCACCCATCCCTGGTGGACAAAGAGGCAGCTGTGCTGCTTCATTCTGTATTTGAGAGTATGTTATTTCCACTTCATCCCTTAATAAAAAGATGTTAATGGATTCTTGATTTATCTGGCACCCAATATGGGGCACAAAACAAAATGAGATTAAGAGTCTCATGCTCTAACAACAGATACTATTTAACAACAAAGTTATAAAAGAATTCCCAAGACTTGGCCATTATCTCAAATTTTTCTCAGGCTCCCTCAAAGATTACCAGGATCCATCAAAAAGCAGTCTAGAAAACTACAGCCAAACTCCACGAATATCATTTATGAATGCTTGTTTTCATTTAAGGGGGGATGGTTACAAATTGATATTGGTCATAGTCAATCTCTTTCTAAAAGAAGAAAGGGATTTATAATATAGAAATGATGGAGAAAAGGTAGATTATTGAATCTACTTTAATCTAAACTCAACCTTTAATCTCAATATATTTTAAATTTGTGTGGATTTTAGTTTACTGATATAAATTTAAAGTCAATCTTATACTATATGTATATTTCTACTCTTGTTTAAGTTATTACTTTTATGCAGCTCATTTGAAAATGTAATGTATAACTGGAAATACAGATTAATAGCTAGTCATTTATAATAGTAAAATTTACAGTCATATTAGCTAGGTTTTCAAGGTATACAAAGATATTTTTCAATTAGGTAGGTAATCTTCGAACACTTCAAAGACATACAGAATACGGCAATTAAAAATTTTTAAGAAAGACTTTTCTTGACACTGAGGCACATCTTCTCCTGGCAGCATAAATTACTTCAAAGAGAATGATGGATATCAAAGAAATTCCTTATGGAATTTTCTTTCAATGTGGCAAGGCTAGCCATTTGGGCAAGAAACTGCTCTTCCCTGGACTGTTTGTAAGTAGGTTGTATAAAATGGATATGCAAGACCCACAGGAAAATGACCACTAAACTTTGCTAAAACAAGGGGGGGCTAGTCCTTTAGGTTCCTGCTTTACAGAAGAAACTGCCAGACATTCTTCAGGACACAGAGGAAAGCAACTGATGAACTTTGCCAATGTAAGTGGGATGTTCCTTCAAATTTACTGTTTCACTCAAAAGTCTGCCAGATACTCTAGGTCTGTAGGCTGAAGATGGATGCCCCAACATTACATTAGAAATTTAGGTGACTGTCCAGGCAGCCAGATGTCTCTGTCATTTCTAGAGTTTTGCAAGTTGCTTGCAATGCACTTTCTATTTACTGAGGTAATATTATATCTATCTGGGGTCTTTGATAGAACTGGAGATTAGATAGTTATAGTTTTCCTTAGTTATGATAAAAGACAAATTAGATATTAAACTTTAGACTCACAAAGATAGGATAGATTATAGAGTATTTTCTTTAATTCTATCAAATACAAATAGACTAAATTCTTGCCTGATAATTGTTTTTCTATATGTAATTTTACTATGTCCAAGCTATATCATTCCTTTTTGATTAGACAGAAGGGGAGAATGATGTGGGATATCTTTCTGTCTGCTGTGAGTATATGTTGCTCTTATTGGTTGATAAATAAAACTGCTTTGGTCTATAAAGGCAGAATGGAGCCAGGCAGAAAATTCAAGCAGAGATACAGGAGGAGAAGGGCAGAGTCAGAGAAAATCCAGCAGTTGCCCAAGGAGCAACATGCCAGAGTACGCTGGTAAGCCACGGGCCAAATGGTGATACACAAATTAATGGAAATGGGTTAATTTAAATATAAGAACTGGTTAGTATTAAGCTTCAGCCATCATCCAGATATTTATAACTAATATTAAGCCTCTGAGTGATTATTAGAAATGGCCGTGAGTCTGGGCAGGAGAGAAAACCTCCAGTTACAAGGGATCCTGTGTGGTACTGACTAGGCCCTCTGCATATATGTTACAGTTATGTATCTTGGTTTTCTTATGGGACTCCTAACAATGGGAGGAAAGACTGTCTCTGAATCTTTTGCTGGCTTTACTCATATTGATTGTTTTCTCAGCCTTAATACAAGGAGGGGTGCTTATTCTTATTACAACTTGATATGCTATGTTTTGTTGATATCCACGGGAGTCCTGACTTTTAAAGAATAGAAATGAAGAAGGAGAGGACTGGGGTTGGGACTACAGAAGAGGGGGGAGACTTGGAAGTGTTAAGGGAGGGGGAAATTCTTCAGGCTTTAAGATAAATAAGTAAATGAATTACAAAATAAAATGTCAAATTAAAAAAGGTAAAAAAAAGTCATAAAATCTCAAGATCAACAAAGTGAAGCTGTTATCCTGGAAATGGTTCAGTGTGATAGTTGTACAGCATATAGACATAGTAATTGTGCATAATGGCCAGCAATCAAATTACAGAATTTTATCACACTTGCAACACTTTCCCTGAGATTGATGGACCAAAGATGAATTATGGCAATGCACTTGTTCACTAGAGCCCATACTGTTAGGTTTACATTTACACCAAATTCCACTGACATACAAAAGTGAAATTATAATAAAATATACGCACATAAACCCAGACAATCTGTGCATGTTTGTAATTGAAAAGCAAACCCGATATACACATGTTTTTCTCATAGAAGTCCATTGCTGAAAGCATCTCAACTGATTTACACAGTAAATAGATGCTGGATAATGAAGGGAAGTAAATAACCAAAGCTATGACATAAGATGACAGACTGGGACACAGCATGTGTGCTGATTTACAGGTCTCGAGAAGTGTCAAATTGAAAACCTAGTAATCATGCTAAGAATCACAATGTTGCAGAAAAAAGATCAGTTTAGTTGATTAAGTACTAACCAATTCTTCATTTCAAGTTTTAAAAGAGCTATGTTTGATTATTGATATACATTCTTGGTTGACATAAATTCCTATACCTTTCCCAGGAAGGACTGTTGGACTGTTATTTTTAAAAAAGAAATGATTGCTATTTTGAACATACACTGCTATTGAACAAAGAACAGCAATTTTAGTACTGATGTTATAGCCTGAGAATTAGGAGTTAGTGCTATTGAATTGCAGAAAGTAATCTTGATTTTTCAGTGTGTCCTGAATTACAGCATTTTATTACAGTTTTGTAATAAAATAGCAAATTTTAATTAGAAAATTTAATTTCCTAGGCAAACTTAAGTTTTTTCAATTGCAGAAGTAAAATAATTAACAGCTGGCTAGGCACAATGTTATTGTGATGGTCAAACTAAGTAATGGACAAAAGCATAAAGGACCTTGTTAAGCAAGGTGGTGCAACATTTCTACATGGGAAAGACTAAACCACAGATTTAGTTTTTAGCACACACACATCCATTATCTGCTAGTGGTACACCATGTGGATCCTAATGATCCCATAGAACATTCAGATATTCCAAGTAGACCATACCTAGCTGCAAGACTTACACTGTAGGGAAATCTGAGTTCACTTGATCAGATAAAGAAAACAGATATGCTCAATTGTGAGGAGTCATAAAGAAAAGTCATCCAAACTACAGTCAAGATAATGAACTCTGAACTAACTTTTTGTGGCTAGGAAAAACTTGGAATCTCACATCCTGTCTCCTGAGGCAATAAAATAAAGAAATCACCATTACTGTACTGTTGTACTAAGTTAGACACAACAGTACCAAGAGTAATATTTGACCTTCAGAAACTTAAAAGTAACCAAGCAAAGTAAAAATTACATTAACCAAAATTATAGATGATATTATGTATATCCCTCTGGCTTCTAGGGAGTAACTAGGTGTGATTCTGTGGAAATCTATCAATACATAAGCTCTACAAACTGAAGTCTCAACACAAATCCATGAAGAAAAGGAAGAGGCGTATATGATAATGACATAGCTGGTGTGAAAGTGGCTTCATTCCTTCTTTTAGAGAGAAGAGAGGAGGAAAGTGGTTTCAATGCAAATAAAGTGTAAAATGTCCATGCTGCAACATAATTGAAGCTAAAGTGAAGGAAGTGTGGGAACATAATGAATTTGGTTTTTTTTGATAATGCCAGGTATTATTTATTTTAGAATTTACTTCATATTTTTCTCCTGCCACTATTTCTTTTTTATTACTTAAAAATTAAATTAGAATAAATCTTATTTTACATATCATTCCCAGTTCTTAGTCACTATTGTCAAGTAGACTATCTGCTTTTCCACTTCTCTCCAAATATCTACATATAAGGGATAACCAAGAATTTAAATTCACAGGAGAGAGAAACATAAGAAATAATTGAACTAAAAATGTTCAGAGTATCTATGTGGAAGTAAATGGTGATAGGGTGGGAGGCTGGGGGAGATGGTGGAGGGTGCAGGAGGAGGAGAGGGAGAGGGAACTGGGATTGACATATAAAACAAGATATTTAAAATGAAAATAATAATAATAAAAATGTTCAGAGTATCAACAGACATTTACCATTTTCTTGAAACACGGAAGTGATTATTAATTTGCTGTTATTTGTATACTACATATAGAGGCACTAAAAAATCTGTAATCTACAGAGTTGCAACTTATTATCAGCATCTTGTCCCTAACTTGCTGTCAATTATAGGGGCAAAGATGGGCAATTATCTACTTATGTAGCATTTCTCCAGGCTTCTTAAATTCTGAGTGATGAAACAAAGAACAAGCGGATTGGCAATACCCTGGGGTTCTTTCCAGCTCTACCAAGCTTTGACATGTCTGCTTCTTGATGCTTCTTTCAGAGAAGGATTGTGAAGAATTTAGTTAATACTATAATTGCATGTGCAAATAGCACATCATGAGTCATATTATTTCCCTAGATGGTCACTATTCATGTTTCACCTTAGTAATCTTATGGTCACATACTCAGTCATGCTGAAAATCAGATAAAGTAAGCTTCACCCAACCTTAAAAACTGTTGTCCTTTTCTAGATTGATGGTGTCTTTCTCTTTGTATCTTGATAGAGACATGCACCACATAGGTATGTTTTATTCATCAAATCTCATCAAATGGACTACTTAGGTGTATGCTAAATAAAAGCTGGCATAGGCAAAAGAAATGTCATTGAATAATGAGCTACAGATGAAGAAATATATGTTATATTTAAGGAAAATGAATTTATATTACAAAATTTATTAGGAATGCATCAGAAAATATAGATTGTGGGTAGACAAAGAGATGAAGTGATTAAAAACAGACTCTGGATTATACACGATGGATTCTTCTATGTTTACTGCAATGCTTTCAGTTTTCTTTCCTTTTGGAATATTTCAAAGTATTAGACTGTATAAGTAAAATCTTCGTCCACAGAACAGCAGCACACTACTTCAGCAGGTGCAGAATTTGCAGACACCTTTTTCCAATGTTAAAAAATACCTCCTTCAGAAAATGGAAGTTTAAAAGATATTAAACAGGATTTATATGAATACAATGGCAAAATTCTTTGTTTAAAATCATGCCCTCTGTGCATGGAGCGGAACGAGACATGGATTTCAGGCCAGTCTCTTCATTTTCCAATCAACAGGATAGAAAAGAATGGGTAATAATTTTAAAAAGATGGTAAATAATCCTATGGAGACTATAATGAATATGTTTTCTAATGAAGATTTTTTATTTAGCTTATTAATTATATGAGAGTTCTCATTATGAAAGATGATTTTAAACATGGTGAGACTTTTAGTTTATATGAAAACCTGAAGTTAGGGGAACAAACGATTTATAAGTACTTGCAAATGTCCATGCGTTAAATGCTTCATATCCAGCTTGACACTGTTAAGTGAGTCTGGAAATCTTTATCATACATGATCTAGGCTTTGGATAATTGAAGACAGGCCATTAAAAGGATTGTAGATCCATCTTCCACTGTCATTTCCTTCCTGATGATGAGAGATGATTAGTGGTTTTGTGTCCTTTTGCTTCCTGCCATAGTGTGCTTCACTATACACAAAACCACAAAGAGGCCTACCTAGAAGTTTTTGCTGTGGCAGAAACCTGATTAATATAGTAACTGTATAACACTTTAGTTTATTATTCTAGGTCACATGTAAGTCACAAAAAAGAAACTATCTAGATTTGTTATAAACACAGCATATTGTTGGATATTACATCTGCCTAATAACCCACTAACTACTTAATTAGGTATCAAGTATAGCAAATACCAATATCATAAAAAGGTATAGAAAGAGTTCATTACAGCATAAAGAGTCCATTACAATTCCAGCACCACAGATTTGTTAACATGCCAAACACACGCAATGTACATAACAACACCCATCCATCACTGTAAATTTGCACAAAGTTTATGTATTCATTGAAATAAAATTTTTCTCCCCTAACATCACACACACCCTCACGTGCAATTTCGTTTGTACAACCTACTCTCAAACTTTTTTAATAAATAGATGAACAAAATAAATGATCCCAGAAAAGTGATGTGGTCTCACTACCGTTGTTATTTGAACTGATTCTTCACTCAATTTATTCAATAAAAATGAAGGAAACATAATTCACTGAATGTGTGTGTGTGTGTGTGTGTGTGTGTGTGTGTGTGTGTGTGTGTGATCATGCTCACCTCTTTGTCTTCAGATTGAGATTCTCCTCTGTACCACCTGGATCCATTCTTACACTCTATTTTCTTTTAATTAAAAATTTCCATTATTTTACATACTGACTATAGTTTCCTCTACCTCCCTTTTCTCTACCTCATCTCCTCCAGTTTTCTTCCCTGCCTCCCATCTACCAGCCTATATTTTGTAGCTTGTTCTACTTCTTCATGGTAGTTATTCAATTTAAAATATTTCTGTATCTTTAATATCAGTCTAGAACACATTTACTTCCATTGCATAAAAGAAAATAATAAGAATCAAACAAATCAACATGCACCACAGTGCTTTCTTTCTTCTCCACCCACCTGGCTAATAATGCCTTTCTCTTCCACAGAACAGTGGTTTATACACAGTACTCCTTAAAAGATGGCTTGGAACACAGCAGCATTTTTTTATATTTGTAAACTTGATGTCATTATGCAATCTCAGGCTTTCCCCTCAATTTTCTAAATCGGGATCTTCATTTTAAACAAGATTCCTTAGGGGATTTAATATTCATGCTAAAGTTTGAGAAGCACTAGTCTCCACTCATAATTTCCACAGTCATATCTTAGGCGATATTTCCAACCCAATGCAAATTGATTTTTGGCACTGAAATTATTTTGCTGATGATAGCAGCAACCTTCAAGTTACTGTAGCATCACAGCCTGTAGAGTGTGTATTTATTTTCACAAAGTGCCCTTTATTATGTTTCATTACTGACAAAGGCTTAAGTCTGCTCCTATGGGAATAGAGCCATGCTTTCTTTTTATTCTAACACTTTGTCCACTTCTCAGATTTTTCTGTCCACCCCTTAAATATTGCTATTCATTAGGACTCTCTCTTTAATTTCCCCTTCAGTTTCATATTCTCCCTGGTGAATTCATTTACATATACTGCTTCATCTCTGGTGGGTTCACTCAAATCTCTGTATTAAACAATCTCCTGAGGTTCACAGTGTCAAACGTCCACTAAATCACTCCCAAAGTGTCAAAAGATTCAAAATCTAGCATACAAACTTCACCCTCCCTATATCTAAATACTGACACATTTGTTCCTCTGTCTCGACATTTAAGGAAAAATGTACAAACGATCCTCAATTCCACTTACCTCCTGCCCTTTAACCAAGAATGTGCTAAGTCATAAAAACTTTACCCTTTTTAATTGCTCTTCTGACCTCTCTATCATCTGACTCTCTTTCTTGTGCCACTTTAATTAAAAGCCCCCTGTTGCTTACTCTAATTGTTAGATCATAAGCTCCTCTACACATTTGAATTACCTGGGGTACTTTAAAAATACTAGTGTCTGGGACCTAGTCTCAAAGGTTCTGAATTAATTGGGTTGGAGTGGAATTAAGGAAACAACATTTTGAAAGCTCCCTGTAGTGATTCTGCTATGTATCCAAAAATGCAAATTATTAATTTAATACTAACATTTTGTACTTTTTATCCATCTTTATTACTTTGGTCAAAGAAGCCTTTTGAAGATAAAGTCTAATTCTGTCTGACATCATGTCTAAAATTTGATTCATTTTACACCCCTCTGCTTCATAGGTATAATTAAAATGATACACTGGCTTACAAGACCTTTGAAGAAGTACACTTTATTTACTTTTTGAAATTTCTTAGCTTCTGATACTTGATTTAATACCCATTCTCATGTGGTATATACATGTAGGATTTTTCAGCATATGTTATGTGACCTTCACACTTCACCTATGTATGTTTTCTGTTTATTCAGAAATTTCCCTACTTTTTCAGATGGCACAGTCTGCTCCAACATCATTGCAATTAGTCATTGGTCTTCCTGACCATTTCCTTTGACTAAACCCAAGGTTGATACTGCTCTACTGTTTGAGTTTCTTAATACTTTTCTCTTTGTTTGCTTAACTTAACCCTGAACACACTGACTGTATTGTTTAATAATTCTCTATCTATTGTCTATCTTAGCCATTAAAAGTTAGTTACCTTATGATGGGCAACAAATTCATTTACTTAGGAGAAATCGTAAATATGACACATAGGAGGAAACTTTAAAAATGTGTAGAAAGGAGAGAGGCCATGTGTACCTCCTCAATAAATTATTACTATAAAAGCAAAAATTCACAGAGACACATATAATACTTTAAACATCTACAAACACGCACACACACACACACACACACACACACACACACATATATATATACATATATATATAAATCAGGACCGTGAAAATAATATATACATTCAAATAATTTGTCAAAATGGGGTTTCTTTATTAAGGGTGTATGGAAGTGTAGCCTAATTATTCAGATTCTTTTCTACAGAAAAAATACTGGGTTACATGTAAAGATCAATGCATTGTGGGTCATTTAATGTGTATACACAAATAATTCTATTTAAGACAAAGACAGTGTCATCAATTATAAAATAAATTTTGCTGTAAAGCATTAAATGAAAGGCTCAGAAGTAAAAGATATCAGAAACTGGAACTAACATTTGTAGGTCCCATTTTCAGTTTGTTTTTTAAAGTTGCTTATTGAAACCTTAGCAATTCATGGACTTTAAGAGTAAGAATAATGTGTGAAATGTAGTGGGTACAAGCATCATTCTTTGCCAGTTCTTACGATGATAAATAGTGACAATAATAACAAACTAGTATAATTCAAATTATGTAAATAAACTCTGAGTTATAGTACAACTTGTAAAGTATCATTACAACATCTAAATGAAACATTTGAATTTATAGAAAACAAAACAAAAATGTGTTTTATGGATTCAGCACTTTCCATTTACCTTGGGGTAAATCATACCTGTACATTCAGGGAAGAAAGACCCACGAGAGACACAATATCATGGTGAAACATATGGCTAAGAATTATACAAAAAGAGTTGTCTAATTGCCTTAAATATAAAAGGAAAGTTTTCCAGAAAAGAATTCCCATAGTAAAGAAAACAGAGAAATGTAAGAAGACATAATCTATATGGAAAGTGCTTTGTGAATTTCATACTGAGAGCAAATATAAAGTTGCTGTTTTCCTTAAAATAAGGCAAGGAATAACATAATAATTCTGCAATTGAACCAAGCAAATAATTCTTTTAAAACAGAAAGCTGTTGAATGTTAACCTAAGCAAAAAGATGCAAAATACTGACAGAACTTGGTGTTAATCAAGAGAATATTTTCTCTGTGTTCTTAGACAAAAAATGCAATTGGAACATCTGAAAATTATTTGTATATTGTGTGTGTATTCATGTCTTTCCTCAATTGTCTATTAAGTCATCACAAATTTTCATTTATAACATATCACGTATCTGTGGTTGACTTAGAATGTGTACAAACATCAATTAATAAATAATATGTTGTATAAGAACCTATATTTATTCTTTACTTAAACATTTTATAAGTAAATGATTTATTTCCATATGCACTTGTATTGGAATCACTTTCTTATGTTCTATCTTCAATATAATATCTATTTAAATGCCTCGTGGATGCTAAAGAAAATCTAAGAGTTGATTTTTGTAGTTCCCGGGGATCTTTGGGTTTATGGTAGATATTTGGGAGGTGTTCTTTCTCAGTTCAATGTGAATGATAGGGAGTGATACTATTTTATCTGAAGATTAGTCATGGCACTAACTGAAGAGTAGTAGATTTGGTGAGTGAGACAAGAAAACATAAAATTTCAGAAGAAGATATCAGGCAAAACATCCAGTCATAACCTTATGGTCGGTAATAAACAGGAAGAATTGATGCGTAATATATCAGAGGATGGAAATCATGGGGCAGTACCAAACTCTGGACAATGTCTATAATTCATTGCTGTGCATATGCTAGGTGCAATCTCTTCAAAGAATCTAAGTCCCAACTCTGCCATGACCAAAATAAATTTGGGGAGGGAAGGATTTATTATAGCTTGTAGCTGTAATAAATAGAAACGAGGGCAGGAACTGAAGTAGAGATCATGGAGGACTGCTGTTTAATGTCTGAATCACCATGGTTTCCTCAGCTTGCCTTTTTTTACAATCCAATTTCCAGAAATTTCACAGCTCAAAGTGAGCTGTGCCCTCTTGTATCAACTCTTAATCAGTAAAATGTCAGACAGACTTGCCAACAGACCAATATAATTGAGGCAACTCCTCATATGAGATTCCTTCTTCCCAGATGACCCTAGCTTAATAAGTCAGAAAACCCTTTTGCAAGATGGAGATGTAGCTGATTGACTGTGACCATTGCTTTTAAGGAAGGTATGCACATATCACTGTTTCCCTTCTAGAATATAAGCTGCATGCAATATCAGCAAAACACTTGCTGATGGACTCTGTGTTAGGAACTTCCAGGCTGGACTCTTTTAAAAGCTCAATTGTAATTTATTTGTAGATAAATAAGAAAACCGTTCCTGTCTCTTTCAGAAAGTGAAAAGATTTCTGTTGGAAACAAAATGAACTCACACTTTCTTGTTAAATTTTCAGTTATGGTTGTCCCTAAGAGGCCAAGTTATGAAGATATTTTTGGCATATGAAATTGTCTGAAGAGAGTGAGTTAAAATGTAAAACATCAAATGAGGAATTACAAAACGATTCTATATTGTTCTTGAATTTATAACAGCATGGCTTGGACCCTCAAGTAAAACATCCACAGATCCTTCATATTCACCAGTAAATACATCAGTGACTTGACTAGTGAGAATGTGTACCCAAAGTATGAGAAGTCATGAAATTAACAGACATGCTTGGAGTGTTCATTATGAAAGGTAAATGGAAAAATCCAACTGGTTGCAGAAGGAACATAGGTTGTGGGAGCAAGGAAGAGGAATGCTATGCAAAGAATTAGGAAGCAAGATTAGTAGAATATGAATTTGCGATTATAGGGGTTGAATTTTTTCCCTAAAAATTCTATTTATTTTACAAAACAGATGGCAAAACAAAAAGCTTTCAGAAGTGACTGAACTCATTAGCCATCAAGGTCAGAACATGGATTTGCACGGAGTGACTTCAAATTTATACCTTTATTTGATTATAAAAATAAGTAAGTTTATTATCTCAAATATTTGCTTTTCTCTGAAATTCTATCATTTTTTCTTTTCTACCATTTCCATGAAAATCACTAATTTTTTCTACCTTTTAATTCAACAACATTTTCTGTGATTAGACCTGATTCTCTAGTTTCCCTCTGTTTTATAGCCTACTTGAAATGACTTACTAGTGCTAATACGAAATTCCTGTTATGACAAGCAGTTCATTATACTAGTAGATTAAAATACATCCCATTGAGAAGAATGATAGTAATGATCTATTTCTCCTCAGCCTGAAAAACTTTTGTTCTGTTTCTGAAAGGTAGAGATAGGTATTTCATGAAGAAACAGAAAGCATATGTTAACCTATGCCTTTACCTGTATAGTCATTAATAGAGTCTTTTAATTTGAGCATAGTTGAGGGAAAACTTTTTCCTTAAATATTGGTGCACACACACATAATGTTAAGTTTTTCATACTAGACATTAGAAAGACATGCAGAAGTAAGTTAGCTCAATTGCTTCACACAAAACGTATCTGAAACAAACATGTTGCTGCCAGTTTCAAGGGTGCTACTGACATTTCAATCTCAATGCTTTAGTTTTTGTTCATCCTTTTATTTTTTCCCTACTAAATCTCCATCTCTTGCTGTTTAATAAGCTAGCTGTTATTTGGAACATAATGAAAGGATTTCTCCCCTCAGTCTAAAACCTCCTAAATAGCCTGTTCATTATTCTGTTCACTTTGAACATTAAAAAAGCTGAAATAGCTAATGTGAGAGGTCCATGAAAACCTCCACTCAGGACAGCATCATCCTAATTGCTTTCCAGCCTGCTGCGCTGCTGAGTACCTCGTCTACCCGTCCTAGTTTTCTCAAACTTAAAAGGGAAAAATTATGTGTTGTGAAAACTAACCAACAATAAAACAATATAGCATCAAACAAAAATAAAAAACAAACAAACATAAAACCCACCAGTTTCAAAATAACCTTAGAATTATCAGATGCCTTTTACTAGTTGTCTGAATGTAGAAAATTACCTACAAGGTACCATGGGTTTGTAGAATTTCAGTTCACAATTTAATAACCATTATGGAGCTATGAATAGATTATGGTAACCCAGCATCTCGAGTATAATTCCAAAATGATTAAGAGAAAGGGAATATATGTTAAAATAAACAGTGTGGTAAGGAGAGATTCAGAAGTAAGATAAGGAAGCAGCTATATTAATGACAGATGTACTAAATTGTGTTCAAATTTGTACATTCCTGATGATACACACAAAATGGAAACTCCTTCATTTGAGAATATTTTAAGTATTCATTCATTATTAGTATTCCTAAACTAGACACTTAAGTTTCAATTGTCTGAAACACTTAAACAATAATTTGGATGTTTAGTCAAATTTCTAGGCACTGTTTTACAAAGTATTTGGTTTTTCCCTACATCAAACTTACTCAAGTATATCTGTGTCTCTGGCGCTAATGTACAATTATGCCAGAAGACAGGTTAACAGATACCTTTGAAAGACAGATTTCTTAGATGTCTAAAATATAAAGTGAGTTACTGTATCCCAAAGAGCTATGACATAAAAATTTAAAAAGTATATGTGTTTGATTTTTTAATGACTCTAAAATGAGTTTTTCCTCAATATATGTTTTTATTTAAATTAGAAATATGAATGTTTCACATGCCAATCCCTGCTCCCTCTCCCACCCCTCCTCCCTTGTCCCTTCACTAGCACCCTGCAAACCCCCAACCCAATCCCCATATCATTCCCCAGGGAGGGTGAGGCCTTCCTTGGGGGGATCTCCAGAGTCTGTCATTTCATCCAGGGCAGGACCTAGGCCCTTCCCCATGTGTCCAGGCTGAGAAAGCATTCCTCCATGTGGAATGGGCTCCCAAAGTTCATTCGTTTGCCATGGTAAACACTGATCTAGTACCCAAGGCCCCAGGGATTTCTGAGTCCTCCTCACTGACACTATATTCATGGAGTCTGGATCAGTCCCCTGTTGGCCTCTCAGCCATCTGTCTGGGGTTCAAGAGCTCCCCCTTGTCTGGTCAGCTTTCTTTGTGGGTTTCACCAGCAGGGTCTTGACCCCTTTGCTCAGCACTCCTCCATCTCTGTCAATGGGTTCTGTTAGTTCAGTTCAGTGTTTAGCTGTAGGTATCTGTCTCTGAGTTTTTAATGAGATAGTATTAGAGAAAAAGTTTGAGAAACTCTGTAACACTACAAACTATCCATATTTTCTGAGTATAAATTCAACACATTTGATTATTTAGCATTGGAAAACACAAATGGGTCAAAAGGAACAATTACGTGCACATTAATTTCATAAATAATAAGTGTTAAATATTGAAATGCGTTTTTAATTTATGTAGTGTCTTATTGACTCGGCTTTTAGAAATTTAGGTCACAGACATAAATAAATCTATATTCTATTTCCCTTTTAGCAATAATATCTCTTCCTAAAGCTAAAAATTGCCATTTGAATCCTCTTGTAATGGGCTTTGAAACATTCGGTGGCAAGAATGAACTATTTTCTTGTTTTGGCAGTTCTGGGGATTGAACCCAGGACATTGCTCATGGTAGGTAAATAGTCTTACTGTACTTCATCCTCACATCATTATAAAAACCCAGAACCTATTTTTCCACAAAATTAAATTAGTCCCTTCATTACATTGTTATCACAAAATGCTTTGTCTTTTTATGAGCAATTTTGCAATTAGTAATTCAATTACAAATTTAAATAAATGCTAGCTACTAAGACATTTAATGGCCACATTTCTTATTCAATTTCCATTTCTTCTCAAGCCAGGCATTTTATATTCTCCTTTGCCATTTACTTTCCTTTCCTGTTCTCATTTTCTTGGTTGTTTTGAGGATTTTATTTTTCACAACAACTTTTCTAGACAGCCTAACATTAGTTCTATGCTTCTCTTTGCAGTGTTAAAGAGGGTCAAGTCAGTCAGTTAAGTGCTTAGTTGAAGAAGTCTATCCCTTACACATATGAACACGGCTTTTCTGAAGGTGCACTTTCATTTTCCTTCCTTTTCACCTGGTACTTCATTCTGCATTGTTATAATACATTAGGACTTCATTTTTGTTTTATTGTGATTATTACTCTAGGATCATTCTAGAGAAAAGACAGTAAAAGAATGTGAAGAGCTTAATTGTTTTCTTATTTAACCAGGCCAGGAGTACTCACTATAAGCGTTATTGGTGTTGACATGTATCAGAGATAAATGTATTTATTTCATTCAAGTTTCATCATGTTTTTTTGACCTGCAAGAATGCTTTACATCAGAGTTCTATATTTCTATTTATACATACGATTTCTTTAAAGTTTTAAACGGCATATTTCTATAGAGAATACATATTTCTATTCTCTATCTTGATTATATATTTATCTCTTTTTTCTCCTATATGTGTTCCCAGTATCACTTATATGTAAAAGTTCACAGGAACCTAAAATTTCAGAAATAAAATAAAAAGTTTCTTCTTTCATTAAAATTAGGAATAAAATGGTGATGGTTAGTACTAGCCATGTGCAAAATATAGGCTGGCTGAAACTGCCTTAACTTGGAAAATCTTTAAAAATTTTAGTGTTCCAGGACCTTATTATTATATCAAAACTCCTCATGGTGTGGCGAGAAGCCCCATAAATTTTCAATAGGTCTTAAAATCTTTGTAGGGACACTTATTTCACAAATGTCTGCTAGTGTGTATCACATATTGATTCACATTAATAGGTCAATCAGAGTAGTAATGAGTAATAATGTGGCTAATATAAATCTTCAAAGCACTAGTTCATATTAAGGTACTAAAGTTTATTTTGGGCATAACAGAGAAGTAGGGCAAGGATAAGCATGCACACACACACGTGTGTGTGTGTGTTTGTATGTGTATATATGTGTGTGTATTTGTGTGTGTGCATGCACATGAGCTTATATGCATGTCTGAGTCGTTATGTGCCTCTCTGTGTTTGTGATATAGATGGGGAGTGGGTTACTGTGTGGAGTCTGAAAGAAAAACCTGGAAACAAGTATGTGTCATTATGTCCTTGGTACAATATTAAGTATATGATTGACTTTTCTGTTTAACCTAAAGATGATTAAGTTTATTTGTCTTCTCTCACTTAAGAAGTCATTCAACAATACTAGTTTATCAGCTTTTGCCAAATCTGAAAATCAACATCAAGCAATTTTGTCTTGGGCACCACGAGAAAAAATATTATTTTTATAGCATTGCAATGTTATAATGTAAGTGCTGAAAACTCCCATTTCTTTTTTTTTTCAAATGGTTTTTATGGCAGTGTTTTGCCTTTTCAGTTTGTGTAGACGGGGCAAACCCAGAGAGTGATTATCTTTAGGTAAATTTACAAAATCTGATTGGGCTTGTGCAAGTTTGAGGACTGGATCCTAGATCTATGATAATACAACTGCCTGATATGGACATTATCAGTGAGGCTCTTTTTGAAATGACTTAAATGATGAACTTTTTGAAAGTCACTAAGTAGCAATGAGAAATGATATAAACCTGAGAGAAGAATACAGGATTAATTACAAATCTCTATGAGTTATTTTTATCTTTGATTATATCTATATAATATATCTTACCAGGTATATATCAGAAAGATATTAAGAATAACAACTCATTAATAACAATTAAGGATAAAATACTGGAGTCCAGAAATCCTTGATAAATTGTAAATTAGTGATACTCAATATAAAATTAAATTTGACTGTAGACCAAGAAATGCTTTTGAAATCATACCTAAGGTTCCTATAATTTATTTCTGATATTCTCTAACTGTTTTCTCAGAACAGAGTAACATTCAGATCTACTTATGACAACCATCATTTAATTAGCTTGTAAATTAATCTGAGGACATGATGTAGGAATTTACATTTGTAGAAAGATGGTTTCCTTTTTTATATACCCCCTCCTGTCTAGTTATTAAGGAAGAGTCTGCTGCTATGGAAACTCTCAATTTGGCACATATATATTCAAAATTCAATTGCTGCAAACCTCCAGCTAATCTCCGGTTTTTAATTGGCAGACCTTCCCAGAATTCTTTAAAAATCTTTTTTTTTTCTTTTTAAAGCCAAACCATAAAGCATACCACGTTGTAAAATATCAGGAAGCCTCACAATGCAAGTTTCACCCCATTATCTTAATATCACACTTGTGAATTAGAAAAAAAATCAGACTTTCTCATAATGACTTGGCATGTGCTTATTATGGCCAGTATTTATTGCCAAGTTATTTTTTCTGCCAAATGGATTTTACATTTTTTCTCTCTCTTTAAAATGTGACTTAAGTATTGGCAAGATATTGAAAAGGGAGTCCCATGGAAATCTTTATTGAAATGTGCAGTTGAAAATGATAAACATACAGGTTAAGAATGTATATTTAAGAGTCAGTCAAACCGAGGTTACATATTAATTATAATAGCCACCTGTTACTTAACTCTTCTTTCATACATCTTTAGTCTTAAAGGATCTACCATGAGGATGCAAAGGATGTGTTTTGGGCAATTTGCATTCATCACATATACTTATAACTATATTTGAAAATCTGTCAGTCCACATGGTATTGAATAGTAATCTTCTGGAATGTCAGCTGCATATGTATAACAAGTATTGTTAAAATTCATAGGTTAGATGGTTAAAGATTATAATTATTTTAAATATTATTAACTAAATGAAAGAAATAGCTGGTTCTTGGTGAAGGAAAAATAGGTTAAAGTAAGAAAATGCCAAAACACTAAATAAAAGATACACATCTGTATGTTTAACACTAGCATTTTCATGTGATAGAGACATAACATGCCATAAATGACCATTGGTTTAAAAACTTGTTAGGATCTACTAAGCTATCATAATTGTTTCATGCGAGCATACATTAAGATAATAGGAGATTAATTCCTAGAGCCTCACTATACAGCATTCCTCTTCTACCACCATTGCCCTTTTAGTTAGTAATCAGGTTCTCTTCTGGTGGGTGCAAGCAGGTCCAATACTCTGATGGGTCTCAAGGTGGGTACAGGCAAGTCTGAGGCATGCCCTCTCCCTATGGGTGGGAGTGGGACTAGCATAGTGTTGTCAGCAGACTTAAGGTTGCTTGGTCCCTGGGAGCAAGTTTACCTGCCTTCAGTCCCCAGGCCAGGAAATCCTAGAGTAGGCAAGCACAAGTTGGGCCCGAGGCAGGGGCCCAATCTCACCTCTGCCCTGTAGAGGGGGCGGGAGAATCCCAGCAATATCAGCAGGCAAGTAGTTGCTTGGTCTGCCAGGATTGAGTGAGTCAGCTTCATCTTCTGGTTTATTTACCAGAAGCTACTTTAGGTTTCTTTCTTTTTTTTTACTTTAGTTTTCATTTACTGATATCTTAAACATAATACTACTATCAATTTTTTTGAGAATTTTATACATGCATATAATATGCATTCCTTCTAACTCCACTTTTACCTTCTTCATCCTCTAAAATCTGTGTCCATTTTTTATTACACACCAAGTTTGTTTTTGAGACAAATTATGACATAGAACAGTGTGACCTTAAACTTGCTATGGAGCTGAGGATGATCTTAAGCTTCTGATCCTCCTGCCCCACCCTCCTCTTGTTTTCTCATGATGCTAAGACAGAACCTATGATTTCTACTAACTGAACTATATCCCTAAAGTCTTCTTTTCTTTTCTGCATCCCAGTGATGATGTCAGAGGTTGTTCTCCACTATATATTCTACCTTGCTTTCTGGAAGTGCTCCAACTCCATACAGCTTCCATTTTTTGTTTTTGGTTTTTCAAGACAGGGTTTCTCTGTATTGCTTTGGAACCTGTCCTGGAACTTGCTTGGTAGACAAGGCTGGGTCTCGAACTCACAGAGATCTGCCTGCCTCTGCTTCCCGAGTGCTGGGATTAAAGGCGTGTGGCAACAACACCCAGAAGCTTCCATTTGTTATTGGGATAATTTTAAGTAGGAGTAGAGGGAGGAATGAGAGAAATAAAAAAATGCAACTTAACCTAATACTGCCATTGTTATAATGTGTTTGTTCTCCTTGACTCTAACTGAAAATGTTGTTTTCTGCCGGTACTAAGATCCAGGTTCAACTTTTCTTTACAATTGGTATGTAATATAATTGGTAGACAATCAACTCAAACTAATATAAACTGATTTTGCGCTCCTCACTGACCTAAGTCTTAGGAAATTTAGCATGAAGTAAAACAGACATAATTCTTGCCCATATTAAATCAATTCTCTTTTGTCTTTGCACTTCTTTTTTGTTGTTGTTGCTGTTGCTTGTAACTAATTTTTGTTTTGTGTCAAACTTATTTTCAGTATGCTCATAATTTCTAGCTTTTCAAATCCTTTACAAAGTGATTCATCAGTAGAAGCCAAATGTGCTATCCATTGCACCACAGTGGCAAAAGTAATCTACAGATTAAATGCAATTTCTATCGAAATTCCAAAACAATGCTTCACAGACCTCAGAAGAAGAATATACAACTTCACATGCTAAAACAAAAAAGCTCAGAATAGCTAAAACAATCCTGTATAATAAAGGAACTTCTGTAGGTATAACCATCCCTGAATTCAAGCTCTACTACAGAGTACAGATTTAAACAGAATTCTCAATAGAAGAATCTCAGATGCCTGAGATACATTTGAAGAATTTTTCAACATCTTTATCAGGGATATGCAAATCAAACTGACATTGAAATGACTAAGATCAAAAACACTAATGACACCCTATGTTGGAGAGGATATGGAGTAACTTGAACACTCCTTCACTGCTGGTGGGAGTGCAAACTTTTATAGCCACTTTGGAAGTTAGTATGGTGGTTTCTCAGAAAATTGAGAATCAATCTACCTCAAGATTCAGTGATACCAATCTTGGGCATATACAAAAGAATGCTCACTCATATCTAAAGGATACTTGCTCAACTATGCTCATAGCAGCATTATTTATAATAGCCACAACCTAGAAACAATCAACACGTCCCTCCACCAAAGAATGAATAAAGAAAATGTGCTACATTTACACAATGGAGTATTACTCAGTGGTAAAAAAAACAAACAAACAATGGAATCATGAAATTTGCAGGCAAATTTCTATCACCCTGCATAAAATTCATCCTGAGTGAGGTTTTCCAGAAACCAGAAAGACAAACATGGTATGTACTTACTCATAGGTGGATATTAGATGTAAAGCAAAGGAATATCAGGCTACAGTCTATAACCCCATAGAAGCAAGGTAACAAGGACCCTTAAAGGGATACATAGATTTCCCTAGGAAAAGGAAATAGATGAGATATCCTGGGTAAACTGGGGACATGGTTGGGAGGTGGAGGGGAAGGTATGAGGGGATGAAAACATGAAGGGATCAGGTTGGTTGAGATGTGTTTAGGAGAGAGGGAGAGAATAATGAAAGAGATGTCTTGATAGAGGGCACCATTTTGGGTTTGGGGAGAATTCTGGTGCTAGGAAAATTCCCAGGAATCCACAAGGATAACCCCAGGTAAGACTCCTATCAGTAGTGGAGAGGATGCCTGAACTGGCCTTCCCCTGTAATCAAATTGGTGACTACCTTAATAGTTATCAGACTCTTCAACACAGTAACCGATGGAAGCAGATGCAAAGATCCATAGCAAGCACTCAGCCAAGCCCCGAAGAGTCCAGTTGAAGAGAGGGAGGAGGGATTGTACGAGCAAGGAAGGATCAAGATCATGATGGCGAAACCCACAGAGACTGCTGACCTGAACTAGTGGGAACTCATTGGCTCTGGACCTACAGCTAGGGAGCCTGCATGAAACAGACTTAGGTCCTCTGCATGTCGATTTGTGGAGCCCCTAGCAGTGGGATCAGGATTGTACCCTGGTGCATGAGCTGGATTTTTGGAACCTATTCTCCATGCTGGGATGCTTCGCCTAACCTTGATGAAAAGGGAGGAGCTTGGTCTTGTCCCTCCTGATATGCCATGCTTTGTTGACCCTAATGGGAGGCCTGCCATTTCTGAAAGGAGAATGAGAGGATGGGTAGGGGTAGTCAGGATGTGGGAGAAGGTACAAGAAGATGGGGGGAGGGGAAACTGTGGTTGGTATGTAAAATAAATGAAAAAGTTTAACACAAAAGAGAGAAGGAAACAGTAAAAAACAACAAAGTGATTCACTTATAATGTTACCTTCAGCTAAATAGTTATTACTGAATGAAGTAATGAGTAATGAATAAATTGATGGGTGTAGTGAATTGAATGAATAAAACATGCAGCGTAAACACAATGTTTATATTTTCCTTATAGTATACATATATTATGTATAATACTATGCTGTTTTAACTTTTATACCTAGAAATTCCTGTTGAAACACTATGCACACTCTTAAGTACACAATGAACACTGATTAATAAATATCTGAATAAAATTTTAATATATACATACTTTCAATTCATCTAATTACATATTCATGCAAATTGTTAAGGAAAAAATTTAGGTCATGTTTTAAAAGTAATGGAACACATTTTGGAGAAGTAAGTAAAACTATTTTTACTCCAGTTTAAGTTCTACAAATTAAATTTCTAAACATTTGTTGACTTACACATGAAGCCACAATTCTCAGAAGTCTTGTTAATTTTAGAAGGTCATTCTGAACTCAATTTGTTTCTATAAACTTGAAAGTGAACAAAAAGTTTTGAGATAGGGTTTCTTTAGGTAGATCAGGCTGGCCTTACAAAAAAGTCCTGTTTCCTAAAGTGCTGATATTATAGGTATGTACCATTATGCCTAACTTTGAAAGTTTTAGTCAACACTTGATGATTGCTTTGTAGGTACTAATGTTAATTTATATGATCTTTAAAGGGAGTTGCTACTTTTAGGCTGTCAGCTACTTATATGAGAGAGTTGGAACAAGCACTGTTGCATGTATTCTTCTATTTCAATATTTTGTGAGCACAATTTCATGCCATTTTATTGTTATCATAGTATGTCTTTTTAATATAAAATATACTTTTTAAATAAAATAAATATTTAAATTGCTTTAGCATATGAAATAGAAAATATTATCCTGAGGTAATCCAGACACAGAAAGACAGATTCTGTATGTTTTCTCAATATAAATTTGTTTAAGGTAGTTTTGAATATATCATCAATATTGTATTGCTGAATGATTCCAAAACTGGTTTAAATTAAAAAATAAAAAAAGAAGTTGATATTTAACAAAATGTATCTGTACTGGGTAGTTGTATAAACCTACTAATAAATGGGATTGAGTTTTAAATTACATGCGAAGTCCTACATTTATGTTGTAGACACATTATAAAATATCTATATAAAAACTATTTTAATGTTGTTGAATTACTATCCAGCTTATGATATATACCTTTAGAATAAAGTACACAAAAGAAGGAATCAATACCATTTAATGAAAGTATAAAATATTATGAATATGATTAAAATAAATAACCTTCCAGTGACTGTGTAATATTTTACTGCTTACTAATGTAAAGTATTATAGTTGGTTTGGTTGGTTTTCGTCTTAAAATATGTAAAACTTTTTACTTAGACAATGAAGTGTAAAGCAATTGATTGCAATATTGTTAATGGCCACAAGGTCTTACTGGCTACTGTGTGTGTGTGTGTGTGTATGTATGTGTTAGTGAAGACAGGGATTTGAGTTTTTCAAGTTAGAGTTTCCTGTTATTGAAATCAGAACAACATGCAAACTAAACTAAAAGCCATATCAAATGGTCAAGGAAGTCATATTCTGCAAGGATAATTTATGTGAACATAACAGTCCAAGGTGCTTTTCAAATCTGTCCTCCTAAAACAAGACTCCTGACTTGTAAGATTGAAAGATCCCTTCCCATTGCAAAGTCAGAGTCTCTTGACTTTGGTTTCTGTTTTTTGTTGTTGTTGTTGTTGTTTTTGAAACAAGGCATTTTGCTAATCTCCTTATGCTTATTCTTCCTAACTGTAACTAAAAAACATGGACATGTTGTTGGTAACTTGTGGGCTATATTAGCAACCATGTTCTCCAGGATACCTTACATTAATTCAGAAAATATTTGTGGCATGTCTGTTATTTTCAGATCATTATGCTAGGATTACAGTAATTCAAAGGTGTTAACAGTTTGAAGTTTATGATTCAGTTAAGGACATGAAAAGAGTACATGAAGGGACACAACATTGGAATTCTTAACCTCTGGCAATGCTACTTAACAAATGTAGCACATAAGTACGAAGACATGGTCTTGTTTCCTACTTTCCTATCTCTAGCTTAACTAAAATTCTACAATTTCTCATACTGGACTCTTTCTTTCTAGTATGTTTTGATTATTAGCTTTATATCTTTTTAAAATGGTTTAAATGCGACTTTGCTTTGCTTGATGTGGTATATGAATTAGCTCCACTGAGGATCTTCAAGTTTTGAGCCATTTGTTTCCAGAAATTTGATTTTAGTTGACATGAAGTTGGTAATTTATATAAATACATTAGTAGTATCTTATGATTTGCATATAAATATATTCTTCATAACTGTACATTTATATATTACATATTAAATAATTTACCAAAGGTATTACTGCAACTAAATAAATGCCACAGACATTTGGTTAAAGTCTGATTTTAGATGCAATTTTCTCTCATAATGTTGTGTCAGGTATATATATTCCTTACAAATCCCTTGCATATATAGTATGGCTTCCAGTTTTGTGTTTTTATATGATTCCTGAGTATGTGAATGAGTATACCTCTGCATCTATATCTGTTTCAAGTGCCTTTCCTTGAGCTCAATTCTTTTGTTTGTTTTGTGCTATTCTGATTCATGTATTTTTGTTTTATCTCATTATATTTTATTATTTTCCCTTAGATCGGTGGTTCTCAACCTTTCTATTGCTGCAACCCTTTAATACAGGTCTTCATGTTGTGGTGACCCCCATCCAAAATTTATTTTGAGGCTATTTCATAACTGTCATTTTGCTACTGTTATGAATTGTAATGTAAATATCTGACATGACTCATTCCTCTTCTCTGGGGTACCATGCATACCTCTTAGGTTCTTTCCTGTTTCCCAGACTCTCTGTAGAGGAATGAGGCAAGATCTTCTGAACAGAATGGGAACACGGAGAGGGGTGGGGGGAGTGGGAACTGGGAAGAAGAGAGTGGGAGAAGAGGAAGAGAAAGAATAGGTCATGGGGGAACAGGAATGTTGAGTGGGGGGGTAGAATAGGGGGAAGAGGGAATCATAGGCTAGAAGACAGATCTGGCACCAGAGTGACCTCGAGTGATCTAAATGGATGACACCAACTGGCAAGCTAAGCAACAGTGGAGAGACCACCTAGAATGCCCCTTCCTTATAATGTACTTGATGTCTATTACCATCCTGGAGCCTTCATCAAGTGACTGATGGAAGCAGAGGCAAACACCCACAGTTAAACACTGAACCGAACCCAAGGAACACAGCGACAGAGAGAGAGGAGCAAACTGGCAAAGAATGGGCTGGCAAAACCAGCAGAGACAGCTGATCTGAACAGGGAAGAGCTCTTGGACCCCAGACCAACAGCGGGGAGGTCAGCATGGGACTGATCCAGACCCCCTGAATGTGAGAGTCAATGAGGAGGCCTGGGCAACCTATGGGGCCCTGGGCAGTGGATCAGTGTTTATCCTTGGAATACAAACAGATATCGTGTGTCCATAACACAAAGAGGGATGCTCTCTGAGTCTGGACTCTTAGGGGAGTGTCTGGACCCTACCCTGAGTGAAATGACAGACTCTAGATATCCCCTTTGTGGAAGGAAGTAGCCTTAGGGTGGGAGGCTGGGGGAGTGGTGGGAGGTGCTGGAGAAGGGGAGGGAGAAGGAACTGGGATTGACATGTAAAACGAGCTATTTAAAATTAAAAGAAAAAAGAAAAAAAATCTGACATGCAGAATATCTGATATGTGGTCCTGGGAGGGGTTGTGATTCACATGTTGAGATCCAGCACCTTAGATGGTTATTTGTTTTCTAATGCAAGACAGAAATGGGGTGGATCTGGATAGTAAGGGAGGCAGTGAGGAACTGGTAGAAGTAGAGGGAGTGGAAACTCATAATCAGGATATATCATATGAAACAAGAATGTATTTTAAATAAAAGAAAAAACAAGGGCAACTACAAACTAATAAATGGGAAAAGTGATTAAGAACAAATAGTTTATATTTACAAATAAAAATATATTCAGTATAAAGGTATGTGTTATATTTAAATTCTTATTAAAATAATTATTAGGATATCTTTTACTGTGTTTTTTTTACTTCTGTAAAATATTTTATATAACACACACATATGGAGCAAGTGGGTTCCTAGACCCTGAAGGCAAGTGGTAAAGTTTGTTATTCTTGGAAGTCTCTTCTGTATATATTCAGTACCCTGTCACTGTGTAAGTTATTCCAGGTAATTTTCAAATTACCCCACTGCCACCATCCTCTTATGGTCTTCAACACACACAATTCCATCTCTACAAATTCAACTATTACACCATTACTATCACAGCTCTCACCATGAATTCTTCTGTCTTTCCTTTCTTAAATATTCTACTTTCTTCAGTATCTTGATTTTCAAAGTCACATTCATTACAAGAATAATTATAACCCTCTTAGAAAAATTTCAGGAAACCCCACACTCACAACCCAAAGCTCCACTTCTTGCTGGTTCTCAGTCTGCTCTACTGAGGTACTTATCATAGACTGCCTTGCCAAAAAGTGCTTGTCCAACTATCTGCATTTGATTACAAGGACTTTTAAGAAAATGACAGAATCTTGTTTCTCTCTGTATCCTCTCCATAGCTCTGATACCAACTGGCACCAAGTTCACATTTAAATATTTGTTGAACTGAACTGTATTCTTTGGTTACTAGGGCATCCTGGAGGATATAAATTTTGAAAGTTCCTTGTTGCTACAATAAATTGACAACAGGTCTTACAAGCCAAAGAAGAAAATTTATATGGTAGACTACACTATTTCTAAATAAGCAATACTTTAATAGGTAATGCATGGGAGGAAAATATTGTCATTTTGTAAGCAATAGAGCTTTCAAAAGTATGCATGGAATAACACAGATTTTTTTATTTTCCCACAAAGGATTTAATGCATTTGGTTGTAGCAATGAATGACAGGTTTTGAAATCTGCTGTAAAACTGTCAGTTAATTCAAACGATCCTGAGAAAGTATTTTTAATTTTCATTCAGTGAATATTTTTATATGCAGTCCTCGGAATGAGGTCTTTACACAATATAACATGAACTCCTCCTCTTAAAATATATATGATATAACAAAATTTCTCAGAGAATTCTTAACTGATAAGAAATAGTTATGGCTTTAAAATAACTCTAAAGAAACAACTCTTCCTGTAGACTTGACATATTGTTTCAGTAGTCCTCCTGTTTTGGCTGATAAAAACTAAAGGCCTGACACTAAACTACTCAGATCCCTTCAGTTACCACTCTATAACTAGTTCTTCTCTCCATGACAGTCCATGCCATTTTTAAGTATCTAGAATGTGCCAATATTTACATTATAAAATAACAATTTACCACTCATTATCACCCACCTGCATTTTAGTTCTGGTAATTGTTACTTTTATTGATTCATATATTTTCCACAGTATAAATAACAAATGAACTGATCCCATGTAAGTGACCAAGATGCAGTCAGATCCAGACTACTAGGTAAATCATGAGAATACAAATTCCATCCCTGACACTTCTACTGGCATACTGTCAAGCATGCCTTAGCCAACATTATTGTCTAGTTATAAGTACCCGTTTCACAAGTACACCATTTTTTGGGTAAAATGAACACAAATCTGACCATGAATGTGAATCACAAACAGAGTAGTATAAAAGCATTTTCAAGCTATGTCATGGCTGGGAAGGAAGTTCGCACTCCTATATACCATATTTCAGTTTGTAAATTTGTGGGAAAAAGTAGGATTTGTTTCTTCTATTTATAGAACAAATATAAGCAAGACCACGATTAGTGGTACAAAGGACTTGGCTGGATCCCGTATCATTCCCTTGAAGTGGAGAAAGCAAAGAAAGTAGCTGAATAAGGTGGTAATCAGAAGTACTTCTAGAACCCTACCAGATTCCAGTTTAATAATCTAATTTCGTAGATGTGATGCTTGCCAAGCAGAATTCACATACTGTGAAGAAGGGAGAAAGAAAAGTGCACAGCCATGTTACTACAAAGTGAGGTGAGGTTAACAGTTTCTAGCCCTTGTTTTGGACAGTGAATTCCAGCCCAAATCTTCTATGAAGTGGTAAATAATTTCAGAGCACTGCCAAGTACCATGTTTCAATCAATGTCCATTTCTCTTATTGTTTTACTTTGTGCTTGCAATTAGGTTAGAAATGGCTTTTAAAAAAGTAATTATTTGAAGACTTTATACATTTTTATCATAGTCACTCCCTTCTCCTAAATGTTTTCATACACACTCCCACTTAACCATCCATTTTTGGGTCTTAAAAATCTTTCAAGACCAATTTTTGCTGCTCAAATATTGTTAGATGTGTTGTCTAACATGGTAAAGTTACTTTTAGAGAAACTGACTCTTCCTCACCTAGCCTAACTATCCTGGTCTGGCTTGGGCTTACACAGGATTTATACATGTTGTATTGACTGCTCTTCTGTGACAAAAAAAGTTTCCTTCTAATTATCTACCACCATCTTTCCACCCCATCTTCTTCAATGGTCACTGAATTTTGGGTTTGGGAGGAGGGTATAGAATATATGTTTCTTTTAGGACTGAACATTCTATAGTCTTTTATTCTCTGAACCTAGGTCAGTCGTGGCCCAGCATCTTAATCACCACTTACTACAAATACAAGCTCTTCAGATGAGAGTTGATACACTTATCTCTTGATATATGAGTTCATTTAATACTATGCCCACTTAGCAGAACAAGTGGGGCTTTCCACTAGGACATATGAACTGTCTACATATAGGTACTTAGCTTGGTTACAGTTCCAAGTACGGGTTTCATATAGTGAAACAGGTCTTAAAATCCAAGCAGAAAGTGAATGGTTAATCTTATGATGTTTGTGCCATCATAGTACTGCTTACAATGTCTTGCCAGGTCAGTCATTATTGTAGGTTCAAGGGTTTGTAGCGTGTTAAGACTGGTGATTATTTTTATTTTCTGGTAGCATGCATAGCATCTTTCAGCATTATGAAGACTAAGCCATTGAGGGTGAAGGAGCATACTAGCTTGATTTCTCTATGTTCCATGATTTAAATATGTGGTATCTTCAGCAACTATGTCTTAAGGCCAGCAGATATTCATATAACTATTATTTGCTTCATACTTCCTTGTCTGAGAGAATGATTGCTTAGGGAAGAGAATCCACTAGGGAAAGTTCTCTGTCAAACACATAATCCTTCCTAGTCTTTGACTAGCCAGTCTTTCCTTTTGAAATATATTTTTATTTTTGTACATTTTCATAGTATACATAATAAACTTTTAGTCATATATATCCCCATTATTATATTATAACATTTCTACTCACAGTGAACACATTACTTTCACCCCAAAAGTCCCTTTTCATGTTTCAAGACTTTGTAATTAAGTTTGATTAATTAGGTTTCCTTTTATGAGCATAGGTCTGGGCTTATTTATTTGGAGACTGGGTAATTTATTAGTTATACCACTAAAGAAAGTAACTCTTCTTACCTCAGCCACAATTTAGTGCTCATAATTTTTCCAGGAGGGGTGAGGCCTGGAAGCTCTTCTCCCACTGAGTTGGAATATTAACTGTTTCAAACTTGTAAATGTCTTATGAAGGTAATCACAGCTGATGTATGAACAGCCTTTTAAGTTTTATCTATGAAAAGCCTTAATATCATATAGACATAGTTTTGATTTTTATTTGCTCATGAATCATCCCCTAAATTTCTCCAAGAAATTAGATGATCTTTCTTAAGACTTGATGTTAGGTTCCCTAAATGAAAATAATAATATGCATCTTCTCAATTTATAGGGAACATTGAAATGAAACAACTTATGTGAATTTCCTGAATACCCAGATAAAATTATCTCTGTCTAACACTCACTCTCACTGAGGTGTTATCAGAGTTCTGCCCTGAGTATTACACAGGCTATGTCACTAAGGCATATGCAAGCAATTCTATTTTATAAAAAAGGAAACTGAAGTCAGAAATTTATAAAGATTAGTCTTTTTATCCAAGATAATAAAGCCAAAATCAATCCTGCAGCTTGCTCTCAAAAATTAGTATGTGCTTTTGTTATATGACCCCAGAATGGCAGTGATGGAATATATGGAAGAAAAACCTATAAAACCAAGACTCTCAAATGCAAATGTTAGAAGACTCACTTTGGCCAGTATTATTTGTGAAATGAACAGAATAACAAAATAAAGAGGATTATTTCTTTCCATAGCCTCTGCACTGCTATGCAAAGTATTGCGGTATTATGCTTTGTAATATTAATGGACACGGACAAGAATTTTGAATAATTCAGATACCTCTAGGAAAGCAACTTCAAATCATTCTTATTTTATATGCTTTTGGTCCCTTGACCCAGTCCCTTTGTAGAAGAAAAGGATCAAGAATTGTTGACAAATTCAGCAGTGAACAAACTGAAGAAAAAATAAGCAATCCAAATGCCAGAATATCTCATTTGAACTCACTTAGAAGTAAATTTACTCTTGCACTTACAGTAAAATATGAGCATAACAAATATTATTACCTGGAAACAACAGATATCAAGGAAATTGTTTTGTGTATTAAGACATATAGTTATTTTGTAGACCTAATTATTGAGTTACTACTAGTGAGGAAAATGCTTATTTACTGGGTTTTCTCTTGATGGAATGCAATAACCACATATATTTTTTTCCAAACTGCTCAGTATTATGAGCTGGGATTTACAAAATATGGAAATGTTTCAATATAATATCACATGTGCTGAATATTTTCTCTATTTCAATGATTCTTTTTAAGAATTTATAGAAAGTATAGGACAATAAAAAAGGAAGATCAAAACCATTAATAGGCAAATACAAATTTATGAGCAAGTATTTAACTAGCATCCTATCCTTGAAAACCAAATTTATATGAAGAAAAAATATATTTTGAGCACTAATGTGACTTTGTGTTTATTGAATTTCCATCTTATTTCATAGATTTGAAATAGGGAGATAAATTAGAAAATAGCCAGACTACAATTGATATTTTTTGTCAAATATATTTTGTCAGAATTTTGCTAGTGGCAGCAGTAGCAACTCTATGAATGTTCAGAAGTGAGTTTCCAGATTGTGCTTTAATACCCAGAATTACATGTTTTAACAGACTATTTAAATTAGAATTGGTCCCTTATGCTGCAGTCATTTATAAGGGTCTCATCCGTAAAAGTTATTCAAGTCATTAGATATTGGTCAAGAAATACACACTTGTTCTCCAGTCACTCAATTGTAATCTACATAATGAAAAATATAAACAATATAGAGGAAAGAAGATTGCAAGTGATAATGGAAAATCTGTGTCTGTTGTTGAGCAGATATTGCAAAATATATTAACTCTACATATAGGGAAACAAAGTTGTCTCATTAGCAAAATAACAAATGACTAAGAGTCTTGTCAGATTTGAATAAATATCTTCATAAAATTTTCATATTTTTTCAGGCAAGAAACAATGTAATTGCATATTCATTGAACCTGTATATTGTAACCTAGTAAAGAACAATTAGGGTCCACTTTCAGGAAGTAAAGTTCTGACAGCTTAAACTGAACAACTCACTGTTGGCGATTACATTATTCTTGTCATGCTGGTTACACAAATGTCATTCTGAAATCCAATGTAGAACTATAGAACCCCCATTTGTTCTTCTTTATCCAAATTACTGGTAAGAAAGATTTTCCAAATCTGTTTCTCTTTTTCCTTGGCTCAATACTGGTAGTACTTTCACACTATCTTTATAGACATGGGCTCATGTCACATGACACAAACAAAAGACTACAAAAATGAGTGAATACTACATTTATTGTTGACTCATGACAAATTCTCATGAGCAGTACTCATTCCATATCTGCTTATTAAATGCCTAAGATGTTCTGGATACAAAAACATGGAAGAAATTTGGGTTTCCCCATGATTTCATAGATGGCATTTTGGGACTATAACAGACTAAACAAGTAAATTTTACTACAGAAAGCCAACAAGATATGAGAAGTCCCTAGTGATTAATGTTGTTCATCTAGTTCATTGATTTATATAAAAATTAATAGCTTGAACAGCAATCAGACTTTAGGTTTCACAACTGTAAACAGGCTATTTAAATTAACACCATAACAAATGAAAGAGACAATGTTGCTAAGGAAGCAAATCACACCATACATAATTGTAAAACACAAATATACTTAGTTCCAGTGATCATATTAAAAACAGACAAGAAGAAGAGATGAAGTACTCAAAGGTACAGGTTGTCAAAACTTAAAGGGACTTGCAAATTCTAAGCTATGTTCTTTGTTTTGAAAGTTTGAGCAATCAGAGTAACTAGGAACCCAATGACTTATATACCAAAATTACTGTGAAATTGAAAACAAAGACTTTGTGAAGACTTGATATGTACATATACATCATATACATTTTCTGATATTTATAAGATACCCAAGAAATAATTGCTATTAGAGGGACACTGCAGACAAACATCAAAGATAGTCCAAGCAACAAGTGTCACCACATTCACCATGCAATGCCTTGAGCCTACTTAAGTCATAACTTCACAAAAATCATAAATTTTCAATTCATTGCAGTTATATTCAGTTATTGGATGACTTTTTAGACTGAAAATATTCTTCCTTGAAATAGTTACCATACACAAATATTTCACATTTTCTATACTTTGAACTGTTACTGAGAGTTTCATGCATCTGGCCTTAACTATCCCTGTCACAATAAGAGACTTACTTCGATCAGTAATGATTGCTCTAGCTTCTTGATTACTGGTTTTGTTTTTCAAATTCTGGGCAGCAGTAATGAGTTCTTCCAACTGGGGGCGTCTCTGTTCCAAATCTTGTAGAGTTGCCTGAAAGAAGAAAATATCTCTTACAGTGGCAGTTCTCTAGCATTGTATATTCTTTTTATACAGCATAAAGGAAAAGTGCTATTTTCAAATCAGCCAAAACACTTCTAGAAATAAAAAGATGTAACAGAATATGAATCTCCAGCTCGTAAGGCTTTATAGAAAATAACTTAATGTGAAATGTGTTTCATTCTTAGATACAGGATGATTTCAAGTGAAAATCTTATTAGAAGCTTCCTTCTCTATCTAAGAATTAAGATGGAGTAATTTCAGAGCAACTGGGGTTGTGTAAATAAACTTCTAAGAAATGTAATTTTGATTCATGACTGTGTATTCTAAAAGTGTTAGTTATATTTGTAATAGCATCAACTTGCAAACTTAACATGAGTATACATTTTAGAAACCGAACAATTTCATATATCATTTAAGACATATTATTTAACTTCTTTGTAACTGAAACTTGTTACATATAAAATGAGGAGGTGATATAGATGAACTACAGCAAGTATCTTTAAAGTTGCCTATCTATAAAAATCACCAAAATTCTTTGATCTACTTCAGATTAAGAGAATTAATAAAGTGCCTACAATACACATTTTTAATAAAGGCTCTACTTCACCATATGATTACACATGGTTGGAATGCATAACTTAAACTCTAGCCCCCATAGGTGTCCTTTATATAAATATTTTGGTGCATATGTGTTGTATGTGGTATATGTACACATGTGTCTGCATATATGGCACATGGAGGTCATAGTGTCAGGTATCTTCCTCTATCACTCTGTCTTAGTACTTTGAGATAGGGTCTTTCTGAGAATGTGTTGCTCATTATTTTCAGATATGCTGGTGACCAGCAAGCCTCAGTGATTCTCCTTATCCCTTAGAAAATGGAATCCTGGAAGCTGGAATGCAAAATCTAATCTTCATGGTTGTGCAGGAAGCACTCTTAACCACTGAAGCATCTCTCCAATCTTCACATAAATAATTTTAATTTAATAGTGACTTTTGTAAAACCATGCAAAGTAATAAATTCAACATTAAACACACTAAGTTTAAGTGTGAATCAGCAATTACTTCCTATGTTTTCAAACATCAGTCTCCTCTATTTTCCATCTTAGTCTTTATATCCAATTGCCCAAACTTTAGAAATATATCCCAAATAAGGGAAATCTACCTTTTTTCTAGTTCTAAAACTTAATAAATTTTACTTTAATTTGGTGAAGTAAACAACAATTTCTATTTATTAACAATTACTCTGACAAATGTTGTACATGCATTTCTTATTTTTGTTTGTACTCTGACCTTATGTCCCTAGACTATCTATTTTTGCGTTCTTGGTCCCCCAAGAAATGCCAGGTATAAGTTCCATGTAATGAAGCTTGCCTTAAATGAAATGAGACATACGTTGGTTACTCCCAAAGACTTGTGCCTACATTGCACTAGTATACCCTGCAGTCAGAACCAGAGGGCTTGTGGCTGTGTTGATATTTATTATCAGAGTACCTTCTGTACCAAAGACACTAGAACATTCAGGATTATTTTAGAATGCTTGTTTTTTGGGTGGTGTTTATATGTGTGTGTGGTGGGGAGTTTTCGATAGGAACCTGAAAATTACTTTTAAAGGTCTGTGCGGAATTGAAGATCTGTTGGAATTTGGTGGGGATTGCCTTGAATCTGTAGCTTCTTTTGGTAAGTTAATACTAACTAACCATGAGCATGGGAGACCTTTCCATCTTCTGATATGTTCTTCAATGTATTTCTTCAAAGACTTGAAATTATTCCAATAAAGTTCATTTACTTGCTTGGTTAACTTTACCCCAAGATACTTTATTATTTGAGGCTGTTGTGAAAAGTGTTGCCTTCCTAACTTCTTTCTCAGTGCACTTGTGAGTTGTATATAGGAAACCTGATTCTGATCAGCTGTAGGACTATCCTGATGGAATGTTTAGGGTCACTTATGGATACTACCATATCATTTGCAAGTAAGGCTATTTCAAGCTCTTCTTTCCTAGTAAAAGTGAAGATCTGCTGTTAGCCTGCCCATTTCCCTGGTCAGAGTGACCTATTGGATCCCAGGAAGTGCCAGTTGGGGTTGGGAGCTTGGATAAAGCAATGAATGGGGGAAGGGAGATTAGGAGGGAAATATTTGCATGATCCACTGGAGAAGGGGGTAGAGGGAGAAGGGAGGCTACAGCAGATGATGTGCTGTGGAAGAGCTGAGGCTGAGGCTGAGGCTGAGACTGGGGGATTGGATTTAGAGAAGCAGAGGGGGAAGTGATGACCTATGCTTAGCCTGTCTGCTTCCCTGCACAGAATGCATCTCCTATTTTTGTTCTCTTAATTAACCAAATTAGTAATTTTCAGACTTTAAATGTGATGATAATAAAAGTGAAGAAATAAAATTTGGTATCTAGCAAAATTTCTTATCTCTTATCCCTTTTGATAGCAGATAATTTCCTAAGGATTTTGGTTTTGGAAAGGGCAAATCTGCAATTCCTTTGTGAATAGGTAAAGACATAAGCTTTCAGATTTAGTCTCAATGAGTTCTTATAATATTAAACTAGTATGAGAAACTTATTCAGATAATGTACATTTATGAAGAGAACATTTCTTTGTGTTTCAAAAAAATCGGAGGGGCTAGAGTTTAACAAATCTTCTGCATTTGTAAGTTGTGATTGCTCAGAAGAAAAATCCAATTTTCAGGTTTCTAACTTTTATGGTTTCTTTATATAAAAGTGTGTTTGAAATATGGAACAAATTGCCAAAGACAGCTACTGAAGTAAGTAGCATAAGTAAGTTGGACAGTGCTGAACAAAAGTTAAAGTAGGAACAACAATTGCAGATAGATTTTATAAAATAAGACATATTCCAGGGTTGGAATGCTAAAAATTGATCATTTGTAATACAGTAGGGTAAAAAGTTGCTTTAGTAAGTAAGATCTCTTCTCAACTATAGGATTATGGCTGGTAGATCATATACTTTTTAAATGCTACGTTAAAACTACAGATTAGGCCAAACACTTAGCTCAAATTTGATAAAGAAACAAATACATGTAGTTACATGGATATAAATTCATCCATCTATTTACCTCTTCAATTATGTTAGTACTTGGTTTTTTTCAAATCCTAGATCTTCTAGGGTATATGGATATGACAGTGAACAAATATATTTGCTATGGTTGCATAACTAATGAAATGTTTTCTATAAGAAGTAACTATAAGATTGTCTTTTTTGATTTCATATTAGTTCACACTCAAATGTTAGTAGCATTCTTGCAGGTATATTCTTAGATGCTTGTGCTACTTTTTTTACTATTAGGATTTTCAAGTTCCTTTCAGAAGTGTGTTGTAAAAGTAACTACATCAACTTTCACTTGAATTTTCCCAGACTCTAAATTAAGCCTGACCACAAGGAACAGCTTTTACTGCTGAAATTAGCAAGCATGTCAATTTAGGCTTAAAACAAGCTATTTTCCCCTCTAATGAACAAAATTCATTTCAGGCTATTGTGAAACCTGTTCTTCAGTTGAGTGATTCTCTAATTCTGCTGACAGACACATGCTTTGTAAGCACTCGAGAAGATTATTAATAACATCCTTTAAAGAAACCTTTTAAAAACAGGAAGACCTTCAAAACTGTAGTATAGGCGTGCATTCCTGAACAAAATCACAAATATTTACTGCACCCCTTGGTAAAGACATACAAACATCCATTTCAAAGACAATCTATGTAATAAAGTATTTTGCTGTGGAATTCATCAGAAACTAATAATCTCCTTTTAAAGTATATTTCCATATGGTAGAATAAGAACATTCTTTGATTTTCTTTATAGAAAAAGGGAACGGATTTGAACAATCAGTGCATTCAATATTTTCATTAATATAATATAAAAATAACAACCAATGGACATTTTCTAAGAAACAGAACACTAAAATATAATGTGAATAAAGGTTATTTTTCATTTATTTTCACTTTATGTATATCTTATTTATTTGCTTCTGTAATTTCTTTGACTCAGCATCTTAAATGAATTCCACAACTTGTCAAATGCAAGGAGTTTTATTTGTGTTCTATAGAGGTACCCAAATGTTAGAAAACCCTTGGTTAAATCATTATTTGTATAACCTATCTCCTAATTATATGTCTTCCAAATCCCACTCTGTGACCCAATCTGCTGTTCTTACCAGATACTACCCTCTCAAATAGAGTGCAACATTAATCTACATCCTCAGATGAACTCAAGGCGCCTCTATCTTTCACTTTCTTCGGTGTAGCTTTATACTCATGTCAAACAAGTAGAGTACGAAATGCTCTCATTCATTTTTCTGCTATGAGGAAGGATATTTATTTCATATTTACATGAACAAAACTATACCCATTATATGCTTAACAGTACTTAAGCATTGCAATTTATTGTGTCTACATGGATTCTATAATTCTACCAGAAACGAACATGGGAAAGGAAGGAACTGATGCTATTTCTAAGAAGGCCTAAGGCAGCTATCAAACTTTACTACAAACAGCTTACCCCTTGGAGATGAAAATTCATCATGGATTCCACTAGCTGAGCAAAGGTGGAGGGAAAAAATAACTTCAAATACAAAGTGAATCAGAAGTCTTTAATCCTATTAAATCCCCCCAGGGTTGAGGCAAGTGGTTATAAATAGCCATCCTATAAAAAGGAAGTTAAACACCAAAACCATATATACTATAAAGTAGGTCATTTTATGTTCCTAGAAAAAATCTATTATCATACTCCTTTTAAAAGGAATTATACCTAAATAATACTAAAATAGAAAAACCTAGAATGAATTGAATATTTAATTCTCTTATATCTAAGGAAAGGTTTTAATTAAGATTTTTTCTATTAAAATATTTTTCCTATAGTTGCAATTACAGCAAATGTTCATGATGGTTTTCAATTGTTGCCATTTTCAAGGAACAAACATGAATCAAGCATAAGTATAATGATAAAGATCCTTATATATTATACATTTATAAATATTCATAAAGTCTGTGGAGATAGAATGGTTTGTGGTACCCAGTCATATATGAGAGGTGGTAAACATTTGGGTGGGGTAGTTACTATTTAGACTTTGTGTAACTGGAAGTGCTTTACCTTTATCCCATTGAGCACCTTCACTTTGCCTTCTCACATTCAATGCTGTCAGCTGCTTCTCCAAATATACTGGCTAAACTCAAATTTGCCCTGGTTGCCCTCACTTCCTTATTTCTCACACTTTAAAGCAGTTTGAATATTTTCCTATGTGGCATAACTTCCCTACTCATTCTGCAAATGCTGAGTATGTCTACTGATAACTTCTTCATAAACACTTTGGAACTGTGGTTATCCTCTTGTTCATTATGCACCAAAGAAATTATTAATGAACATTTTCATGTGATTTCAAACTTTCAGAAACACATATGAGAAATCTAAAAAGACCCCCTTTCTCTTCTCCCAGATTTATAGTTAACATATTATTACATCAGTCAGTCAGTGTGTGTGTGTGTGTGTGTGTGTGTAAAATCTGTGCACAAAATATTACATTTCTTTGTGAACAGCTTGAGAAAAACTGCAAATATCATGTCTCTTAAGCAGAATATGGTGGCATATGTCAGTAACTCCAGCATTTGGGATGGTGGATCAGTAGAATTGTCTTGAGTTTCAGGAAACCACAAAACACATATTGAATGCCATGCAAGTCAGAGCTACATTTAAAGACATGATCACAACCCTGCTTTCCCTGGTTTTCCCATTTCTAAATTTCCTAAAACATGTGTTCTATGTGGCCCTCTCTACCCTGTGCAGCCCCTGTTCATCTCTTTTTAAAATTTTTCTAGTTTTTGCTATTATACCAGGTTATATATTCAGACTTAAAGATTCAGAGTCAGGACACAATTAAGATATATTATGTGGTGTTTGTTTTTCTGATTCTGGGTTACCTTACTCAGCATGCCATTTTCTAGTTTTATCCATTTACTTGTAAGTTTCCTGATTTCATTTGTCTTTATATTTTAGTTATCTGTTAACCTGCTGAAGGACATTTAGGTTGTTTCCGTTTCCTATTGTGAATATGGTGACAATAAACATAGCTGAACAAGTATCTGTTGAGTAGGATGATGAGTCATTTAGGCATATGCCAAAGAGTGCTATTTCCACTGCTTTTGGTTCTCTCCAAGAATCTGAAGGGAAGTCTAATTGCTGAAGATACCACATACTTCAAACAGTAGACTTGGAGGAATCAACTTAGAACTGACCTGAAAGTCTGCTTCCTGAAGACTACCTCTTATAAAGGTGCTATGAAAGCTTCCAAAGGTGAAACGTAATCAATAATTCTACCTGCATGTGCTGCCTATTAACTATAGCAATCGCCAGTATGACAAGATAACCACAATGGTGCAATTTTCACATCTGTATCTTTAAGGAATCCAAAATTATCTAATTGGACTTAATGACTGCTCAAAAGGAGAGAAATTAGGCTTGATACTGCAAATCTTGCCAATTATTCAAAGCTAGTGGTCACAGATCTTAGAGGAGAACCTACTATTGACATTTTTCTAAACCAGTATAATCTCTAACTGCATTTGAAGTAATTATCCTCATATCTCTCATCCATGCTTATTTTTGTGGGAGACAGAGACAACTACAGAAATTCACAATTATTCAAAATGAAGAGAACAATCAAACATGGGGTATGCACACCAGTTTATACATCTATATTACAACACCACTGATGCTCAAGGAACACTGTAGAAGAAAAAGACCAGCAGTGACACTGCCAATTGATGTGTCAATGTGAATGGGGGAAATTTCACATGTTTTTACAACTAGATGAAGAGGGAATGTGAGAGTGTGTGTATGTTGTGTGTATGTGTTACATATATATTTAACAATAATTAAAAGAATTCGTGAATTCGACAGATGAGGACAGAGCAAGAGTTAGAGAGATAAGAGGTGTGTGTAGAAATTATATAAAGACAGCGTCCATTTTTGAAATCTGTTAAAAAAGCATTTAAAATGTAAATGTCCAAAAAAGAAAAACATTTACCTTGATGTTTAAATAGCTCAGAATTTATTTTTGAAGAGCATATACTTTCCTTTATTCAATCTTGGTCTGTTTCAAAGTCAGATGAAACAGTAGAATAACCTTATCCACCTTCTTTACTCTGAGCATGGTAGTTACCCCATTAATGGCCTTCATAGCTACCTTTTTGTTTCCTGAACAAGATTTAGTTTTCATGTTTTCTTAGTATTCTTTAATTTAAAAGAAGCATATTCTTTCTTTGACATTTATCATGGTGGTACATTTGAATACCAAATGCCAAAAAATTGAATAATGACCCAAAATTGGACTTTGAGCAAATATTATTTGGTATTTCTGATACGTAACTGACAAAGGGATAGGGGTTTTATCAATGAAGAAGAAAGACTCCTTTTATCTTAGCAAATGCAGTAATAATTGGGACAAACAGTACACAAGAAATCAAAATAAAAATGGGCATCATCATAGGGGAAAACATGACGCATGGCAAAGATATCCAAGAAATTTTAGGGACCAAGGGATGCCTTTGTAGGAAGTTCAGCTTCAATGGCAGTTACTTATTATTAGTGAGTTACACAAAGTGATTTAATTTAAGTTACTAACAGTTACTGGGATGACCATGAAAATGCATGGGCCTTTTACTTCTAGAAAGTGACTGAAGACTTTTGCTGCTATGTATTGAAACTCATCATTGTATTGCACCAAAAAATGGTCTTCCTACAGATTGTTATTTGCTGATGTTTTAATGTGGTGGAGATAGTAAAAACTTTACTTGGGAAACACTGAACTGTAGCCTACCGACATTCAAATAACTTTTCAACAGTGGCATATTTCCACATAAACTTATATTTCCTTTATATGATGTCAGTTCCACATTGTGTTCCTAGGGCTCTCCTACCTTCCCTGGTTGCTTTCTAGTTTTCTTTCAGAAATATAGTTCCTCTAACATTTTCTCTTTTGTCTTAATATGACACACATGCCTTTAGGTCATGATATATCCATTTTCTCACTTTTGATATTAAGTTTCTCATTAACATTTGTAATACACAGCATATTATTATTTGATGATATTTTCATGTATTTATTAATTGCTCAACACTAATAAACATGGCTCTCGACATACCTTTTATGGGTTGACCACTTAAGATCCAATTCAATGACATTAGCATGCGAAGTTACCACTTTGTAGAAAACATTATTCCTTATTTATTAGGTGTATTAATATTAATTTCAAACTGTAATTGAGGAAACATTGCAGTGATAACCATTGGGTTCCATTCTACTCATTCAGCTTAAGAGCTCTGGTATATCAAGAAAGTCGAAGACATTCTTTGTATATAACCATCATTAGGCTGGTTGAATGAAATAACAGAAGGTACTGGGCAGGCTGTCAAACAAGTTAAGGCAACTTCTTGTATGATAATTTCCCTCAGTAAACTGAGGCTTCAGTCAGGGTCAGCCATGAATGTGGAATGCATGAAAAGCATTCCTAGCTTCATTTAAAACTCAAAAAAAATTTAAATCTTTTCATTAACAAAGGTTGTTCACACAACTTATTTACTTGAACCTGTCTTTAAAATCCTTAGAGCGGTAAAAAGAAAAATAAGAGCTTTGGATCTTGGTTGAACCAATGGCTAATTGTTAATTACTTAACAATTAATTTTATTTTACTTTATTCTTTAAACAATAATTAAAAGATATTTTGTAAATGTATCTTGTTTAGCTCCTAGAGATGCATTTCAATTTTTGAGGAGATGGATCACAAACTTTAAAATGTGTGTACTTAGGGTGGGAGAGAAATTTCTTTTGGCTTCTGGAAAATATTAAATACTGAGTTAGTCAAGTTTTTGCAGCTAAGAAGATTACATTCAAAGTGGAATGGGGAAAATATTCTCCTCACAAGCTGAAAAACTAAGTAGAGAGAAACAGTAATTCAAAACTGAAAAAGAGCTACAGATGCTAGTGATTTCAGCTGTGGAAATTATCCAAGGACTCCAACCATTCCATGATTGACTCTTCTCCCTGCTGGAAGTGTCCACCAAGAGGACATTGGCAATGGATGTGTCTAATATTGAGGCTCATACTAGTCAAATGCTCAGGGTAGAAAGAAAGTTAGAGACAGGAATATAACAAATAAAAGTCAGCAAACATGCTAAAGCAAATGGTAATGACCCTAACAATTCTTAAAACGAATGAGCAATGAAGCAACAGCATTTGGAGTATATGAGAAGCAACTTCATATAAGGACTGATACTCTACCTAAATCTTGAAAATTTTAAATAAATCACAAGAAGGAGGAAAACACATGAGCATGTAATAGAAATATATGTCTCAAATAGGTTTTACAAAGAAAAAGATTCTTTGAATATAATGATATATAAGTTAATATAAATCAGGTTTTTTCCTTTGTTTTCAATTTGTAATTAACACATAATAGTTATTCTATGACTTGCTTTGGAAAAAATAAGCTTAAATAGATTATATCACATGGATTATTAAAGAACAATAAATTCTGGACAAACTAATGAAACTGTAGAACAAAACTTTAGTACTTCATTGTAAAAACAATATTTAGATATCATTAAAGGAAAAGTATAATAGCTACTTAAGACACTAATATTAACTACTAGTTCTTTCAAACTTGTGATAGAATATTTTGGGGAATTTATTTCTCTATTCCTTTAAAACAATGATTTTGATTTTGTTGAGGTTTTAGAGTAGAAAAAATTGTTAGCCTATCAAATTTAATGCCTTCCCTGAATAGCATAATGCCAAATTAATCTACTATTAACATGTCATTTTGAAAGAAAAATTATTTTCCCTTTCAAAAAAATAAGGCAGTACATTAAAGTTATTGTGCAATAGGAAAATTAAAGGGTTGATTTGCTTGTCATTTCATAAAACCCTTGACATGCAGAAAAGTAAAATCCTCAGTTATAAGAGCCAGGAAGTAATGATTTCTGAGTGGGGGATCATAAAGTGTAATTTCAAAGTCAAGAAGAAAGAATTTTAGGCTACAATTTGTTGATAATAATTTGCAAATATATTTATAAATGGATACAAAGAAGATTGCTATTTTTAGCTATTCAACATTAGATGTATTAGTTATTCTACATTGTTCACATTTCTTGAAATCCCATTGTTCTGTAAATTTGGCATATTAACAAAGGATAACTGGGACTTTCTAAAGACGGTTTTGTCATTTACATCACATTTGTTAGCTTCTAGTGTTTGAGCCAGTAATAATAATTAATATAGTACATCCTCCTTACAGATAACTTAGAACAAAGAAACAGACAAAGAAACTTATGAACATACATATTTTGGGGTTACATAGCTCATGTTTTTTAGTATTAATATCTATTTCATCTTTAGTAGCATCATTGGATTATTTCTAACTTCGGCTCATCAAGATAAATTGTTTTATCTATTCAGAGCACCCTATAAAGCAAATTGAGTCATAATCATGCCACATTAACAAAAAGTGGATAAATTGTAAATTGTGAGCATCAAAATGTAACTATCTCACAGCATTGCTTATATGTTTCCTGGTACAGCTAATCTCTGATTTTGCATACTAAGCGTGCTGCATAAAGCCCACTGAAACCCCCAAATAAAACAAGGTTAAAATTTATAGTAATTATGTCCTGATCAAACACATTGGCAGAAATAATTGTTGACAGAATCCCATGAATAATACATAGCAATGATATCTGTGCCTTGCGACTCATGGCTGATGACATAAAACAGAATCCTCAGTGAAGTTACTGAAATTTCAGTGCAACTGGGGAGATGACCTGAAGAGCTACCAGGTATGCTCACACACATAGTTCTGCACTAACAGAATATATTAGGGTAAAGATCAAAGAAACTGTCTACAGAGCACAGACGCTAACCTAAAGGGATGATGAAGAATGGAATTTTAATAAGATTATGTCCAGGGCAAGTGTCATAGATAACCAAAATCTAAACTTGGAGGATAAACAAGATTATTAATGACTCTGTGATGAGAGAGAAGAAAGTACAGGACAAAAAGTGAATTCAGCATAAAATGTTTCAGTAAGAATACAGAAGATTTACTGGCAAAGAGCAGGAAGACCAGTTTGGTAGTGGACAGAATTATGATAACTTTGACAAAACAGGGATGAGTCAGAGATGGTTGTGAACACCAAACAACACAACAAAAACAATAAAGGCAACAGGGAGTAGTTGGAGCGTTCAGAGCAGAAAAATATTAAAATAAAAGTTACATTTCAGAAATAATATGCTTGTACCACAGCATCGAACATCGATTCCATGAGGAAACATTTTAAGTAGTAGGACACCCCCCCACACAGAAAGTCTTATCTATTCCTTTTGCTTAAGTTTCTTGTCCTGAAAAGAAGCTACACATTTAAAGAATAATTTCATGTGTCTTTTCCTTTAAAAATCACTGTACTGAACTCAGAAAAAAGTAAATTTAGCTTCATTGCTTGTAAACAAAACTGTCCAAGAGAAGTATTAAATAATTTTGCTTAACTAATTTGCAGTAATACACAAAAATGAATGGGGTAGAGAGGGATAGTAATTTTATTTCAGAAAGAATATTTCATTGAATTCTTAAATTCCTGCTTTAAATGATAAAATGACTTTTGGAGCATGAGAGAGAATAGAAGTTTCTCCAGAAATATCAGTTCAAAGATTATCATCAGCATTGGTAATAATTATCAATGTAATTTTATTATGACTCTTTTTTATAAATTTTATTTAAATTAGAAACAATCTTATTTTACATATCAATCACAGTTCCCTCTCCTTCTCATCCTCCCATGCCCCACACTGACTCCCCATTCCATTCCCAATTCACTCTCCAGAGAGTATGAGGCCTTCCATGAGGGAACATCAAAGTCTGTCAAGTACTTTGGGACAGGGCCTAGGCCCTACCTTATGTACCTAGGCTAAAAGAGGATCCCTCCATGAGGAATGAGCTCCAGAAACCACACAGTGGCTCACAACCATGTATATAAGACCGTATATCCAGGAATCATTTCTATAGTTACTTATGACTTATTTTGCAAAGCTAACTTTTTTGTATTAGATCTATATTACTTAATAGGAAATGAGTACTCAGATAGGAGTCACTTTCCTATAGGAAAGGGAGTATGTAAAGGTTTTACTAAACTCTTAAAACATCAAATGTCAAACAAAATATTATGTTAAAACCTTTTTGACCTTAGATGGAATGATGGCTCATCTATTAAAAACTAAGACTTAAAACCAAAGCTACATAGTTGTGTGTGTGTGCATGTGTGCATGTGTGCATGTGTGTGTGTGTGTGTTTGTGTTCATAGAGGACAGAGTTTCACTTTGATATCTTCCTCTATGGCTTTCTACCATACTGAACCAGAGATTATTGTTTCAGATGCATTGACTGGACAACAACCCCCACTCTAATATGTGTCCCACATTTGACCTTGTGATATTGGTGGTGGAAATCTGAATTTAAGTGTTCATGTTTCTGTGTGTAGCAAGAATTTAATGTGCTGTGCTATCTTCCAAGTACCATGTTTTTTATTCTTATTTTTGACACTTTTTATTATATATTTAAATTAGAAACAAGGTTGCTTCCCATGTCAATCTCAGCTCCCTCTTTCTCCCCTCCATGCCTACACCCCCACCAGTCACCCCAGTCCCCCACCCAATCCACACTCCATTACCCAGGGAGGGTAAGGCCCTCCTTTGGGGATCTCTCGAGTCTGTCATTTCGTTACTGGGAGGGCCCAGGCCCTCCCCCAAGTGTCCAGATTGAGAGAGCATCCCTCATTGTGGGATGGGCACCCAAAATCCATTGTGCACCAGGGATAAATACTGATCTACTACCCAAAGCCTCATAGATTTCTAGGCTTCCTCACTGACACCCACATTCAGGGGCTCTAGATCAGTGCCATGCTGGCCTCTTAGCCATCAGTCTTGGGTCTAAGATATCCCCCTTGTTCAGGTCAGCTCTTTTGCTGGGTTTCACCAGGCCAGTCTTGACCACTTGCTCATCACTCTTCCCTCTCTGTCACTGGATTCCAGGAGTCCAGTTCAGTGTTTAGCTGTGTGTGTTTGCCTCTTCTTCTGTCTTTCACTGCATGGAGGTTCTAGGATGGCATGTAAGGTAGTAGTCACAATCCTTATCAGGGAGTGGCATTTAAAGTAGTCTCTCCACTAATGCATAGCTTGACATTTGGTGTCATCGTTGGGGATCTCTGGAGATCTCACTAGTGACAGATCTCCCCTCAAACCTATAATGGCTCCCTCTTTCATGGTATGTCTCATCCTACTCTCCTCTATTCTTCCCCCAACTCAACCTTCCTGCTCCCCCATGTCATACTCTCCCCTTCTCTTCTCCCCCTCTCTTTTTCCTGGCTCCTTTCCTTCCCCCACCCCAACCCCTGGGCTCCCAATCTTCTCAGGAGAAACATGTTTTTTACTTTTAAAGTGTTTTAGAAGCACTACTTATTTAGGTACCAAAAGTATTTTAGAGACACTACTTATTTTGGTACCAAAACAAAAACCTTGGAACTAATTTCCAACTGTAGCTATCATTGATCTTATGTAGAGAAATAGATGCTACTATTCTGTGACAATAAATCTAGACAGCAAGAGAAGTGGAAAATAAGTGATTATTTAGGATAACTGTAGTAATGTGCATAGTTAATCAGGAGGATTCAAACCATATTGTCTTCTTTTCCTGTTTTTAAAAGGTTGATATTAAGATTTGAATCATCAAAATATTTGGAACAGCTATTCAGTACATGCTACAAATACCGGGATTGAATCAGGATCAGTTCACTCATATGTAAAATGAGGATAATTACATTTATGTCAACCAATCTTCATGTGATTAAAGAAGTAGATTTGCCTATATGCATTAAAGTATGTTATACAGAAATCAGTTAAATATGATAACCCAGATATTTTATCACTCAAAGTAATTGATGAATATTTTATTTACAATTTTTTAACACCCAGGCTTTAAATTTCTGGTATCATCAGTTTCTGAAAGTGCTACAAAGCAAAGGAGGTATATGATTAATGAATACCCATGTGGTTACCCTATAGGATGGTATCTAGTACTTTGGAAAACTACTTTACTCCCACAAAGGGGGAAACATCCAAACGAAGAGCAGTATGAACAAATATACTTCATACTTCTGTTTTTAAGTGGGAGGTGAATCCCGTTGGGCACATATAAGGGACAAATGCTGAATAATTGGATCTAAGTCTTCAAAATAAAATTCATTTGTACATTTTCTTGGCTGCTATTTCAGAGAGCAATATTAATCTATTTTTTTCTCTCAGAAATTATATGACTGGGGAAAAATAAAAATTGTCTTTGAATGGGTGCTATGTGTCTAAGCCACGATTTAACTGTAAATCAGTTGTGAAGATCATTTCTTAGTAGGTGAGTGGAGTTGCTATTACAGAGTGTTAATACACTTGCAGAAAGTGTTGCTGGGGGTAGAAGGTGTTAGACATTGATCAGGAGTTTAAGAAATGGGCTATTTATTCTGACTCTTCTTAGAGAAAAATCTTCCTGTTAAATCAATGATTGTTTCTCCAAAAAGAAAAAGAAAAGAAAAGAAAAAAATATACCATTTCTTGATGTAAAAGTTCTCTTTAGTAAACTAAGAACAGACTGTTATTGGGAAATATAAAAAATACAATAGAACATGTTTCTCTATAGCAACATAAATGGCTTTAACTCTCAATGGGAACTCATGGTGTGACAGCTTTTAAGAGGGATGACATGGTTTTGGGGAGGGTCTCTGATATGATTTTCTTTTCCATTGACCACACTAGCTCTTATTCTATAAAAGGGTCTACATTAGCACATTTTGCCAGTAAATCACATAGTTGGACTGCACCCTGAAAAAGATCCTACTTAGAGAGAGAAGTGCTTAATGTGACACAGTTCCAAGAAAACACATGGTTTAGATGAAGCTGGTACTGAGGAGCATGAACACTTTAGGTCATGTGCCAGAGGAAGTGTTGGTACATATTGTAAGCTATGAGCTTCTTTAGAAATCAAGAAGAGCAAATATCATCAGTGCTTAAACTGTTTCGTAGTTTTGCATACCTAATCAAGTCATTTACATTACAGGACTGTGCTGAGTTCAGCACTCTGCTTTACTGGGAAGGTTGCTCATTATTAGCACTAATTTCAGGGAATTTTAAAATTCCCTGAAATTTAAAAATAAGCAACACTCCCTGTATGAAGTTTGCAAAACCAATTCTCTGTTCCCTTTCCCTTATTTTATTTATATGAGGTGATCAAAATTGTGTCCTATTTCCTGCCTTGCATGCTTTAGTGGTGTAAGAATGGAGAGTGCAAAAAATGCTTAATAAATAATTTACTAGTGAGGGTCTGGTTTCAATTTCCAATGTCCCAACTTGCCTCCCTCTTTTCTCAACCTTCCCTAAATATTAATTTTATGTCTTATATTTAAAAGAAAAATTTCCTACAATGGTGGTCAGGGAAGATATTAATGGGGTTAACACTTCAATCTACACTGCAAAAACAAGAAGACCAGAAGCAAAAGGTTAATTCTATGGTTCCTTTTTTCACAAATTGTATGCCACTGGATAGGAATGGTGATAAAAAATAACACACTGTATGTGCTTCAAAAGAGGACTTGAGAATATTCAACATTTGCGTTATCACACAGCACAAAATGAGGTGTCAAACATGTAAAATCTCAGAAGCTAGAAAGATAACACTGATGACATTGTTTTCAAGGAGAGAGACTGAGCCAAAGCTTTGCATATGCTGCGGAAGGACTGTCCTGGTGAGTTGACATCCCTGTTATCTTTTCTATAGTCTATACCCTATAGTAATATGTGCCTCTAAATCCAGCACACTTGAATAGAATATTCTCCAGAAATAACAACTAAAATGTTTCTTCTTATTTTCTCCAAAAACTATTTAGAGACCATTCAGTGCTCTACAGTTCAACTCCCATAGAGTATCAACTTCAATAAGTACAAAAATAACTGGTTACCATGCTGTTGCTATGAATTAGATAATGTTCCCATGAATTTATGTACATTCACTTACAGCTCCCATTGGAGGGAGACACTTTTATGTTCCCCTTAGAAGATGAAGAAAATCAGGCACAAAGAAGTGGTACAACTTACAAAATGTTAAAAGCTAAAAGGTGATGAAGGTCAAATGAAACCAGCCTTATCCTCCTTTTTTACTACTCTCCTCCCATATGCTATATTGACACCTTTCTAAGCAGCTCCATGAAGCAATATGGCAGAATTTTAGCTAGTTATTTCATCATTATTTTAGTGTGATAATAGATCTTCCTCTCTTAGCACTGTATGACTGTGTATTTTACTCATGTTGTACAACAGGCTCCAATAAGATGAATAACCTTCCCAAGACAGACAGTCAGTTAGTAATAGCTACAACGCTGGCAGTCAAGTCTTTCTGACACTCTTCATGTTAGTCCTACCCACCTGCTGTAAGACTGCTTCACAGCCAGCCTTGTTTTCTCCTTTCAAACTTGTTTCTCAATTTCATGTCTCTGACTTGGTTCACAGACCATCCAATATACCAGTGCTTCACTGATGCTTTTTATCAGCACACAGATTCCAGTGGGTTAAACAAACCAGGGAGAAGTGAAGGAAAATAGCACATTTGGTTTGCTTATCATTATTGCCTTCTAACTTCATGTCCAATTGGACAGTTTCTCCTTTTTACCTGTTTCATTGTCATCAGTATACATGTATGTTCCAATTTATCAGAATAAAATGATGTAGGCTAATGGTTAAAATGAAAATTGATGACAGTTTCTCTATACTCCATTTTTAAATGTTTAGACAAAACAAACAACTTAAATAGCCTTTATGAATTGCTATCTGTGCTGGGGTGGATTTTTGGTGATGTAGCTGTCTTTGAGTCATTTCTGCTCCTGTAATTAGCTACTCACCCACATTCCTATAAGCAATCTCAATAAAACTCAGTGAGTGGCTCACCAAGTTGGACTTTTACGATATCTTTCTTTGTTCTGTTGGCGATTCCCTATCTGGGGTGAGTAGACTTCTACTAACTCCTTAGGGATCATGTCACACAACAAACCTCCCCATTTCAAGGTCTATATATTATTTTTACACTTTTGTATTATTTATTTATTTAAGTGTAATTCTACATTATTAGTCACATCTGCAAAACCCCTTTGACTATGTAACATATGCTCATGTCCCAGGGATTTGGAAGGATTGATATCGAAGGGTACATCATGCAATGTATTACAACATTTCTGTGGGTATTCAGAGTAGACTGCCTATCCCATGTGCACAGGCTTGTTAAGCAAGCTATGAGACTTAGTAGCAGGGGATATGAAATGTCACAATTAAGAAAGTACATAAGACAAAAAACAGTAAAATTCCTGTTCTCTGTGGCAAACCTGGTTTAATGAAAAGTCTCCAAAACTGGAAGATGTTCATCACCCTGTTCTCCAAATTTTATTTAAATTAAGATGCTTCAGCTGTGCTCATTCAACATTTTAGCTTCTTTACATCTGTAAATGCACTTCAAGGTTTCTCAGAGATCTCAATTCCATTTTCATCTTTAAACCTCATCTACTTTTGTATTTCTTTGCAGCCAACAGCTGTTATCAAAAACTGGAAAGAACTTTCTTTTATTTTGAATTTTTACCATGGAGAAAGCTATTGTCTCATCAAGGAAAGAAGGTAGTACACAGGTAGATGGGAAGAACCCCAAATGAAATTTGAGAGTTCGCCTCTGTGTCTTTTCAGTAATATCCAGCTAAATCTTTTCACATCCATACACAAGACAACAGGAACACAGTGGCTAGTAAATTTAGCTCAAGGATGTGAATGAATCAGTAGGCTATGTGATAATTTGTTGGAAGCATGAGGGTTGCGAAGGTGGGAAGTCTGATCATCAGTCTTGAAGCTGGGGACTGGTAAATAATAAGAAATGATAAGTAGTTGATTATTATTTAGATGTTTGAATAGCTGTCAGTCCTTATAATTTTTGGAAAACAACATTGAGAATAGAGGCGAACAGTTTTACTCAAATTGGAGAGATATGAACATGTAGACAAATGATGAAGCCAATGGGAAGAGATCTATGAAATATGGACAATTTTTTAGTCTTTAAAATTTTATTTTAATTTTATTGCTGTTTGTCTCTATGTATGTACACCTGCATGTGCATATCTGTGGAGGCAGGTGGAAGGCATCAGATCCTGACAGGAGTTTGGTACTTTCTTGGTGTGGATATGAGACTCCAAACTCTGTCCGTGCAAATGCTTTTAACCTCTGAGCCATGTCTCCGGCCCCTCTACGACAAACTTTTAAGTGCGAAATTCTAAAAGAAAGGAGACATAAAGTGGTTCACCATCTTCTCTTTGTCTTTAGTCTTTTTCTATTAAAGTACAAAAAAGGAGGAAGACAATTCAAATACAAAATCAACCAACATGATTTTAACTAAGCCTATAATTGCGTATTTCCAGTCAGCAAAGAAGATGTAGCTTATAAATGTGAAAATATTAAGAAAATCCTGAAGTCTATGGCATGCTTATACATTACATTATCACTCATTGGGTAGTAAAAGAAATTAAATTTGTTGTTACTTGAATTAATTATTCAAAATAAATATTTACATCTAACATATCATCTTCTGTATAAGCAATGCTATGAGAAGCATTTCTGACAAGTTGCTGAGGATTATAGAATGATTGCTTATCATGTTATTATTATGATATTGGGGTAATGAGAATAGTAAAAATGATGCTGCTCTAGACCTCTGACCTGAGTGTGGGAAGTAGTACCAAGCAGTTCAAACTCCAGTCCCCTTAGAAACTTAAATTCAGAAAAACCCTCGCATGATAAAATGTTCTGTTGCTTGTGTCCTTTTCACTTCCTAGCAAAGTGAAACTAACGGGAAAACCCTGGCAACTAGGCAGAGAAAGACAGCATCAGACACATAGAAGTAGATTGACAAGAACAGGAGACTTACCCTGATTTATAGGACACCATCTTCGCTGATCTAGCATGAAACTATTTTTGATTTGCCACTTCTAAACATACCATAAAAAGAATGAATCACTACCAAATTGCCAACTACTAAATACACAGATAACAACAAAATGACTTTTATGAAAAGAAAACAATAAGCTCTTTTCATAACATAAAATGCATATTTCATTAAACAAAGTTGTAGGGAAAGCTACACATCTCTTCAAATTCTCAGTTATTGCAGAATCTGTAAATCCTATGCTCCATTACTCCACTACAACCCAGGGAGTTGCTCTCATAAAATAGTATTTCATTTATGATTGAATTGACACCAAATGGTTACCTCTTTGGAATATATACAAAGAATTTCTGATTTAGGAGCTTTGTATTTGCTTTATTGTTGGACTGCCAAAAACCAATATAATTTCTTTATGGAAAATAGTTTTTTCATCATACTTTATATCCTGATTGTAGTTCCCTCCCTCCACTCCTTCCATCTCCTACCCACCTTCCCTCCACTGTGGATTTACCACCTTTATGTCTCTCAACAGAAAAAAACAAGCTTCTAAGCAATGAACACCAAATCTGACAAAAAGAAATACAATAAGCAAACCCCACCACATAAAGAAAGATGAGAGAAATGTACAATTTAAAGTATGTATTAGTTGTGTTGCAGTGTGTTATGATGGCTCTAATTTATATTAACTTAATTCAACACATGTATTACACAATATGTAAATGCAGCCACGTACTAAAATCACGCATTCATGTGGGGGCTAGTTCAGAATTTAATCAGAAAGGCCAGACTCTTGAGAGAGATCTTCAAGCATCTTACCGATTTTTACCACCATCAACACTGGAGGATTCATTAATGAGCACAGTTAATGTTAGGAGTTTTCACTTATTTAATTAATGATACTTAAGGTACATGTTTTGGTTCAAATATTTGAGAGCTACCATGTATCCTTTTAAGGACTTGACATAAAGTCTAGGAAGCTATAAAGCATCAGAGATACTCTGTGCAGCTACTGATGGAAGCAGATGCAGCGATCCCCAGTAAAGCACTGGGTTGAGCTCCAGAAGTCTTGCTGAAGAAAGGGAGGAGAGATTGTAAGTGCCAGGGGCATCATGACTGGGAACCCACAGAGACAGCTGACCTTAGCTTGTGGGAAAGCATGGACTCTGGACCAAGAGTGAGGGAGCCTCCATGGGAAAGACCTCTCCACGTGTATGACATTGGTATAGCTTATTCTCTTTGTAAGTCTCCTAGCAGTGAGATTAGGACCTGTCCCTGCCACTTAGCTGGCCTTTGGGAACTTGCTCCACATACTGGATTGCCTTGTTTGGCCTTCACACAAGGGGAGGAGCTTGGTTCTGTCTCAACTTGGTGTGCCATGCTTTGTTCAAGCCTATAAGAGGTCTGACCATTTCTGAATGGAGACTGAGGAAGAGTGGGTGCAGAGGGTTAGACTGAAAGCAGAGGGAGGGCTGGGAGAAGAGGAGGGAGGGGAAACTGTGCTTGGTATGTAAAATAAATGAAAAATGCTATTTAAATAAAATAAAACTTTAAAAAGGTTTGCCATTTTTAAAATCTTGTACAAGAACAGGAAGTTGAGGGGGTGGGGATAGAATAGGGGGAAGAGGGAATCATAGGATTGAATACAGATCAGGCACCAGAGCGACCTCGAGTGATCTAAAGGGATAACACCAATTGGCAAGCTAAGCAATACTGGAGAGACCACCTCGAATGCCCATTCCTGATAATGAACTTGATGTTTATAACCATCCGGGAGCCTTCATCCTGTGACTGATGGAAGCAGAGGCAAACACACAATTAATCACTGAACTGAACCCAAGGAACCCAGTGACAGAGAGAGAGGAGTGATGAGCAAATTGGCAAAGAATGGGCTGGCAAAACCAGCAGAGACAGCTAATCTGAACAGGGGAGATCTTTTGGACCCCAGACTGACAGTGGGGAGGCCAGAATGGGACTGATCTGGACCCCCCAAATGTGAGTGTCAGTGAGAAGGCCTGGGCAACCTATGGGGCCCTGAGCTGTGGATCAGTGTCTATCCCTGGTATACAAACAGTTTTCGTGTGCCTACAGCACAAAGAGGGATGCTCTCTCAGCCTGGACTCTTAGGGGAGTGCCTTGACCCTACCCAGAGTAAAATGACAGACTCTAGATATCCCCTATGTGGAAGGATTTGGCAATAGGGTGGGAGGGTGGGGGGGAAGGGGAGTGCGGGAGGAGGGGAGAGAGAGGGAACTGGGATTGACATGTAAAACAAGCTATTTAAAATTAAAATAAAAAATGATTAAAACAACAACAACAAAAAGAAAATGATGGGGAATCAGCATGGGACCAAAACAGGGCCCCTGAATGTGGGTGTCATTTGGGAAGCCAGGGCAGTCTAAGGGGCTTCTGACAGAGGGACCAGTATTTATTTCTAGTGCACGGACTTACAGAGCCCATTCACTATGGAGGGATACTTTCTCAACCTAGATACATGTGGGAGTGCCTAGGCCCTCCCCAAATGATGTGACAGACTTTTATGACCCCAAATGGGAGGCCTCACCCTCCCTGGGGAGGGGGAGTTGTAATGAGGGGTAGTTGGGGAGCATGGGAGAATGGGAGGGAGAGGAAACTGGGATTGGTATAGAAAAAAACGATAGCTTTTAATTTAGATTAAAAAACAGATATTAAATAAGAACCACCAAAAAAAAGAGAGAAAATGATAGTTATTATTAGGTACAATAATAAAAGAACAAACCTGAAAAAAATAAGTTCTGTTAAAAATGTTAATAATAAACTCTAAGTCAGAAAAAAAAGAATTAATGTTTAATCAATCTGTCATTCCATATTCATTTAAAGAATCTGGTTATCTGATACCTTCTCTGAGATTGATTTAATCTTGTCTCTACTATCTAATATGATGGTAACATCTCATAGCTAACTTATAAGGGAGTAACTGTTACCTATCCTGTTAAGGTATTCCTATGATTTTCATTGACCAAAATAATCTAACAATCCACGGGCATAATAAAACCACTTTAGAATTCATTACATTGGGCATAACTTTGAATTAAAATATAACATATTATGCCAGTATAAAATCAGCTGTCTCCTATAATATTTGTATCTTTTTAATTCAACAATACATTTAATTTATTCTAGCAATCCAGCATTGAATTTCTTATTGGCTATATTTGTCCAACATGATTTAATTATCGGATCGTTAAAGATTTTGTTTCATCTTTACATAGAATTTCTATCATATAAGCAAATTTTATGTTACCTTCTATCTTGAGGATGCTAGACAGATAATTATTTTTCCAAGATATAGCCATAGTTAATACATTGAAAATTCAGTATTTATATAATTATTTGCTGAATGGATTCACAAATAAGTATGCCTGCATTTAAGCATACTTACACATTTGCTTGCATATATACATATGGAAGGATAGACTCTATAAAATATCCCTATACACCACAAGAGGTAATTTTAAGAGAAAGTAAAAAATCAGGAATTTTGACATAGGACTATGGGGAGACAATTTTCAGTCACTATCAAGAGGGCTTATTTGGTTGCCAAAATATACTACACACAAGGGGGTCGAAGTCATTGGCACTGGGAGTTGAATGCAGAACTTTCTGAATGTCAAGAATATGCTATGTTACTGATCTATATCCCTAGCCCACTCTCTGACACTTTTATCTTAACTCATTGATGAATTCTTTGTTGCCTTTCTGCTCACGATTCATGACGTCTTCTATCACTCATCTGGGTATCTGTAAAAATAGATGCCCAGAGAGGCAATAAAAAAGATGAAACTTTTTTTTGAGTTCTTAAATAATGCTAAAATGTCTCTGACTTTAGACTTTCTGATAGAGGGAGCCTGGTAGAGGGGTAAGGGAGAAGGAGTGAGAGAGGGAGCTGGGATCGACATGTGAAGCTAGCATGTTTCTGATAGGGATGCTCAACCAGTAAGAAAACCACAGATACCAGTCTAGACTACTACACCCAGAATAACGCTCAAACACCATAGATGGGGAATGCAAGATATCTCATGATAAAGTCAAATTTAAACAATATCTATTCACAAATACCGCCCTACAGAAGATACTGAAAGGAAAATTCCAACTGAAAGAGGCTAACTACACCAATGAAAACAGGAAATTAATAATCTCATACCAGCCAAACCATTAAAAGGGACACACACACACACACTACCACCAATAAAGTAACAAGAATTAGCACTTATTCGTCATTACTATCTCTCAATATAAATGTACTCAATTTCAAATAAAAAGACACAATGGATGAGAAAACACGATCCATCATTCTGTTTCATACAGGAAACAAACCTTAACATCAAAGGTAGACATTACCTCAAAGGAGAGTGTTGTAAAAAGTTTTCCCAAGCAGAAGGCTCCAAGAAGAAAGCTGGTATAGCTATTCTAATATCCAACAAAATAGACTCCTAGCCAAAATTCATCAAAAAATATGGAGAATGACACTTCACAGTCATCAAAGGAAAAATACAGCAAAATGCAGTCTCAGTTCTGAACATCTATGCCCCAAATGCAAGGGCACCTATATTTGTAAAAGAAACATTACTAAAGCTTAAATCACACAACAAACCCCACACATTGATAGTGGGAAACTTCAGTACACCACTCACATCAGTGGACAGGTCATCCAGACAAAAACTAACCAGAAAAATACTGGAGTGAACAGTTGTTGTGAACCAAATGGATCTATAAGATATCTACAGAACATTTCACCCAAACACAAATGAACATATCTTCTTCTTCACACCTCTCAAACTTTCTTCAAAATCCACCACACATTTGATTAAAAAGGCAAATCTCAACAGATACTAGAAAATTGTAATAACCCCCCAGTGTTGTTTTAGATCACCATAGATCAAAGCTGAATTTCAAAAAAAAAAAACAACAAAAAGCTTACACTTTCATGGAAACTAAACAACTCTCTACTGAATGACTGCCGGGCCAAGACAGAAATAAAGAAAGAAATGAAAGACTTCCTGGAATTCAATGAAAATAAAGGTACTACATACCAAAACATATGACACATAATGAAAGTGGTGATAAGGAGATATTTCATAGCACTAAGTGCCCCCAAAATAAATTAGAGAATTCACATAATAGCAACTAAACCACACACCTGAAATGAAAAAAAGAAGCAAACACACACAAGAGGAATAGATGACATAGATAAATGATTTAAACAGACTCATAATCCCCAGAAAAATAAAAAATAACAGTTATTAAAGTCTCCCAACAACAAAAGCCCTGGGCTGGATGGTTTCAGTGCAGAATTCTACCAGAATTTCAAAGAAGAGCTAAAGCCAATAATCCTAAAATTATTCTATACAATAGAAACAGAAGGAATATTGCCAAATTTCTATTATGTGGCCATAGTCACCCTGATACCCAAACCACAAAAAGACTCAACAAATATAATTACAGACCATTTCCCTCGTAAACATAGATGGAAAAATAGTCAATAAACTACTGGAAAATCATATCCAAGAACACATAAAAATCATCTACCATGATCAAATAGGCTTCATCCCAGAGAAGCAGAAATGGTGCAACATACAAAAATCTGTCAATTTAATCCACCATATAAACAAACTGAAAGAAAAAACGATAATCTCATTAAATGCTGAAAATTCTTTGATAAAATCGAACACTCCCTCATGATAATAGTCTTAGATAGTAAGGGATACAAAAACCTATCTAAACATAAAAAGCAACATACAGCAAGCCAGTAACTAATGTGAAATTAAATGGAAAGAAACTTAAAGCAATTCTATTAACTTCAGTGACAAGTCAAGGCTGTACACTCCCTCTGTATTTATGCTTGAAGTTCTAGCTGGAGAAGCAGGACCACTAAAAAGGAGATCAAGGGGATCCAATTTGGAAAGGAAGAAATCAAAGCATCAATATTTGCAGATGATATAATAGTATATTTAAACTGTTGCAAAAATTCCACCAGGTGACTTCTACATCTGATAAACATCATTAGGAAGTGTCTGGATACAAGATTAACTCCAAATAATCAGTATCCCTCCTAAAAACAAATGGCAAATGGGTTGGTAAAGAAATCAAGGAAGTAGCACCCTTTGCTATAGCCACAAACAATATAAAATATCTTGGGAAATTTAGCCAAGAAAGTGAAAGACTTGTATGATAATAACTGAAAGGCTTTGAAGAAAGAAATTAAAGAATATATCAGAGGATAGTAAGATCTCCCAAGCTCATGGATCGGTGGAATTAACATAGTAAAATGTCCATCTGAGCAAAAGCAATCTACAGATGTTTCACAGTCCCCATCAAAATTCCATCACAATTCTTCAAAGACGTTGAAGGGACAATATTCAGCTTCATATGGCCAAAACAAACAACAAATAAGAACCAGGATATCCAACACAATCCTGTATAATAAAAGATCTTCCCAAGGTATCACCATCCCTGATCTCAGGCTCTACTATAGAGCTACAGAAATAAAAACCACACAAAAACAGACAACTCTAGGAGATTAAGTGTATACTATCCTTAATATAAGGGGAGGTACCTAGTCTTACTATAACTTGGTATGCCATATTTGGTTGATAGTCCTGGAAGACTTTTGAAACGAAAGAGTTTCCAATACAAATAATGAGCCTGTGATATACTATCCTATTTCCCTTTTAGAAATGACTGATCTTTAGTAATCCTGATGATAGGTATTTTCCCATCTCTAAGGAGTCCTGATGGTAGAAAGCCTTCAAGTGTCAACTTAGTCTATTTGAACTACTTTCACCAAATACCTTATAATCATTAATTTATAAATTAAGTAACAGAATTTATTGATGATAGTTCCACATGCTGAGAAGCTCAAAATCATGATGCCAGCAATGTATCTAACAAGAATTCATTCCTTTCATATAGCGCATCCTATGTATCTAATCCTGATCGGAAGGGAAGCAAAACTTTTATAAAGGCAATGTGGTGCCATTCATTAGAACACTGTTAAGGAGTTAGTATTGTTCTACAAGCCTCACCTGCTAATATACTAGCACTCTGGGGATTAGTTTACTAACCAGGTCACAGTAATTCTTTTCTTGTGAACTGCCATGGATAAAAAGTTATCTTGTTTATGTTTCATTCTCTGAGTAACTTTTGTCCTGTGTGTGACTTGATGTGGACCTAATAAAAACCCAATTCTTATTTATTTTTAGATACAAAGGTTCTTTGTGTAGCTTTGTAGACCTGGCTGGCCTTGAACTCACTGAGTTCTGCCTGCCTCTGCCGCTGCTGAGCGCTGGAATTAAAGGCAAGCACCACCACTGCCCAACAAAAGCCCAGTTCTTAATAAGATCTTTTATTATTGATGTATAACAATAGGCAGGACTTCAGTCTTTTATGAAATTCTGTACTGAGATTGCATGACACTCTTTTTCCTCTATCATATAAAGACAACAAAAAGTCCCAAATAGATATATTCTGTATACTAGTACCCATTTTATTAACTACTTCCAAGTACCTTCACCTGTAAAATTATTGTTAAAGACATAGATCCTTTCATGAAACTTTAATTTCTTCACCACATTCTAAGTCTTTTCTTCTAAACCAACTAAAAATCCAAATCTACTAAGAACATTTGCATTCTCTGAGGTACCTGGAGTTCAGTTAAACCTAAATTGACTTTTCCTCTTTCAGTTGGTAGCACCAAATGGCAAAAGGCTTTTTAAATTAATTTTTATTTAAATTAAAAACAAAATTATTTAACATACCAATTCTAGTTCCCTCTCCCTCCTGTCCTTCCATTACCCGCAACCACCCCCCATACCACCCAACATCCACTCCTCAGGAAGGGTGAGGCCTCCCATGGGGATCATCAAGGTCTGACACATCATTTGGGGCAGGACCTAGGCCCTCCCTTTCCTAGGCTGAGAGAGTATCCCTCCATTGGGAATGGGCTTCCAAAGCCCATTCATGCAATCAGGATAAATATTGATTCCAAGGGTTTTAAATTATTACACTATAATGTCCACTCTTTACATTTTGTCTCAGATGTTGAATTTTATCTGTATAATATTTTAATTTTTAAGTTAGGATACGAAGTTTTAGACCATCATAACATTTTTCTTCTTTTTTGTGAATTTTTTATGTTTTTAAGTTTAAATTTAGATTAGAAACAAGGTTGCTTCACAAGTCAGTTCCAGGTCCCTCTCCTTTTCCTTCCCCTCCTCCCATGCCCTCCAGCCCCTCCCCCAATATCCCCTCATTTCCCCAGGGAGGGTGAGGCCCTCCATGGGGGTGTCTATAGTCTGTCATTTCATCCAGGGCAGGGCCTAGACCCTCCCCCAAGAGTTCAGGGTGAGAGTGCATCTCACCTTGTTGGATGGGAGTCCAAAGTCCATGTGTATACCCGGGATAAATACTGATCTACTGCCCAAGGCTCAATAGATCCATCATAACATTTTTAAACCAAGTGTTTCTATTAGACTGTCCTTCCTCCCCATTTTCCCTATCACATGTCACTCTGATCTCATGTTTGCCAATATCATGTCCCTTTTGCTCTTTACCAGCTCTCCCATCCTACCTTGGCACCTATGATTGGACTTGCAGGTATCTGTCATTTGCTGTAAACCCAGAACACTACCATTATTACCCAGAGAAAATGAAATGCACCCTACTTAGTAATCTAAAATTAATATTTGTTTTGAAGTATGACTATGATTATTTTGAAATAAAATGCAAAATGTGACAATTATATTAGACCAAAATTAAATATCAAAAAAGGGTTTTTCCCAGAGGTTAGCACAATTATCATAAGGAAGTCTTAAAAGAATATACCCTGGAAGTGGTGGCACACACCTTTAATCCCAGCACTCTGGAGGCAGAGGCAGGAGGATTTCTGTGAGTTCAAGATTAGCCTGATATACAGAGTGCGTTCTAAGATAGCCAGCAGCGTTTCACAGAGAAACCCTGTCTTGAAAAATAAAAAAGAATATAAAAGTCATTCGTCATCAGATTTATCATTTATTATTTATCAAAGATCAGAAAAACCTCTTCAACCTGGAATTATATATTTTTATATATTATCAAGAATTTGATGCATACCTTGACAATAATATACAAGGCTTTAGATTGTTGATGTTAGACAAAGTTTATGATGATTTCAATAATGTGAGCTATGGCAAGAAAATGTACCATGGCATTATCACTGAAGAGAGACATATGTTCAATGAAAACTTTAGGTTTTTAAAGATTTTTTTAAATTTTTATTGAGTGTGTATATGTCACATGCATCAAAGTACGGGTGCAGAGGATGCCATGTCTCCTGGAGATGTTGTTTCATGAAACTATGAGCCAAAGAACAAGGGTGCTGGGAGCTGAACTTGGATCTTGTGGAAGAGTAGGCAGTGCTGTTAACCATGAAGCTATCTCTCTAACACTAGTTCTATTTATAGCAGTACACAGCTCTCTTTATGAATAAAACTCCTATTTTGAGATGTCATTGAAAAATTTGACAAAGAACCAAGTGGGTTTGTGTGGGAGAAGAGAATAAAATACGGTAATTACAACATAATTCCTGTTTGTCACTGCTTAACATAATTTTTACATGTTTATTAAATCCATTATACTTCTCTTGATGTGTAGTGAAAGAAAATGAATATTTATGTTTATTTCCATTTCTTTTAAAATGAAAAAATAGATGGTGTTCTGTTCCTCTTTTCCTTTCTAGCCTGAAAATTTCACAATTATTTATAGAACTCTACTAAGCTATAAGAAAATAGCACAAAAACAAAGGAACTCACATATTTTAAGATTGTATTCTAAATACAAAGAGATAATATTTGGTTCAAATACTGACTCTTCTTGAAGTCGTTTGTTTAACAACCACAATCTCCTTTCTGTCAATAAGTACCGACTACATTACAGTTTGATATTACTCCCAGAATCCTTATTGTAGCAGCTAGGGACATAAGTAGGACTTCACTTTGGTTTGTGACTTAGTAATTCTTCTAATGCTGTGGTAAAATACTCAGGCCAAAGCAACTTAAAGAAGATAGGGTTTGTTTTGTTTTATACTTCCAGAGGGATCAAATACGTCATAGTAGGGAAGGCTTGGCAGCAGTAGCAGGCAGTTAGTCATCCTCTATCTTCAGTCCAGAAGCAGAGCGTGAACAGGAAATGAGGCAAGGCTATAGAACCACAAACTTATTCCCAGTGATGTTCCTCCCTCAGCAAGTTTCCATCTCTCAAAGTTTCTATAACCTCCCCAAACAGTGCCACCAGGTGACAAACCAGTGTTGAAACACAAGCCTATGGGGAGATAATTCACATTTAAGCTATAATATTTGGCTGCCAATCCACATAGGCTAATGGCCATCACGTGACATGCATTTTAACATTTTCAACACAGTTGAAACATCAAAGCCTCTTCGGGTATGCAAGGCAATCACTTAACTGTGACTCCCTGAAAATAGAAAGCTAAATCACATACATCAAACATACAATGACACATAATACATATTTCCATTCTAAAGGGGAGAAACTGAGACATTTGAAGGAAGATTGAATGAAAATATGGCTGAAACTCAGCATGGCAAATACCAAGTCCTGAATTTCTGCATAAGGTATTTGTTTCTCAGATTCAAATGACTCAGACAATTTTCCATCTCCAACTTTGTTGCTTAGAACATACACTTTCTCTTTGGCTAGTTCAACTCCCTGTGTATGTTCCTCCTTGGCACAAGTCTCACAATTGCAGCATCTCAAGGTTGAGTGTCCACTATAACCCGGGCTTCAGTTTTACACAGTGACCTCTCAGGGTCTACTGTCAGGAATTCTGGCCATGATACATGTTACCTGGCTTTAGTGAATCTCTGAAATCATGGAGGAAAAATCAATGACAATTTCAATCTTGCATATTTCCTGTTTCCAAAATCAGTACTAGGTGGATGACATTGTTGAGTTCTCTCCTTTCCTAAATTGTAGCCTTTAGTGGATGGAGTCTTGCTGTCATGACACCTTTCTCATTATTTCAGTACAGAATAGGAGTCTTCCAGTTAACAGGGCAAATATCTTTAACAATTATAGCCTCTTATTTGTACAATAGTTGGCTATAGCTTTAAGTTACCTACTGCTCTTTTCTTATGCCAAGTGTTCATTTTTATCCCTTTCTACCTAGTTGTTGCTCTTTTTCATTATAGGCATGCATAAGCAAATTCAATAGTAACAATTCCCCTGACCCTATGTTATGCCTTTTTGAAATTTCCTGTATAAAAATTAGTCTATTAATATTTAAATCAACCCCACTAAAGTAATCAGGAGAGAAGTAGAATGAAGCCAGATTCTTTTCCATAATCTAGTCAAGAAAAGTCCATAATCTGTTCCCTTTTGATAGCTTATAAGTTAGGCCTTCACTGTCTATACTTTTCTTAGCTTCTTGGTATTCCAAAATTCCTTCTGGTATTCCGTCCTGGTATTCCAAAATTCCTTCTGTTAACATGTGCTTACAGAACCTGATGGTTCTTCCATATTCCTTGTGTAATCACACAGTCAAGTTTAATCACCTCATAGCTTCACTTCTTGGTACCAATTTATATCTTAGTTTCTATTCTTTTGATGTGATAAAAATTTTCTGAACGAAGCAAGTTAAAAGATTAAGGGCTTCTTTTGGCTTACAGTTCCAGGGAGATGAAGTTCATTATGGAAAGAAAGACAAGGTGGTAGGAGCATGAGGCCAGATGGTCACACTACATCAGCAGTTGTGATGCAAAGAACAAAGAGGATATAAGGTCAGACTAGAAAATGCTCCACGCCCACCCTTAGGTATGTACTTCTGCCAGTTAGTTTCCAACTCTTAAAAATGGTCCATAATCTCCCCCAAATATCACCACAAACTAGGAACCAAGTACTTAAACAGCTGAGTATAGGGGGAACACATTACACTAAAATCACCACATCTCGATTCAGTAAATGTTTGATGGGTGTGTGTGTGAATGAATTAAGTTTGTCTAATAAGACAGAAAATAATTACTTTCATTTGAAGATTTAGAGAGGAGAATTCTTATCCTTTTCAAATATAATAGAGAATAAACTTTGAGTTGTGCAACTACTATAAAAATGGGATGGTAACTGAACAATGAAGTTGGGGACTTGGAAACACAATGTTTGAAGTTAAAACAGTGTTGCTTTTACATGGCCCAATAAATTCCCTTTCATACTAAAGTCAATTGCATTAACTTTTCTACTTGCAACTGAAGTCATGTTCCAAGATTAGATTCCTGAACCATCATAGAGAATTATCAAGGCCTCATTTTATTTCTTTTACAAAAGATAAAGACAAAGTACAAAGTTCTTATTCATATGGTGTCCAGAAATAATTCAATTTGATTTTATCTTTAAGTTTTCTAAAGAATATTTCTTAAGAATATTTTTATTAAAGGTGAATATTTAGGTTCAATGTCTAAAATTAAACAAATTGATTTGTAAAGGTAGAACTATAAAATGAGCTAACATGATTTTGGAGTGAGGGATTGTTTTTCTAATAGCAAAGTGGTAATTGACACCTTATGATTTTGGATGATACAAAACTCAAATCATACCCCATCTTCAGAGAATTTATGTACATATTCTAGACCTTAAAAGAATTGTAGGCTATGTCGTATTTGAAAATAATAAAACTAATGAGAAAGGGGAAGCTAAACAATGTTTTAGCATTGAGATTAATGTTTTGTTAAATACCATGATTATGACAATGTCTTATCAAATAATTAAAGGTTATATTAAATATTTAAGTGCATTCCTGTATATAAAAATGCAGAAGGATGGTTTGGAGAGATGGATCAGCAGGTAAGAACACTATCTGTTCTTCAGGAGAATCCAAGTTTGTTTCCCAGCACCCAAGTCACAACCACCTAGAGTTCCAGCTTGAGGGAATTGAATACTCTTCTTTATCCTGCACAGGCAACTACACACATATGGCATACACTCATACAGCTACACAAACATTCACATAACTAAAAATTAATCTTAAAATTACACAAGTGTTCAAAACAAAGAATTGAACTGAAATACACAAAGATATGCATTTATTAGCCTATATACTCTTTTAAACTTAGCAGATGTGTTTGGGTATTATAAGTTCAATGTGAGCACACAGCATATACATTGAAGTGAAGGCACATTTTGAGATTCTGTTAGGCTATGCAAGCCATTATGACAGTGATTGTTTTTTTCTTTCTCTAATTTAAAAAACATTAAGATGCAAAGTGACAGCCTCTTTCCTAATTTGGCTTTGATATATGAAACAAATTTAAATGAATAGTACATAGAGATCAATACGTCACTACTGATATTTCCTTTAGCATTGACAATTTTCCATATCCATGGTGTCCAATATGGCAGCCCCTTGGTATTAAGCATTTGAAATGTGGCTAGTATCATTGAAGGAGTTTTTTAAAATTTTAGTTAACTGTAATTCAAATAGCCACATGTGGCTAGTGGCTACTGTACTGGCTAACACAGATTCACAGAGTTTTGTTAATATAAGTGGTTGTTTTGGAAGTCTTTGAGAATAGAAGAAAAATAAAACTACAGATAGTATATTTCAATTTCTGTCTTACACCATTGTCAGTGACTTCTGTAAGGTAGTATCGTATTGTAAAGCAACCAGTATACACTAAACATTAATATTAGGATCACACCTTTACATTTATGCCATCATGCCATGTTTGTAATGAACAAACTAAAATGACAGACAGAATTGGAATATTTAGCTCAATTACTATGAAATAAGTCAAAATGAAAAAAGAATATCCATTAGTTCAAATTGAATACCTAATATCTACTATTTCATTGTTAAGTAAAAGAAACAAAAATATTATTCATAATAGATAGGATTTAAGAATAGGTCACTAATTTTCTCATTTTGAATTATAAATATAGAAACACACTTGAATAAAATATTCGGCCCTCCTAAAATGTTTGGAACAGTTTGGAGTAGGTAGACTTTTGGATGAGGCTGCCAGAACCTTTTGCTTTCCTTAGAAATAGAGTGACCTACTTAGAACATGTTGTTACCTGGCCCATTTCCTCCATATTCTATTTAGAACACACACATGGTACCTGCAGGCAGAGTAGCTGCCTCAAAGACACTGGAAAGAAACCACATTTTTAAAGTGGCTGAGGGTAGAGAAAGGAAACAGGATATATGGTTTCTGGTATTTTCATAAACCTAGGATGCATCATTCTGGTTATTTTTACCTTGTGAAAAAATACTGTCCTCTCTAGATAAGTCATTTGTAGTGAAAATTTTGTCATATGCAGCCAGTCAAAGCGATTAGTGAGGAAAGACTTTAGCTTCTAAAATTCTTAGAGTTTTAGATATTTAATTACATTTTCTAAATGCAGTAAATTTAATTCTCAAAAATTTTCATTCATTGACTAATATCAAAGATAAACTGTGCTGAATTCAACAATTAAAAATGTAGATATGAGTATGCCTCTATGACAGACTGCTAAACTCCAAATGCTAAGTGAAACTATTATGTTCATGAAAAAAAGTAATGTCAAATATTTTCAAAACATTATGTCTTCAGCCTGTTTTTAAGGAGGTTCAAATCCATTTCAAGTGGTAAGGCAGAAAGATACAAAACATCAACATCAGAAAAGAACAGGTCAAGCAAAGTAGAATAATTTCATTAAAAACCTGAAGCTGATGGAGAAAAAGATTTTCACAGAACCATTGATTTAAAAGACCAAGATTAGAATGATCCAAATATATTTCAGAAAAAAAGTCAGAAATTCACCTCAAAGGCTTCAATGCTCTGAGCAGTTTCTCTACTCCATATTTCTCCTCATTACAATCAACTTCAAGGAGTGCTTGCTTGCTATGTTCATTTCATAATTGGACCTTGAAGAAATTCATACCTTGAAATAGCTACATGATTTTCATCTTGTAAGTGTTTATATTCTTATTTTTGTAGATAACATTTTAGCTGAAAATGATCCTTACAGATAGCTTCTTGCCTGTATCCATTCTCTCCAAATATTGCTATCTGGCTCTAGTAACTATCTTTTTTTAGTGTCTAATGCCTATTGTGTAACTTCAAAAAAAACCCAAATAAAATAGAACTTGTGTAAGAATAGTAAAATGGTAGTCTCTTGTTTTTATCACTCAAATCAATCTCTAGAAGTTTTTTGAAAAATCTCCTATACTATGAAATGACAAAAAGTTTTGCTTCAATAAAGTTGCTACATATTATATTCTCCTCTCTCCATAATGTAGTTCTTTTTATATGAAGGATAAAAGCATGAAGGAGTCAATTAAAATTATTCATTTTTCTCTATTTTTAAAACTAGAATCAACTTAGTTTAACTTTAGTTTGCATCCACTAACACTCATGGGGCATGTTCCAAAACCCATAATGTCAGCCTAAAACTGCAGATTACTTAAACTTTCTAAGTTAATATTATTCCTCCATCTTGACTAAGCACTCATCACATATTTTGGATTTCACAATTGCTGTTCAAAGTGAGATAAAATAGAAGCATGAATTTACACAGATTTTTGCTCTTACTGTAAACCATAGTAGTGATATATTATTTATGATTTATTAAAGCTTGCCTGAGAATTCAGAAAGCAAAGTCAGCCTCAAGCTATAGAGATCAGGCAGTGGTAACACACACTTTTAATCCCAGCACCCAGAAGCTAGGAGCTGGGGTACACACCTTTAATCCCAGGACTCAGGATTAAGAGATCGATGGACCTCTCTGAGTTTCATCGAGAGATACAGGAGACTGAATCAGTTTGAAAGAGTAACAGATAACACACCTTTAATCTCAGAGCTAGAGGGGTATGAAAGACAGAAGCAAGTATTCATTATGAGGCATTCATTCTTCAGCCACACCGAGGAGAGGAGAGGTTACAATCTGAGGCTTGGTGAGAGCTTATAGAGACAGGACCATTCCATTGAGCCTGAGGTAGAGGTAAGAAGGTAATGACCAGCTTGTTTGCTTTCCTGATACTCATCTTGAAGTTTGAACCCCAGTATCAGTCTCTGGGTCATTTATCTATGTTACAAAGCTCATTATGTGATTTTTTCTTTCCCTCCTCAACAAAGAGATTTCATCTTTCAATATAAAGAAAGAATTTGTCTTCACTTTGATTATGTTGAAATTGCTAGCATCACTATCTTTAAACCTTAGGACAACTGTTAAGTGCATTGTGGGGGGGTTATATTGGAACAAGTGCTATGATATTAACAGAGGATCTTATTAACAACACAGTTATCAAAAGACCAAGAGGAATGCAGTATGGACATATGGAACAAAGTGGTTTATATGCTGCAGGTAGAGAAAGATGGCAAGAAATTCATCATGATACTCACGCAGTGACTAGTTGAAAAAATGAACATTTAATTTTGAAAAAATTCACTTAAAATTTACATCTTGACTGACCATAGGTAACTTAAGCCATCTAAATGAAAATGGCAGGTGAGAAGTACTAACATATATTCCTTTATGCAAGACCTCTCCATGAATTTTATTTGTATTATTTCTATTTGGAAGGTTTACATATAAGATGAGAGATGGGTATACATAAATTTGTGTAGTGTATTAAATTAATCACCTCAATGCTTATTCTGCTTCCATAATTAAATGGAAAATAAATGTTTGCAATCAAAACATTATATTCTTGAGATAAATAATACATATTATATTTTTACTTAAACAAATCATGTGACATACTATACTACTTGTTTATGCAGAATATAAAACACAAAATAAACCTAAAAGTGTTTGTACATTATGAGGATTATATTCAGTTATTTTATAGATTGAATAAAGTGATTCTAATAATTTTTATTTAATTTAGAAACAAGCTTTCTTCACTTGTCAATCCCAACTCCCTCTCCCTCCCCTCCTCCCCTGCCCCCCACCAGCCTCCAACCCCCCACCCAATCTCCACTCCAACTTCAGGGAGAATGAGGGTCTTCATGGAGAATGTCCAAAGTCTGTCTTATCACCCAGGGCAGGGCCTGTGTCTAGGCTGAGAGAGCATCCCTCCATGTGGAATGGGCTCCCAAAGTCCATTCAGATGCCAGGGATAAATACTAATCTATTACCCAATGCTCCAAAGATTGTCAAGGCCTCCTCACTGACACCCACATTCAGGGGGTCTGGATCAGTCCATTGCTGACCTCTCAGCCATCACTCTGGGGACCATGAGCTCCCACTTGTTCAGGTGAGCTATTTCTGTGGTTTTCACCTGTCCAGTCTTGACCACTTTACTCATCACTCCTTCCTCTCTTCAACTGGTTTCCAGTTCAGTTCAGTGTTTAGCTGTGGGTGTCTGCCTCTGCTTCCATCAGCTACTGGATGAAGGCTCTAGGATGGCATACTAGGTAGCCATCAATCTCATTATAGGGGATTGGCATTTAAAGTAGCCTTACCACTTTTGAGTAGATTGCTGGCTGGTGTCATTCTTCTAGATCTCTGGAAATCTCCCTAGTGCCAGATTTTTCCTCAAACCTATGATGACTCCCTCTATTGTGGTATCTCTCATCCTGGTCTCCTCTATTCTTTCCCTGACACAAACTTCTGCTCCCCCATGTCCTCCTCCCCCCTTCTCTTCCCTCTCCCCTTCTCCCACGCTCCCAGCCCACTCAGGACACCCTATCTGCTTCCCCTTCCCTGGGGGTATCATGCATATCTCTCTTAGAATCCTCCCTGTTTCCCAGACTCTGTGGTGGTGTGTTTGTAGGCTGGCACTCCCCTGCTTCATGTCTAAAATCCATATATGAGTGAGTACATACCCTGTTTGTCTTTTTGTGACTGGGTTACCTCACTCAGTATAGTTCTATTTGCCTCCAAATTTCAAGATTCCATTGTTCTTTTCTGCTGAGTAGTATTCCACTGTGTAAATGTATCACATGTTCTCTATCCACTCTTCAGTTGAGGGCATCTAGGTTGCTTCCAGGTTCTGGCTATTACAAATAATGCTGATATGAACACAGTGGAACAGATGTCCTTGTTGTATGAATGCACATTGTTTGGGTATATGCCTAAGTGTGGATGTTGGATCTTTTGGTAGACTGATTCCCTTTTTCCTGAGAAATATCCATACCAATTTCCGAAGTGGCTGTACAAGTTGGCACTCCCACCAGCAGTGGAGGGTGGAGGAGTGTTCCCTTTTCTCCACATTCTCTCCAGCATAAACTGTCATTGGTGTTTTTGATTTTAACCATTCTGATAGGAGTAAGATTGTGTCTCAGAGTTGTTTTGATTTGCATTTCCCTAATGGCTACCGGTGTTGAGCACTTTTTTATGTGACTCTTAACCATTTTAGACTCTTCTATTGAGAATTCTCTATTTAGTTTTGTATCCCACTTTTTAATTGGATCCTTTGATGATATGGAGACTTGTTTCTTGAGTTCTTTGTAATTTTGGAGATCAGCCCTCTGTCAGATGTGGGGTTAGTGAATATCTTTTTTCCATTCTGTGGGCTGCATTTTTGTCTTGTTGACTGTGTCCTTTGATTTACAAAAGCTTCTCAGTTTCAGGAGATCCCATTTATTAATTGTCGGTCTCAGTGTCTGTGCTACTGGTGTTACGTTCAGGAAGCAGTCTCCTGTACCAATTCTTTCAAGGATACCTCCCACTTTCTCTTTTATAAGTTCATTGTGGCTAGATATATGTTGAGGCCTTTGATGCATTTGAACTTAAGTTTTATGCATGGCAATAGACACAGATCTATCTGCAGTCTTCTACATGCCATAATGAAGTTATGCCAGCACCATTTGTTGAAGGTGCTTTCTTTTTTCTATTGTATAATTTTAGCTGCTTTGTCAAAAATCAGGTATTCATAGGTGTGTCAGTTAATATCAGGGTTTTTCAATTCAATTCCATTGGTCTACCTGTCTATTTTTGTGCCAATGCCAAGCTGTTTTCAGGGATTCTAATAATTTTTTTATTTATTTTATTTTAATTTTACATAGCTTTTTTACATGTCTATCCCAGTTCCCTCTGGGATTCTAATAATTTTTAAAAGCCAAATATTTTTTTAAATTCATAAATGGCTGAAAAACAAATTCTAATAGATCTTAATAATAAAAATCCAGAGTCAGATATCTGAGTAAATGCTGAATGGTCAGAGAATTAAAGAAACCAGCTACAAGAGAGGTCTCTTACCTCTACAGAATTATCAGACCAAAGGGACGATCTGGTCCCTACCAATCCTCAGACTGAATGCAATGGGCTCCTGCCTTATATTCCTTTCTCCACTGAGCTGTATCACTCCTGTCTCCACCTCCCAAGTTCTGGGATCAAAGGTGTAAGCTCTGTTTTTCTTTTAGACTGGATCAATCTCCTGTAACCCAAGGTGGCCTTGAACTCACAGAGATCCTTCTGCCTCTGCCCTCCAAGTCCTGAGATTAAAGGTGTGTGCAACCCCTGCCTGGCCTCTATGGATAACTAGTGGCTAACTCTGCACTCTAATCTTCAGACAAGCTTTATATATTAAAGCACAAAAATATCACCACAAAAGGCACATGAAAACAGTTGAATCTTTTTGTTTGTCTTTCAAAATGAAAGCAACTCTGATTGTTATAGAATTTACTGACCAATTACTGAAGTTACTGATATGTAAAATGATTCACACACAACAGAAAATGAAATTCCCACTCCCACAGTATGAAATGAAGATCATCCATTTACAAGGGAAAAGAAATACAACTCAGCATTATTTATATGATAAAAAGAGCAACATATTTAGAAAAAAAACTAAATCATGATTCATGTGTTTGTTTATTTTAATGTGTATTTGAATGAAATGAACATAGTTCATTTTCTTTTCTTTTGTGGCAATGACTATATTTTACCAATTAGGTTTCCCTTAAAGAGATGATATTCTAAACAAATATTTATAGCTTTTTAAATTTGAATGTCTGAGAATGGATAAGACTGAGGTGCATCATCATGTGTTCTACAAATAATAGATGAATGAGAATGCACTCTTAAAAGTCCTTAAAGGGCAGTTGATACACTTTTTGTGACGTTTGGGTAAAATTTAGGGTCTTTCATGTGTTAGGAAAGTACTCTACTACTGAGTAGCAGCCCTAACTTTATCTGTTTCTTTTTTAAAAACAGTGTTTCACTATTTACTACTTAGCTTGAGCGAAATTTTTCTAGACATACACAATTTTTTCTTATAGATAAATGAGCTATATGAAAACACATATTTCAAAGTCACAAATACAAGTGCATCTTTTGTTTGTTTGTTTGTTTGTTTGTTTTTACAAGACAGGGTTTCTCCGTATTGTTTTGGAGGCTGTCAGTCCAGCCTGGCCTCGAACTCACAGAGATCCGCTTGTCTTTGTCTCCCAAGTGCTGGGATTATAGGCGTGTGCCACCACCGCCCGGCCTACAAGTGCATCTTTTTGTGTATTTCTATTCATTTCACTGAAAGTTTTTTGTCAAATACTATCAAGAATAATTGAATTGTGAATAGTATGCATATATGCAATGCATGCATATGTACATAGTTATATAAATAAATCTGTAGATAAATATTCAAAACACTTCTGTTTATAATGATATATGCTTATTGCATCATAAATTTGCAATGATTCATTATCATATACAAAGAAATAAAATTGAAACCCAAACTTTTATGTAGCTTTCTCCCATTTTTTTCTAATTGCCCCCTACTTGATTCTAAATTGAGCTGGTATTATGGGGCTTCAAATCCTGATAGAAAGCATAAAAGATAAAACAACCATGTACTTAATATGACATTATCTCTTTATTCCCTAGCATTAAGTATAAAAAGAATTACATCCTAAGACTTTGCAACTTCAATAATAATCTTAAGTATCTAAACTTAAGGTGAAGTATAAAAACCCAAAAGGCAGATAATAAAATTTAGGATATAATAACATTACACTCATTTCAAAAATTAAAGCAGAAAACACATTATTTTCTTTATTGTTTGAATTTAGTAGTTAGGAATACACTATATTTGAAAATAACAAAAACAATTTTCTTTAAAGAGACTCTAGACTCAAACAAGGGAATTTATAACTAGAATTCACTATTAACAAAGGCAAATGTCTTTATGAGAATCCTAGGGGCATGTCATTGAACATATAGTGTATTAGCCTTTATCTGAACTCATTCAATTACCACGGTTCAAAATTTCTTGATAATATTTTGACAAATGTTTCAAAATGAATTGAGCTAAAATATGCAAAGATATGCATTTGTGACTTTGAAATATGTGGCTTTATATAGCTTATTTATCTTTAAAATATGGTATCGTTTTCTACATAAAGTTATAATAAAATTTATAAGAATTGTATTTTCCTGTGTATTTGGAAGTCATGATTTTTTTATTAAAGGATCTTTACTTTTATCATCATTATATTTTGACATCGATCTTTATACCATTCAATGAAAATAATAGTGAATTTGGCTCCCACTAGCTAAGGAAAGAAAACCGAGTGAAAGAAAAGCAGTGTGATTTAAGGGTAACAAGCTGTCTCCTGGAAACATGCTCATTTGATGGAAGATGAGTGAAGCACAAAATTTGCAAATCTCTTTTACCAGACAAGTTATGACATTATTTTTTGCAGAATGAAAAATATAGTTTCTGTGTATGTAAGAATAGCATAGTTTGTTTTGCTGTTTCATAAGGTTGTACAGAAAGAAACTTTGTTGATAAAAGATACTTGTTTTTTTTTAAAAGGAACACAAAATCTGAATAATCAATACCCTTTCCTAACGTGGCTATTTTGCAGCATATGAAAACCTCAAATACACACAGGGATTAACTGAACTTAATTCATTGTGTTGTTATTTATCTTATAAAAATGAAATATATAAGCAAAGGAGTTAGAGAATAAAGAAAAAAGTGTCTACTTTAAAAGTCTAGATTTATGTTAGGATAATTGCATTTACTAAATGGCCTTAGACCAATCCACTAAACTGTCTATAACTCTTCTCAATTGTTCGTTAGTGAAAGCATGTGTATCATAGATTTCCTACGAAGGTCTTGGCAGAAAATTAGAAAAAACTCTAAAACACCACTCAGTTTTGTTTTACTTTTAGTTTAAATAATGGATGTTATTTTAATCTCCTCACCTTAGTCCACTGATACTTCTACAGTCACTGGAGAAGCCTTTTGTCATCAAATTTTGGATAAATGTATTTAACAGGAGTTACCAAAATGATTATGGAAACACCCATTGAGGTTTCTGTACAGATATGGCCAGAGTTAAAAAAATAAAATCTCACTAGATTTTGATTTTTACTGACAACAAAAATTCAAAATATACAAGTAATTATTTGAACTTTCAACATACAATGAACCCACAAAACTGCATAATCCTTAGGTAATGGAACCCTCTAGGCAATAGTGTAAATGTATGGTTAAAAATTAATATCCAACAGTAAAAATATCTTCTTCTCCAGGTTGGCCAATTTGTATCAAAACAAATTTGACATTTCAACTCTTTATTCAACACAAGAGGTGTATTTTAGATTTAGTAATGAATTACTATGAATATCTGACTAAAATGACCTGAAACAGACTATAATTACTATAGAGTCTCAGATATCAGGACGCCAAATATAGTTAACATCACACACATTTTATTTCGTGATTACAATCCCAGTTTTCACTGTTAGAATTTTCTCTTCAAATTTCTTGTTCATTACTTTTGTCCTCCTATCTCCCCCTATTCTATCCTTCCCTCCCTCCTTTTATTTTTGTTACTTTAAATTTTTGTTTCCTTCATTGTCTCCTACCTTGCCTGTTAATGGCCCATTGGATAATAAGTTGTACGGAAAATAATCTAAACATACATTCTTTTTCATCTAAAGTCATATAAAAGAGATTATTACTTACTTTTTGAAGAATTTTCTTCTAAGCAATTGTACTTAAATATATGTTTAAAAGGGAATAGCATTTATCAATCAGATTTTTATGGTACTAAAATACACATTAAAACACATACTTGTGTGTGTGTGTTATTTTGAACTTTTAGGAAGTAAACTTTGAGATTCATTCAAATTCTACTTTTAAAGGCTTAATTTGCATATAATGAGTCTCCATTCTTCTGAAACATAATAGTCTAATTCCTAGTCTGAATTTTATCAGTAGAGTTGTTTAATTTTTTTCAAATGGTCACATATTCATTTTTATTTAAGTTGTAATTTTAACTTTCATCTTCATTTTCTTAATATAATTCACTTAGTAAAATTATTTGTACTTCAAATCTCTAGCTTCCCTTCATTTCTAAAGATAAGGATTTAATTAAAAACATAGGATAAGAACAAAAGCTTTGTATAAAATATATAATTTTAAAGTTCAAAGTCTAAAGCTACTAAAAGCTAGTTCATTCAAATGTTACATCCTTGTAGCATTCATGAGGCTAATACATGACTTCTTTGGATGATTAAACTATTATCTAAAACTTATAATTCAATTCTAACTTCTCCTTGGGCCATTATGTAGCTTTTTTCAACACCACACCTAATTTCTGATTCCTTGCAGTTACAAATCATAACCTACCTCCAAATTGCAATATGTTAAAAAATGGAACCTCCTCACCACATTCAATTCCATTATCCACCAATCAATCTACACTTACCAAAAATAAAATCACTTAATTAAATGGTCCATCAAATTCTAGGTGGGTTAAGACATATAAGTTATTTTTCTTTTGGGTCTGGATATATCACAGTTGAGGTAGTTAACCATTAGCTATGTCATGAGAACCATCACTCAATAAACCATATTTGCTCTGTCCTCTAACCTGCTCTTTTCTTGAGGAAAAATTACTTCTGGCTAAATGTGAGTGAATGTGAACTTTTAAGGTTCTCTGCTTTTGTTTGGTTAGGTGACTGGTGTGGCCAAGTAACAAAGAGTGAACAAATGATGTATTATAAATAGAATCAAGTAGTTCCTGGTAGCCATGTGTCCAGGCATGTTTCTATTTTTTCTTTTTCTAGTCCTTGTTTCCTTACTTTATGATTGTGCTTGCATTTATGTTGTTTCCTTTAATAAAATAAATGATTTCTGCTGCTTGCATCCAAATAACCTTCACAGACAACTAACAAAACTATATTTTCTGATATCATTACCCTACTAAAATGCCCTTAAGTATCATCATCACATTCTAAGGACCTCAAAGAAGTCTGTTTGGCATGGGATCCCAATTGCTTATACTTACTTTCGTCTGTTCAGCATCATCATTTGTTTTTCATCAAAACCTGAACTTCTGTGACTTCAAATCGCAATTTCTGAAACAAGTTGCTCTCATTTATCTATTGTGTATAGAATAATTTGTTCTTTCTATTTGTGCTGTCCCTGTTTCCTCCAAATGATTAATTCTAACCTCTTGTTCAATGATTTGCTTAAATTATCTAGGAAGTTATTCCCAATTGTGTTCTCTTCCATGGTTCCATTTTCACTGGAGTAAGTCCTGAGATTATCACCCAAACAAACTCAGGGGAGTAGAAAACCATATTTAACAGTCAGGACTCTGGGACTAGACTCCTCAAGTTTAAATCCCATCACTCTCCCTTCCTTAATCTTGGGCACAATTATTTAACTGTGAATTTGTATTCATTTTCTGGAAATATTGTAAACATTAAATACTATATAAAACATATGACATATTATGTGTGAATAGTGACTGGCATATTATGAGTGATAAATATGTTGTAACTATTACTCTAAACTATATCTGTGGTGGTTACAATAAAATCAGTGCCCATAGGCTGATAGGTTTGAATGCTTGGGTCCCAATTCGTAGACTGTTGGGAAGGATTAGGATGTGTGGCCTTGCTTGAGTAGGTGTGGCTTCCTTGGGAGAATTGTGCTATTGAGGCTATTGAGATTTAGAGTGGGCTTTTAGGCCCAATCTCTCTCTCTCTCTCTCTCTCTCTCTCTCTCTCTCTCTCTCTCTCTCTCTCTCTCTCTCTCTCTCTCTGCCTACTGCAAGTAAATCAGCAATCAGGCTATGAAGCTCTAAGCTACCGCTCCATTACCCTGTCTGCTTGCTTCCCATCATGATGCCAATTAACTCTCCAAAACTGTAAGCAAGCCTCCAATTAAGTTCTTTCTTCTTTAGAGTTGACTTGGTCATAGTGTCTCTTCTCTACAATAGAAAGGTAACTAAGACAATATCCCCACAGTATTTTTCTTCATTCCAACCTTTTAAATGTGTGCTTTCCTATATATTATGAGCACTTGTGGTAACAGCTCAATAAAAATGTTCTATACAACAGAGACTAGCCTTGAACTCAAAATTTCCTTGCAATCCCTAACCACCACATCAGCTTCAAAGTAGTTTAAATGTTACTTCCAAACACATTCAGTACAATTTATTGTTCCTTTAGAAATTCTTTAATATTTCTACAAGTGAAATGACTATCATGTATAAAGTTTTCAAAATTGCATTTCTCACACATGCAGGAAAAATAAACACATAGCAAGCATAGTTGTAGCATCCATGTAAACTATGCTTATAGTAATGCATTCTTGAGTTTCTAATTGACTGGATAACTTCACCAAATGGATTTCAATGAGGGTGAGAAATGAAACCCTTTATTTGAATATGGCAAGGCATAAAACCTAATATTGAGAACCAGGGTATTTAAAATGTGTTGCATTTTTAATTTGTCTTATTTATTTCTAACTCTCAATTATCCTTACCTCTTGAGATAGAATACTGGCAAAGACAATTCAGAGGACTGGATAATAAACAAGTTCCAGCTTATTATCTTTACCTTAGTAATATGTTATGACTGCATAGTGCCAAAACAATCAGTTTAAATGTAATTAGCTCAATTGAGCTAACAATTTTGTATTAAACACATTTTCAAAAAACACTTGTTAACTGAATTTAACTGAGCCATCTATACTCGTAAGGCTTATATGTTTTGCCCCTTCCCTCACACTTTTTAAAATTATGGTTATTTTGGATAATTAACTCATGTCTTTGATCATTTTTAGGTTAAACAGAGTAGTATGAGTTTGTTAAGAAAAAAAGTTGCCTAGAAACTAGTAGTAAATCATAAAGGAGAGGAAAGTGGCAAGTGAAAATGTGTACTTTAAAGACAAATCTCTCACAGATTTTCTACTTATTATTTTGTCCATACCTTTTCTTTGATGATCATCTCATTGATGTCTTCCAGATCACCCACCATCACCCTCTGTGATTTTATAACTCGATCAAGCAGAGAAAGCCAGTCAGTAAGTTCTGTCCAAGCTCGGTTGAAGTCTGCCAGTGCAGGTACTTCCAACAGCAAAGAAGATGGCATTTCTACTTTGGAGATGGCAGCTTCCTTGGTAACCGCAGGCTGTGTCACTAGAGTAACAGTTTGACTAGAAGCTAATGTTTTTGAAAGAAGGAAGAAAAGAAGAGAGGAAACATGAGAAACATAAACAAAAGAGCCAATTTCAGTAACAGTAAAGGAACATTAGTTGATGCCAACAGTTTGAGTCAAGATTTCTAGTAATGTATCTAACGATGTGGATACTTTATAGGACATATATCATAGATCATTCAAACATTTTAATAATCTTTAAAAATATTTATCATATTTTCATGCCTTAACAATTTAAATATTGTTTTCTGTAAGAAACAATAAGATTGTGAAGTTTATGAACAAAGCTATTGGGATATTTCCAGGTAAGATTTATTTAATTATTGCCCATTCAAAGAAGAAAAGGTAAAGCTAAAGATTGTATAATGTCATATTTCTGACTTCCAATTTCCTTAAATAATGAAAGTACTTAGTAGGAAGAAACTCTCTCTTATTGTGGGAATACTTCACATTTTATCTTCTGTTTTGGCAATAAAGTACATAACAGCAAAGAAAAAATAAGGTATATTATTTTTGAAAAGTGATAGGTAGTAAAGCTTTCCTTTTCTATATGAAACACTATTTCAAGGTCATTAAAATTCTAAATTAAATTTAATAGTGTTGAATACGTTAATGGTAAAGATGTGATGTCTTTGGGCAAGACACATAGGCGAGAATCCTGCTGTCTGCCTCAGGAAATCTGAGATCTTGCTTAATTTATTCAAACTCTCTAATCTTCAGTTTTCCACTTCAATACAAGAAAAAAGAATAAAATAGTAAATGTCACTGGGGAGGTTGTGTGGACTCAATGATAATACAAACCAATGTATATACAACAATGTCACAATATTATTACTGCTATCATCATAATCATTTTCCCATCATCATCATCATCATTTTCCTCCTTATCATCATAATCACAATATTAGCAAGGTGCTAATATGTTAGCCATTAATGTTAAATATTATTGTTTTAAGTACTTGGTTTATTACAAAATAATTTTAAAATATGGTGACGACTGAGAGATGAAAGCTGAAAAAAGAAAATTGGGGAAAACTTGGTCTGCAGCCTGTGTGCTATTCTCTATTGACTTAAATGATGCTGAGATGCATTTGCTGTTGTGAAATGATGACTGGTAGCAACATACAAAAGTGTGTGATCAGAAGCCAGTCACAAAAGGAAGCAAAAGTTAACTTGTTTTATAGACAGAGGTGACATCAGCATTATAATAAGAAGGGCAGCAGCAATGAAATACTGGACTATGTGGTCCAGAAGGGAAGCATTGCGAAAAATCTGGAAATGGCATTTTGGTGGAAGATCTCATAGGTGTGGAGGATGGAGCTTACTAACATAAAAAATAAGATGTGCATATTTATACTCTGAGTTGACAATGCATTCATTTTAGTGGCTGTATTATTGCTCATTCTTTCATTAAGAGGATGAGAGAGGTGGAAGAATGCTTTTTTCTTTTACAAATGTCTCAGGGACACCAATCATTTCCCACAGACAGATGAGTAAGGCAGAATGAAAGTGTTGGAGATGTCAGAATTGAAACATAATACATAAAAGTAGTAAATAAAAAAGGAACACAGAGGAAATGAAGAGATATTGTTTTTCAAAGTCATCTCACTACTGAGAGCATTTCTGAAAAAGAAAGAAGCCTAATCTGAAGCAGACATATAATCCTGTGATCAATAGTAAAGAGTTGCTGATACACTTACACACTCCTCCCCTATTGTAAATTAGGTCTAGAAATTATAAAAGAAATCCCAGCCAAGGACCAGGACCTTTGGAAATGATGTATGGGTATGGTTGAAAAGAGACAAGCATTAAAATATAACTGTACAAGTTTCCCGTAGTTCATTAGGGATACAGGAAGACATGCTCAGATAATAAATACACACTGAATTCTAAGCATCTTAGAACAGATTGAGAAGATTTCAAGGTTTCTCTCTGAAAGTTCTTCCTTTAAGTTTCATATTGTTTGAAAATGTCATACATGGATATAATATGTTTTAGAAAATGCCACTTTTCTCTTCCAACTCCTCCTCTACCCTCAATCACTTTTCCTTCCCAATTTTAAGTGCTTAAAAACAGAGTTCATTTGTACTGTGTATATACGTATTGGTATAGGATGATCAAGTGGAAATGTGTCATCATCAGGGGTCACATACCTGAGGAAACCCTCCTCTCCTCTCTCTCTCTCTCTCTCTCTCTCTCTCTCTCTCTCTCTCTCTCTCTCTCTCTCTCTCTCTCTCTCTCAGCAGTCATTAATTTCCCATAGCTTATTAGCTATGGGTGGGACTTTCTGATAATCTCCAGACTCTTTTCTGAGATTTTGACTGGTCTGATATGTGCAAGTCTTGTACATATAGTCATACCCATTGTGAGTTCATATTTTCAGTGGCTCTACTCTAGTCCCAGAAAATAGTTTGCTGCAGACCTCCACTATTACTGGTTGTTATAATCTTTCCACTCCCTTTTCCATGAAGTTACCTGAATCTTAGGGGGAGAGGTAGGGTATGGATGTACCACTTAGTTTTCAATTCTATGCAGACTCTTATTCAGTGCATGTTTTCTAATTGTGGGCCACTGTATTCACTGCAAAAATTCTCTAATGAAAGATGAGATCTGTTCTATGCTATGAATATAGAGATGAGTATTTAGATCATAGATAGTATAATTAGCACAGTAATGGTTGCAGGGTCTTTCCTTAGGGTCTATGATCTAAGCAGCCACAGGCTTCTCTTTTAGTTAGCAGTACCACACATGAGTTATATCTTATGGAGCAGACTTTAAAACTGGTTGTTCATATTCATGCCACTATCACATCAGTAGACTTATCTTTCCAGGCCAGTTATTATTCGGCTTACCGTGTCATATCTGTATACCATGACTAATCCCATTTATCCCCCAGTAGCATATGTAGAACCTTTCACCACTATGAAGCCTATCAAGCTAGTGGATGGAAGACAGGCAGTTAATTTTTCTTTAAGGGTATGACCACACATAACTGTAACATGCTCCAGTGGATGCCCAAGAGTATGTAGGCAGCACTAATTGGACTCTGTGGGTTATCATTTTTAATTAGAGCACAAAATCAGGTGTGTATGGGATAGGAGGTTAATCAGAGAGGAGTTTTTGCATACCATCAAACTACAATGCATGAAATTCTCAAAGAATTAATTAAAATATAAATTTACAAAGCTCACATTCCTTAAACATTTTGGTATACTTAAGTCTTATATCTACAATGAATCATAAATTTGATTATAAACTGTAAATATAAGTTTCTAGAAGGGCAAATTTTAGAGTTCGTCTAATTTTTTTCTATTTAGATGATTTCAACTATTTCCTAAAAGATATTTATTTTAATTTGAGTATATGTACATTACAAGACTTCTTAATCTGCTACAGCAAAGTGCAGAGAAAAAATTCCCATGTGCCATACCTACCATAGAAAAAATAGTAGAATTTGATTTATTATATATTACATCAGTCCCTTAGGACAATTGCATGAAGTCAGTAATGTCCTCATTACAGCCTTGGTAAAGACTGAGGCTGAGATGTTCAGTTTAGCAGCAATGTAAGAATATCTTACTTCAACATGCCTAGAAAACTAGAGATTACCAAGCTAATGTTGTGTTTGAACAAATGGTCAGGACAACTATCCAAGAAAGAGATGTAGTGTCACAATCACACAGTGTAATTGAAACTCAAGGGTGTTTCAATAATTTGCCCAAGGTTACACAGCTAAGATATGACAGAATGCATATTTAACTTCAGCAATCTAGACTTCAAATGTTTTTGTTGAATTAATTCCTGAACCCAGGGTTTTTTCCAGCTTAAAAATGTAAAATGTCTTAGTGAGTAAAGGTACTTCTCACTGAGCCTTATAACCTGAGTTTGATCCCTGAGGCCCACATAGTGAAAGTAGAAAACCTACTTCCATAAACTGTCCACATTCATGTGTTTATTGGTTCTTCAGTAGCAATGTGTTATAGAATCTCTATTCTAAACCTAAATTGACACCTCAACATCAGATCCCTCCTCCATTCACGTGTGCTCCAGTACACTAGATTCTGCATCATCCAATTGACACAGGTAATTAGATACTTTTATGTACTTCCATGTGCACTGTTTTTCCTTTAAACTTTTCTCATCCATTTCTATACACAATCTCATATCCTCTTCAATTATCAAAGCTAAATGTGTTTTGTTTGGGAGGATCATGTTATGTATCTAAGAAAGTCTCAATCAGGAAGAGAGCAGCACTTCTGGATCAAAGACCTTGTATAGCACTTAATATTTTCTTGTTGAAACAAAACTATGTGCAAGAAAAAGTGACACAGGTGTATTATTTATGGTACCCACCCTGTTTAGTCAATCTACAAATTGGAGTATAGACCCTATTATTTTGAATCATTTGAGCTATAGGTCATATTTCTCTTTTTCTCACTCCCCTGTTTTGTTCTCTATCTTCACATATTTACTTTTTAAAGATTACACATATAAATCTTATCATTCAATATTTTCTGCATATGGTTTATTTTACTTAGTATAATGTCCTTGAGTCTCATCTTGATTGGGCAATGACAGTCCCTTTGTGGATATTCTAAATGAAACACACTTATGAACCTTAAATACTAATATCCACATGAAATATTAGACTTCATGAGTTTGGGTTACCACACTGAGGATGATATTTTTCTAGCTCCTTCCACTTACCAACAAATTTTACTTTTCTTTTAACAGCTCAATAACATTCTATCATGTAAATGTGATACAGTTTCATTAACTATTCATTTGTTGATGGATATCTAAGCTGTTTCTGATTCCTGCCTATTATGAACATAGATAAGAAGAAAGTATCTCTCTAGTGAGATGTGCTGTCCTTTTGGCATACACAGAAGAGCAGCATAGCTGGATCCTGTTATGGAACAGCTTATAGTCTTTGGAAAAAGAAAACACTACAGCAATTTCTACAGTGGCTTTACCAGTTTTCAATTCAACTAGCAATGTATATGTTGCTCCCTCATCCTCACTGAAGTAGCTTCTTCTTTCACTAGATGTTAATTAAGATAAAGACCCAAAACTGGGCACTGCATAGAGATTATTTAAGGGATTTTGGAGTACTCTGTCCCAAATGGAATGTTTTTAATCACACCTCTTCCTTCAAGGGTCAAGGATCTATGTGGAAGAGTCAGAGATGGTAGATGAATTCAATTTCCAAACAGTGTAGGAGATGCACATATGAACTCACAGAGACTGTGAAAGCAACCTTAAGACCTTCAAAAGCTCAATTCAGACAAAAATCCTGTCACCGAGACAGGGAAATGGATACAAAGTCCCACTCCTAACTAAGAAGCTATTTGCAGCTGATACCAGCTGGAAGAGAGAGAGAAAATATATTTTCTTCAATGGAGTGACACTAGATATATAAACCACATCCCATGTCAGGCCTTATGATGAGGAGTAGTAAAACAGGAAATAGATTCCATGTTCTTTTATGTATGATTTTTTTCTGTTTTAATTTTAAAGAGAGAGTAATAACAGAGTTTTCTGATTAGGGAGATGTGAAGGACATGAGAGGAGGTATAGGAGAGGAAAATATGATTAAATATACTGTATGAAATTCTCAAAAATAAAACATTTTAAAAAGAAAATGATAGCACATTATTCATTTTTAGGGATTAATAATATATCATTGTATACAAGCATGATATTTTCTTTTATCAATTTTCCCACAAATTGACAATAGTTTGGTTTAATTTTTTGGCTATTCTTAATAGTAATGTACTGAACATAGGACTACATATTTTTTTTTTTGGTTTTATGAGACAGGGTTTCTCTGTATTGTTTTGGAGGCTGTCGGTCCAGCCCGGCCTCGAACTCACAGAGATCTGCCTGCCTCTGCCTCCCGAGTGCTGGGATTAAAGGCGTGTGCCACCACCGCCCGGCTAAGTTATTCTGTTTTTAATGTCTATGCATACGTATTTGTTATTCTAAGGGTGTTTTCTGTTAGTCGCACATTGTGAATGATGGAGACTTTCTTGAGAGTACTTGAATACAAAATGCCAATTGGATAATGAGTTAGGATACATTAATTACAGCACAAAACTCCTAATAGTATATTCTGGATAATCTTTGTTCTTCTTAAAGAGCATAGCTTCTCCCCAGTAGTTATGGAACCTTTTCTCTATGCCTTATTTAATAATCTAAACCAGTGGTTCTCACTTATCAGTCACAACCCATTTGGGGTTGAATGATCCTTTCACAGGGGTTACCCGAGACTATCAGAAAGCACATATATTTACATTACATTCATAACATTAACAAAATTACAGTTATGAAGTAGCAACAAAATAAATTTATGGGGGGTCACCACAAAATGAGGAACTGTAGTAAAGGTTTGTGGTATTAGGAAGGTTACGAACCACTGGTCTAAAAATATATACTGAAATCTCTCCTGTTCTATCACCATCTCCCAAAATAGAATTACAATGTACCTTATCAACTTACAGAGATATAAATATTATGTATTCATATGAGGGTATGTATACGTAAAAGATTATGCACTTAGCCAGACTACTAATGATTCTAGCACATTTATACATTGCATTGGAAAATGAAAATTATTTGTACAAAACTGTGAATTTCCTTTCATAGTTAAACAAATAACAATTTTAAAACAACTAAAATGAATTGACTTTGGTACAACAAAAATAACAGTAGGTGTAATACACTATTGCAAACCACAGCTTTGCTCTGAGTACTTTGTTAATTAAAAGGTGTTGACTTTAAGAAGGAACTCTTATTTTATCCAAACTGTTTGAAGATCATTTCTCTAGTCTAAAATTTTAATTGGTTTTAGGGATACATGATTAGGCAGACTATCAGCTTTGCTTAGAGCTATAAATGGTCCACTAAATCATTTTAACACACACACACACACACACACACACACACACACACACACCTGGATTATTTCCTTTGAAGTGTTCACACACAATTTTTCCACTATTCACAGGTCGCCTTTGGTTGATAAAAATACAAGAACATATTCTATTTGGAGCTTTGTTATATGACCATGTTTCTTTCCTTCCATTTTTTTGTTTGAGAATCAATAAACTTTCTGATAAGTGATTGAATACATACTAGTTATTATGTGAGGTATACGTAAAAAGTGCTATTATATATTGCTTTAATTTCACCATTCCATGTCTATAGAAAGTGGAATTGATTCACATGGTCAAATTTCTTGGGTGCCCTGGTGTGGTGGCTCAGTGGCTAAGGATACTTGCTACCAACCATGGAAACTCAAGTTTGTCCCTGAAACCCAGAAGGTGGAAATAGATAACTAATTCTAACAAGTTTGACTTGCACATATATGCTATAGCATGTATACACTCCAATCCCCATCCACTATATCGCATAAAAAAGTAAATAAATATTACTAGGGGACATATGAAAAATGTTACTAATATTAAATAGCAGGAAACAACACAAATTATTTTCTTTCCTAATATTCCAAAAGATGACATTTGGTATATTGAAATACATAACACTTCAAGAGTACTGAGTATCAAAATTAAAAATCATTTGTGGATTTCAGGAACGAAAATCATATTTCCTGTAAGTGAGGTAGAATCTCAATTCTTTGTATTGGTAGTCTGTAAATAATATTAAAAATCAATGTGTTATCACAAGAAAAGAAAATGTCTAGAAATACACAGGGTTGGAGTTTCATAGCCATTTAAATTTGACTACCAAATCTGAAGAATGAAGAAAACAATTTCAGTAAAAATCCTAGAACATTAGAAATATAGGCAAAGCCAACTACTACCCTGCCCACCACAGAAAATTAAGGGAGTAAGTTAAGTAAAGCAAGAGATACTGATGAAAGATGATCATCAAATCCCAAATTGATATCAGAATAAAATCTAAGTAAACACTTGGTTTAACTAAAGAATGTATGCATATTTCATTATAGGAAATGTGATGATATATAGAATACCCCCACCCCAAATGAAATCTGGGTATGGCAAAAAAATGACTTTTAAGTAAAAATTCAGTGTAAATGAGGTATGTACTTGATTGAGCAAGCTACATTTTAATCCTGAGAGTTATCAACATAAAAATAAATATTTTAAGACTGTTTTCCCTTTTTCATTTAAATTAGGAACAAGCTTGTTTTACATGTCAATCCCAGTTCCCTCTCTGTATCTCCTCCCCTGACCCCAACAACCCATTATTCGATTCCCTTTCTACTCCCCAGGGAAGGTGAGGCCTTCCATGGGGAATATTCAAAGTCTGTCATATCCTTTGGAGCAGGGCCTAGGCCGTCCCCTGTGTGTCTAGGCTGAGAGACTTTCCCTCAATGTGGATTGGGCTCCCAAAGTCCATTCTTTTTCTTATTTTCTTTATATTTTTAAAATCGTGTTTTATTTACTTCATCTTAAGTACCTGTACTGTATTGAAAAGCAAAGTTCGAAGTTAGAAAACCAAGCATAATTCAAAACACATAAAATCATATCCACTAATCAATCTCTATATTCTAATAATAAATTGTTTGATATTTGGGATAAATACTGATCCACTACCAGAGACAGCATAGATTGCCCAGGCCTCCTAACTGACACCCATATTCAGGGGGTCTGGGTTGGTCCTATGCTTCCTTCCCAGATATAAGTCTGGAGTCTATGAGTTCCCCTTGTTCAGATCAGCTGTTTCTGTGCATTTCTCCAGCCTGGTCATGACCCTTTTGCTCACCAGTGCTCCCTCTCTACAACTGGATTCCAGAGTTCAGCTCAGAGTTTAGCTGTGGGTGTCTGCTTCCGCTACAATCAGCAACTGAATGAAGGCCCTAGGATTGCATATAACGTAGTCATCAATCTCATTATCAGGGAAGGACATTTAAGGTAACCTCTCCACTATTGCTTAGATTTTTAGTTGGTGTCATCCCTATAGATCTCTGGAAATTTCCCTAGTGTCAGATTTCTTTTAACCTGTAATGGCTCCATCTATTATGGTATCCTTTTTCTTGTTCTCCTCTATTCTTTCCCCACCCCAATTTTCTGCTCCCTCATGTTAACCTCTCCCCTTCACTTCTCCTCACTCTGTCTCCCCCAACAATTCTCCCAATTTGCTAAGGAGATCTTGTCCCTTTCCCCTTCTCCGGGGCACCATGTATGCCTTTCTTAGGGTACTCTCTTGTTTCCTAGCTTTTCTGGCTTTGTGGATTATAGGCTGGCAATCCTTTACTCTATGAATAAAATCCATATTTGAGTGAAGACATACCATGTTTGCCTTTTTGTGACTGAGTTACATCACTCAGGATGGTTTCTTCTAGTTCTATTCATTTGCCTGTGAATTTCAAGATTCCATTGTTTTTTCTTGAACTGAGTAGTACTCCATTGTGTAAATGTACCACAATTTCTTTATCAATTCTTCAGTTGAGGGGCATCTAGGTTACATACAGTTTCTGTCTAATACAAATAATGCTGCTGTGAACATAGTGGAACAGATGTCCTTGTTGTATGAATGTGCATCTTTTGAGTATATGCCTAAGAGTGGAATTGCTGGACTTGTGGTAGGCTGATTTCCATTTTCAAGAGGAATCTCCATACCAATCCTCAAAGTGGCTGTACAAGTTGGAACTCACACCAGCAGTGGAGGAATGTTCCCCTCTCTCCACATCCTCTTCATCATAAACTGTCATTGGTGTTTTTTATTTCAGCCATTCTGACAGGAGTAAGATGGTATCTCAAAGTTGTTTTGATTTGCATTTCCCTGATGGCTAAGGATGTTGAGTTTTCTTAAGTGTGTTTCAGTCATTTTAAACTCCTCTATTGAGAATTCTCTATTTAGTTCTGCACCCCACATTTTAATTGGAATATTAGGTGTTTTTGTGAGTAGCTTCTTGATTTCTTTGTATATTTTGGAAATCAGCCCTCTGTCTGATGTGGGGTTGGTGAAGATCTTTTTCCCATTCTGTAGGCTGCCGTTTTGTCTTGCTGATTGTAGTCTTTGCCTTACAGATGCTTCTCAGCTTCAGGAGGTCCCATTTATTAAATGTAGATCTCAGAGTCTGTGCTACTGGTGTTATATTCAGGAAGCAGTCTCTTGTACCAATTCTTTCAAGGGTACTTCCCACTTTCTGTTCTAAGAGGTTCAGTGTAGCTAGATTTATGTTGAGGTCATTGATCCATTTGGACTCGAGTTTTGTGCATGACTATCGATATGGATTATACGCAATCTTCTACATTTTAGCATCCAGTTTTGCCAGCACCATTTAGTGAAAATGCTTTTTTTTAACATTGTATAATTTTTGCTTCTTTATAAAAAATCAGGTATTCATAGGTGTGTAGGTTTATATCAGGGTTCTCAGTTTGATTCCATTGGTCTACCTGTCTATTTTTTGCCGGTACCAATCTGTTTTCAGGACTATAGCTCTATAATAGAGCTTGAAGTCAGGGATGGTGATGCATCCAGATGTTTGCTTATTGTACAGGGTTGTTTTGGCTATCCTGGTTTTTTTGTTTTTCCATATAAAATTGAGTACAATTCTTTCAAGGTCTGTGAATAATTGTGTGGGTACTTTGATGAGGATTTAATTCAATCTGTAGATTGGTTTTAGCAAGATTACAATTTTTGCTATGTTGATCCTACCTACACAAAAGCATGGGAGATCTTTCTATTTTCTGGTATCTTCTTTAAGTTCTTCCTTTAAAGACTCAAATTTCTTGTTATACAGGTCTTTCATTTGTTTGTTTAGCATTACCCCAAGATGTTGTGTGTTGTTTGAGGCTATTATAAAGGGTGATGTTTCTCTGATTTCTTTCTTAGCCCATTTATCATCTGTATTTAGTATGGCTACTGATTTTTTGAGTTATTCTTGTATCTTGCAACTTTGTGAAGGTGTGTATCAAATATAGGTGTTTGTTGGTAGAGTTTTTAGGTCATTTATATAAACTATCATATCATCTGCAAATAGTAAAAGTTTTACTTCTTCCTTTCCAATTTCTATCCCCTTGATCTCCTTTTGTTGTCTTATTGCTCTAGCTATAACTTCAAGCACAATATTGAAGAAATACGGAGAGAGTGATTTTAGAGGAAGCCAGCTGAATTTCTCTCCATTTAGTTTGATGTTGACTGTTGGTTTTCTGTATATTGCTTTTATTATGTTTAGGTATGTTCCTGTTATCCCTGAACTCTCCAAGACCTTTATCATGAAGAAATGTTAGATTTTGTCAAAGGGTTTTTCAGCATCTAGTGAGGTGATCTTGTGGTTTTTCATTTGCAGTTTGTTTATATGTTGGATTACATTGATGGATTTTCTGGGGTTGATCCGTCCCTGCATCCCTGAGGTGAAGCCTCCTCCTTTTGCAAAAGGTTTATTTTTATTTTTGCTTAGGGGTTGGTGCAGATGTATAGGAGGTATGTGCATTTGAGTGCAGTTGTCCATAGAGGCCTCAACAGACCATAGGTTCCCTGGAGCTGAAGCTGGTATTGGAGCCGAAGTTACAGGACTTTGAAAGCAGCCCACATTTCGTGCTGGGAACTGAATTTAGTCTATGCAAGGGCAGTACCGGCTCTTCATTGCTGCGTGATCTTTCAAGCCCTGGAAGTCTACTCCTGATTGCTTCATGAATACAAGTGCCACATTACTTGCCTGTGTTTGAGAAACCTCAGAAGAGTAAGGCTAACTCTAGATATAGCTTCAAAATTACTGAGACCTTGACAGTAACACGATTGCTGCTTGTTGATCCACATCTTGGTATGCCCAGTATTGCCTCTTTAACTTCCTTTGGGTCTAATGTATCAGGAGGGCTACTCAATAGCTTGCAGGAAGCTTGTCTAAGATACCATACCTATTGTTTACAGATCTGATCGTCTCTGATATATAATCCTGGAATACTAAGCAATTAATTACTTCTTAGTATAACCTGTATCTCATTTAGTTGAACGGTGTGGAAAATTTCAAAAGCACACAGAGATTTAGTGACATTTATTATTTAAGGTTTATAAAGTATTTGTATATTTCGTATGTATAAATGAGTCTCAATTTACCATTTCAGGTGCTTTTTCATAAGGGAAAACATAGCACATCCTGCAGGCAAAATAACAGAGTTTGAAAAATTGATGTACTAAAGCCATGGACATAATTACAATGGGAAGGTAACCCTTCTCTTTTACTGTATTGAAGAGATTGTGTTGTGCTATGCTTGTTTTTAGTGTTATGCATCAGTTCATACTTTATGTACTTCAGGAATGAAATATACACCCACCAGCTGATGTAGTGGGACCATGTAAATAAAAATCAAATTCTGTTTTCATTTAACTTGTAGAAAAGCACAAAATGTCCTCTGTGATTATCAATGATACATTAGAAACTAAAAGGAAAGGTAGAAATTCTGGTAAAATTTAAATAGCCAAAATTTTTGTTACAAACTAAAAGAAATTAATAATATTATTGTGTTAGTTTCTTTAAAGTATGCTCATAAAATCATCAACAAAATCTTTTGAAAGTAGGAGAATCAATCATAAATAAAAACACATGTTCCAATGATTCAATTCCAATGTTTTCAGGAGCACAAGCATGCCGGTTATAAGTATATACTTCCTTTTGCTTCATACTTGAATCTCATTGTCTTCTTTTGATGAATGGTTCTAAAATATAGAATGTAAATGAAGTCTGGAGAAGCTATGAAACTATAGTTTTTGGTTTCTGAAACAGGAATATGTCCTACTTTGTTTATTCAAAAAGATCTGTGAAGCTATGTTTGTATAAAGTTGCTTAATTCTGAACTCACTTTTGTTAAGTAAAAATCCTGTTTAATCAATGCTAATGATAATTCCTATAATTTTCGAAAGCATGAAGTTATACTTAAACCCTGGTTTGACTGACACTTTTTCCATAGTGCCACTGTTTTACAGAAAAGATATGTTTTAATGCTCTTAAATTTGAAAAGATATATAGTGCAGTCTGAAATATGATCTTTTCTACACAATGTTTTCAGAATATTTGAGAGAAATTTATATTTTGCTAGTAGGTGGAACGTTAAGTAGAAGTCTGATACATTTAGTCAAAAGTATAGTTTAAGTACTAAGTTTCCTTTCTGAATTTCCATTAAATATTTCTTTTCCTGATTTATCATTGAAAGTTGACCACCAAATTCAACTAATGCTATTATAATGTGATCTAATCGTTCCATTCACATTTCTTCTATGGTTGTACATGCATACAGATCCACAAACACACACACACACACACACACACACACACACAAACACGCACACACTCACACATATGCTCACACTCACACATATGCACAGGGACACACATAGAAAAATCCACAGGTGAAGTGCATTCTGAAGAGAACATCAAGTCTTGTTCTTCTGTCTAATAAAACAATTTGTTTTTTGATTGGGTAATTCAATTTACAGTCATTATTGTTAGGTATATAAGGATTTTTATTTCCTTTGGTTATCTGTTTTCTGGCTGTAGAGATTACATGTTGTTTCCCTGACTTCTGATTCTCCATTCCTTTATGGTTTGCTTTTTATCATCTGTATGTCTCCTAAATATTTTTTTCTTAACGGGGCTTATATGAAAACTACTTTTATAAAAGGTTATTTTAGGCTGACAACAACATAACATTAATCACACATAGAAACTATTATTTCCAAAAAACATTTTGATTCACTAATATCAAAATTTATACTTTGTGATAAATTCTATCCTTTAAGAAATTAACACCATTTTAAGTCTTTTAAAAACGATTATACAAACTTCTCATTTGACGAAAATATTTCTTGAAAACATATTTTTAAATGAAGTGAAATTATATGTAAGTTTCAGACACCCTAAGAAATTTAATCACACTGCCTATAATATAAAACAATACTTTTTTCATTATGAGAAAAGAAATAATTCTTATAATTGACATTTCTTTTAACTTGAGATACTTATTTAAGACTTGGAAATAAAACTTATTTCCTTACTGTTAAAATTACCAAATGCTTTAATCTATTATTTTAAAACTGAAACAATGTAAATCATATATATTTTTTCATTAAATGCTATGTTACAAAATTTGGATCTTATTTCACGTATGCAATCCATGTGAAAAAGTCAAATCCCAAACTACCAAAATATTAAAAAATCAGAAAGAAAGTGAATTAAATACTATTGATAAATACAACCAATAAACATGGATGGAAAATATGATTGCATTTAGTTTGGAAAACTTTCATTATTTAATAATATAGGCAAGTAAGGGCTAAAATGTCAAATTATTTTCCTAATACCTCAGCATCGAGAAAGCAGGACAGAAAACAAAGAACAGAGCCCTGGCACATGTCTTCCTTTATCAGCATTCAGAGAACAACTTTTGGGATTTGGTTCTTCTACCATGGGGATTCATGGGATTGTACTCGGGCCCTAATGCTTAGTGACATTTTCCTTAAAAACCATTTAGCCAATTAGCCAAGCCAACCTTTCCTATTCTTTATGATCAAACATTTAAGCTTATGAAAGACTTATTCAAGACAAAAGTTAGCCCAAATGGTCTCTTTTATAATCTTTTATATAGATTTAGTCTTATGTAAGAAACCTTATATGTTCAATTATAATGTATATTATTTTATATTGATCCAGTAGCAAATTTCTAGATTTTGGAACAAGTTGTCCTACATTCAATGCTTATTGTGAAAACGAAGTCACCTCAAAACATTTTAATTCTTATATTGAATTTCTTCATATAAATCAATAAATCATTGATACTCTTATTCCATATTCCTATGCATATTTGCAAATGAGAAAGGGTATTTTTATTTTCAGAAGCTTGTTTAAGATTTAAGAAATTTAAGAGCTGCAGAAATGTTCTAGTGGTTAATCATACTCAGCACTTTTCCAGAGAACCCAGATTCAGTTCATAGCACCCACATCCTAGCTCACAATTGTAGCCGCAGTTGTAGGGTGTCTGATTGCCTCTTCTGGTCTCTGTAGGCATAACAGGCAGGCACATAGTGCACAGATGCAAATGCAAGCAAAACAGCTGTACACGTAAAGAAAAATATTAAGGAGTTTAACGCTGCACAGTATTTTTTCAGTACTTGAGATTAGTACTAGAAATGCTGTGTTTTATAACTACTCAATCACTCAGTATGAGAGAGGTTACTATGTCAGTGGGAAATAGTTAAACATGATGAGACTCAAGAAAGTTTTGTCTACTATTTCCTATGAGATACTTAGCTTAAGACAGTGTTCTAATAATTCCTTAGATTAGTCACCAAGACAGATTTTTTTTACATATAGGGTATTTAAAAAATTAACTAATCTTCATTAAAGGAAAAATTTCAAATTATAATAGAAATTTATAATTAATTTTATAATTATATAGAAATTTATTTACATTAAAATATTTTCTATAAATGGTAGAGCTTCTATATTGTGGCAATAGTCATCTGTATTTATAAAAACAGCTTTTATTCAATACTGTCATTTAAAATTACGAAATTATTAAAGGGACTATGCTCACTTGTTAAGAAGGACATGAAAATTATGATATTAACATATTTCTTGACTTTATTTCCAAGGATCTTTATAAGAAATATACAATCAAGCAACGTTTATTTCCATTGAACTTTGACCACTTTGGGTAACTAAATTTTAGGTAAATCAACATTATACAGACACAGTGGAATGTTCACTCTTTATGGTTAAATGCTGAGGAAGTTACACGGGAATATGAAATCCAAAAGCTTCTGGCTGAAAGAAAAAAGTATCTAACACTACCTTATTTGGCACTGTAACACAGTTGGATCAGTCTAGAGTACAAGGCTAACAGAAATGGTGTTAAAATTGACTGAAGGTTATACTATGTGTCTAAATCTTTGAGCATCATTAATAAAGATCAATTTACTTGCACTTACTACTCTATTCATATCTTTTCTGGAAGATAAACTACTTCAAAATTCAGGATTCAGTAATAATAGACTATTATTGCTGATTTGCCATGAAACATTCCTGGGGCTGTGATTGGGATGATTGAGAGGATCACTAAAGTCTGAAAAGTGGATGTGACCAGGGAAAGATTTGGCTGTTTGCCAAGATAAGAAATAATTTGACACCAGCAAAAAGACCAAAGTGGAAGACTCTTTTAATACTTTGGGTGCTTTGTCTAAATCCTCCAGCTATGCTTCAGTGATTAAATTATTAAGAACTTCTGATTCAGCTGTTTTGTATTTTAGATGGGAGGAAAGATTTTTGGAATCATTTCCATTATTCATGGTTTCTTGTTTTTGAAAATTAAACTTACAGGATGTTGAGATAATCCCTTTGTATTAGGATTCCAGAAATTGAGAATGCCCTCCAAAGCAGAACAGCAAGATGAATGTATCATTTTCTGTTACAGTATTCTAATGCATTTTCACATGCGCTATATGCAGTCAAATAAATGCTGTTAATCCAATGGTTTAAAATGGCTACAGGACACTACTAACCTCCAAATATAGCCATGAGATATGATAAAAATCGAAGTTCAAAGAAGACTGGACACTGTTTTAGAGCCACCCTGCCAATTCCCAATACTTTCTTGGCCTCCATCCACCCTATACCTAGTCCTCCACCGTCTTAGTCACCATACCCTACCCTCCAAGTGGAGCAAAGACTCCTAACTCTACTACAGACCTCACAGACTGTGAGAAGGCCAAGTACGTGGCCTGCCCCTCCAAATTTACCACTCTCTCACTATGTCAGCTTCCCCCAACCCTATCCTCAGTCCCAAGCTTCCCTACTTTTTGTGTTCCAGCCTCTAACAGGTGCAGAGTCTCTGCTCTTCCAGAGACTAAACAGACTTGGCAAAGTCCAGGTAGGCTGCCATCCTTCCAGTTTCCCTACTCCATTGGCCTCTGTGTACCCTAGCTCCCAGTGCCTCACCATCCTAGTCACCATATCCTAGCCCTCTTCTCAGGCAGAGTATCTGTACTATATCTTAGACCACACAGACTCAGAGAAATTAAGGTATACCATTTCAATGCCCCCCACCATATTCCCTAGTCCCATATCCTACTAGTTGCCTTTCCCCAGCTTCCAACTTGGAGGGGACTCTTTAAGAGAGAATAAGGGACTAGAAGAAGAACAGGTAGCCTTACTGCCCACCAGAGTCCCCCACTCTCACTATCTCTGCATCCATCCACACTATCACCAGTCCTACACCCTCCTAGTTGCTTTTACCAAACTTCCAACTGGGGCAGAGACTCTCTGCTCTTTGAGAGATCATGCAAACTGGGAGAAGTACAGGCCACACAGACCAGAAGACCAGACAGGAATCAGAAACCAAAGAACAGAATACCCATCCAACAAAAACAAACTCAGAAATCAGTACCTAGACCTTTAATTACCTGAAACCCTGATGTCTAGAGGTCAACCTAAGAACAAAAGAAACAACAGTCAAGACTGTGTCACCATCATAACCCAAATATCCTACTATATCAAGCCCTCAATATTACAACTCAACAGAAAACACACACACACACACACACACACACACACACACACACAAAGAGATTTTAAAACAAACCTTATTAAGATATTTAAGGTTCTTAAGGAAGAAAGGAATACATCCCTGAAGGAAATTCAGGAAAACACAAACAATTGGAGAAAATGAATAAATCCATTAAAGAAAGGAAGGAAATAGTTGAAGGAAATTAATAATACTGTTCAAGACGGAAAAATGGAAATAGAGGCAATAAGAAAACACAAACTGAGGGAAATGAAAATGAAAAATATAAGAACATAAATAGAAACAACAGGCACAAGTATCACCAAAAAATTAAAAGAGATGGAAGAGATATGGCATTGAAGAGAAGATGGAAGAAATAGATACATCAGTCAAACAAAATGTTAAATCTAAAAATTTCCTGACACAAAACATTCAGTAAATGTGGAACACTATGAAAAGAATCAAACCTAAGAATAATGAGAATAGAAGAATAAGAAACCCAGCTCAATGGCACAGAAAATATTTTAACAAAATCATAGAAGAAAATTGTCCCAACTTATAGGAGATGCTTCTTGTAAGAACAAGAAGCTTACAGAATATCAAATAGATGAGATCAGAAAAGGAAGTTCCTTGGTCATACAATAATCAAAATTCTATATACTCAGAACAGAGAAAGAATACTAAGGGATACAATGGGGAAAAGAGCAAGAAACATATAAAAGCAGACATATTAGAATTACACTGGACTTCTCAATGGAGAAGTTATAAGGTCCTGAACATATGTGTTGTAGATTCTAAGAGACCACAGAGGTCAGCCTAGAAAACTATACCCAGAAAAACAGTCAATCACCATAGCTGGAGAGAATGAGACATTACATAATAATGGTAAATCTTAACAGTATCCATCCACAAATCCAGATCTACAGTAGGTGATAGAAGGAAACCTGCAATCTACAAAAATACAGGAAATAATATCACACCAGCAAAACCTGAAAAGGAAAATGGTTCTTCCCAACACACAATCACCACCAAAATAACAAAACAACAGGAATTAACAATCATTGGTTATAGATATCCTTCAATATCAGTGGACTCAATTCCCCAATAAAAAGACGCAGGCTAACAGAATAGATGTGAAAACAGGATCCATTATTCTGCTACATATAAGAAACAAACCTCAACATCAAAGATAGGCATAACCTCAGTGTTAAGGGTTGGAAAAAGTTTTTTAAGAAAATGGACACAAGAAGCAAGTTGGTGCAGACATTCTAATATATACCAAAATAGATGTCAAACCAAATTAATCAAAATACATGTAGAACAATTCATATTTGTCAAAGGAAAAATGGCTCCAAGATGACATATAAATTCTGAACATCTATGTCCCAAATGCAAGGATACACACTCTTGCAAAAAAAAATATTACTAAAGCTTAAATCACACACCAAACCTCACACATTGATAGTGGGAGACTTCAATACCTGACTTACATTAATGGACAGATCATCTAAACAAAAACTAACCCAAGAAATATTGGAATTAACAGTTGCTATGAACCAAATGGACCTATCATATAGCTACAAAACATTTTACCCAAACACAAAAGAATACACCCCCTGCTTAGCACCCCACAAACCTTTCTGCAAAATCTACCACATTCCTCATAAAAGGCAAGTCACAGTAGATAAGTGAAAATTTAAATAACTCTGTATCCTATCATAACCCACTAAATAACTCTCCACTAAATAACTACTGAATTAAGATAAAAATAAAGAAATGAATTACAGACTCCCTAGAATTCAATGAAACTCAATGCACAACAAACCCAAACTTCTGGGACACAATGAAAATAGTGCTAAGAACAAACATACACAAGGGGAGTAGAAATCAGGAAATAACCAAACTGAAGGTTGAAATAAATATAACAGAAGCAAAAATAACAATACCAAGAATCTATGAAACAAAGAGTTTGTTCTTTCACAAAATTAACAAGATAGTCAAACACTTATCTAAACTAACTAAAAGACAGAATACTCAAATAAAATCAGAAATGCAAAAGGGGGACATAATAGCAGGCACATTAGGTCACACTTCAAAAAAACTATACTACACAAAATTGGAAAATCTAAAATAAATGAACAATTTTCTTGGTAGATACCACTTACAAGAGTTAAAGCAAGGTCAGACAATTTAAATAGACCTATATCCTCTATGGAAAGATAAGCAGTAATTAAATGCCCCCTCCCCCACAAAAAAAGCCGAGGGCCAGATGTTTCTAGTCCAGATTGTTTTAGAAGAAATCATGTTGGTGTGTACTCACTTGTAAGTGGATATTCAATGTAAAGTAAACAAAAGATTCACAGACCCAGAGACCCTATGTAACAAGGAGTACTCGAGTAGGGGATGCACGAATATCCCTGGAAAGGGGAAATAGAATAGATACTGTGAGTGGACTTGTGGTGGGTCAGGATCAGAATAGGTTAGCAATGGGAGGAGGATGAAGGGTGAGTATTAAGAAAGACAACTGGAATTGGGATACAATTCAGGGGCAAGGTAGAATCCTAGTGTAATGCGAACCCCAGGAATCTATATTGGTAACCCAAGCTAAGACTCATAGTAATGGGGGTACAGTGCCTGAACCAGCTGTCTCTTATAACAAAGCAAGATTTCCACTGGAGCAATCGAGAAATCAACCCAGCCACAAAAGCTTCAATCTACAAACTGCCTGCCAGGAAGTTGTTCCGGGGTGAAAATGGCATAGAAATTGTGTGAGTGGCCAACCAATGGCTGATCCAAATTAAGAGCCATGCCATTTGAGAGTGCTCACCCTTGCCATTGCCTGGTGACTAGAAACCAGGGAGGCTGAATGGACCAGAGGCCTAGAATAGACCTAAACATGACTATAAAAAGGAAATGAAATAAAATGATTCCTAACTATACTCTGCTATATTTGTAGCCTGGGGTGTAGCATAATTCATCAGAGAGGCTTCACCCATCAACTGATGCAAACAGATACAGAGACCCACAGACAAACACTAAGAGGAACTCAGTGAATCCCAATGAATACGGGGAGGAAGAATTAATAGGAACCAGAGGAGTCAAGGACTCTACAAGAAAATTCACAGAGGCAACAATCCTGGACTTCTAAGGGCTCTCTGAGAGTGAACCGATAATCAGATAGCCTTCTCCATGGGTCTAACTTTGGTCCTATGCATATATGTTATAGTTATATAGCTTAGTGCTTTTGTGAGACTCTTAAGAGAGGGAATAGGGGTTGTCTCTGACTCGTTTGCCCAATTTTGTGACCCTTTTTCTCATACCAGGTTGCCTCATTCAGACTTAATAGGAGGGAATGTGCCAAGTCTTACTGCAAGTTGATATGCCATATTGATTTGATATCCCTAAGGGGCCTGCCTTTTCCTGAAGGGAAATGAAGGAGGAGTGGATGGGGAGGATGGATTGGGGATATCGCCTGGGAGGAAAGGAGGGAGAGAAAAATGCAGTTGGTATGCATTATATGAGAGAATAAATTAATTAGAAAAATATATTTGTAGATTAATAATATTTTATAGGTTCAGTAACCAAATATTTTAATATTTCAGTAGAATGAGTTAGGTTTTTGACTTAACATTATTTCTCACATATCTCACATTCTACATAGTATTTCTACTAGGAAAATGACTATTCCTTAAATTTTCTAAGGACTTATTTTCCAGATCTGAACATGTGCTTATATTCATTAAAAGCTTAAATTCTAATCCATTTAGAATAATCTTCTCTTTTGTTCATGAATGTAAAGTTTAAAAGAACAAATTTATTCCTATAGACAGAATCATTATTTGTGTAATCATTTGTATACAAAATTTATATACAAAGAAACACACACACAAAGTATGTGTGAGAGAGAGACAGAGAGAGAGAGAGAGAGAGAGAGAGAGAGAGAGAGAGAGAGAGAGAAAGAGAGAGACAGACAGAAACATAAACTTAATATATTAAGTAATAATGAGTCTTGGTATTTAATAAATCACAGGTTTATTTATGTCACAGTTTTAGAAGTCTAAAAGCATTGCACTAGCATGAACTTTGGTGGGCGGATTCATATTAGCTTGTATCACATGGAAGAATGGGATGAAAAGAGATGGTAAATGATGAGAGATGATACAAAGCAGGGAGAAGATAGGTTTGATCTTCTATAAGTTCCTTCTCTCTTAACAACTTACCCAGGGCTGAAAATATAGTCCAGTTAGTAGAGTTCTTGTTTATCATGCAGGTAGTACTAGGTTCATTTTCCAGTGATGCATAACACTGGACATTATGAGAGACACTATAATTCTAGTACTGTGGAAGTGGTGGATGCCAGAGGATCAGAAAATCAAGGTTATTGCCACCTATATGTTGATATCATGATCAATATGAGCTACACAATTGATAATGCCCCTGAATCCAACAAAATCCAACTAACCAAACATAAAAATATGCATTAACTTTTGTGAGCTCTATTGTAACCTGTTGAGTCCAACATAAATCCCTCCCCTAGGTTGGCTCTGAATGTTGCTCACCTTTCAGAAATATCAAACATGTTTTTACCATAAGGAACTTTGGAGGATATGTATGTATGCATGTGTGCATGTATTGCTATATTATTAATTAAATACAATATATTTATAGTTTCTATTCATAAATACATATATACAAACACATGGATACACATACACATAACTTGTAAGGAACTTGTCTGAATTGGAGGAAATGTCTTAATATATCCTTGATATAATGAGTTCTCTCAAATAAGAAACCATGCTGCCCCATTTGCTTCTGGTATTCATGCCATACCCTAAAAGGCCACTAGTAAGGAAGTCAAAGCTGACATAGAAGGAAAATTAGAATAAAATTATCATAGGAAATGCAATTATATTTTCCTAGATAATTTCCACATAAATAGTATTTTAAGTGAAGACATCAATGGTGACAATTATCTAGAAGAGGGAACAGTATATGCTCAAATATAAAGGCAGCAGTTGTTGCTACAGATAATTTAGTATTATTTACTGTCATTTGATTAATTGAGAGTGAAAGTGTAGCAGGATTTTTTGGATCACTAGTCCCCAAATTGAGACACAGTACTTATTATCAATTATAAATGCTTGGCCTTAGCTTAAGGTTGTTTCTAGATATCAATATGTTTAAAGAGAAATCTGGCACTAGGGAATTATACAGAGATCCAAAAGGATGATCCCCAAATAGGACCCTAAGTAATAGTGGAGAGGCTACCTTAAATGCCTCTCCCTTATAATGAGAATGATGACTACCTTAAATGCCATCCTAGAGCCTTGATTCATTCTCTGTAGAAGCAGCGATCCACAGCCAAGAATTGAGTCAAACTCCTGGAATCCAGTTTCAGAGATGGAGGAGTAACCAACAAAGGGATCAAGACCATGCTTGAAAAACCCATAGAAACAGCTGACCTGAGCAAGTGGGAACTCATGGACCTCAGTCTGACTGCTGGGAACCAACATAGGATCAAATCAGACCCCCTGGACATGGGTGTCAGTTAGGAGCACTGGGCAGTCTATGGGGCCTCTGGCAGTGGAATCAGCATATATCCTTAGTTCAAGAATGGACTTCAGGAGCCCATTTCCCATGGAGGGATATTCTCTTATCCTATATACACAGGAGAGGGTCTAGTCCCTACCCCAAATGACTTGAGAGATTTTAATGATCCCTCATTGAAGGCTTCACCCTCCCTGGGGAATGGATTGGGGATGGGATGTGGGGTGCTTTTGGAGGATATTGGAGGATGTGAGGGAGAGGGAACTGGGATTGTTATGTAAAATAAGAGTTTTCTAATTTAAATAAAATTTATATCTCTATATAAAAAGAAAATAGAAGACAGTGATCTAAGATAATCTCAATGTACACTCAAGGAGCAAATTACCAAGAGAAGAATACAGTGTAGTAGTCTGAAAATGAGCAGATTTCTTAAGAATGTATTTGATAGGGAAATAAACGCTGGTAGACAAATAAATTAATGGATTTTAAGTGGCAGATACTGTCTGACATACAGGTTGACAAGGAAATACGAAACAAAAGACTGAGACCAAATCAAAGGAGACAGGGGATGCATCCAATGAAAAATAGAGTTAAAAAACCTTTTCTTTGGAAAGAATTGAAAGTGGCCAATTTGTTTCAAGCAAACAATGATACTATAGTGAGGAGAGCTGAAGATAGAGGTGACATAGCAAGTACCAAAGAAACTAATTGAACTTTTCTACCACTGCACTATATTTTATGCTTAAATATTACCTTTTCCTCCTCTCTTACATGTAGAAACAGCAAGGATGATAATATATTGGAAAGACATCCAAAGCTTAAATATTGAGTTTAATGATTATAATGCTTCAATTTTTCCCCTCCTCTAAAAATATCTGTCATGATTTTGAGTCCATAAATGAAGGGAGAGTGACTAGTACTCAGAAACGTTTTGTTGTACAGGCATAGTCTTTTTTGTGAGCATGAATTTACCTAGTAGATTATGAACAACAACAAAAAATATTTCCTTCTTAAAGGAAGCAATAAACTAGGCACAAGCTTAAACGTTTACCACATGGAGTTACTATTTGAATTCCTGATATCAAAATTCATGAAGAGTAGCTCCAGTCTTGATCTGAATACAGTTTGTAGTAGAAATTAAAATAGGGTAAAAAATGGAAAGAGAGATGAATGGATACAAAATAGATAGTTGAAATAATCAGGTTACAAAAACCTTAAGTTTAAAAAATGATACAGAATCATAGGGAATAGAGTAATGTACTCATTCTGAACTTTTCCTTTCTATTATCCTTTGATAGACATTCCTTCCTTACGAAAAAAGAATTCCTTTACTGTGCAAAGTTTTGTCCACAATCATCCTCAGTAAGTTAGTTCTCTCTATTTTATTTTAATTTATTTTTTTGGTTTTGCGAGACAGGGTTTCTCTGTGGCTTTGGAGGCTGTCATGAAACTACCTCTTATATAATAGGCTGGTCTCAAACACACAAAGATCTGCCTGCCTCTGCTGGGATTAAAGGCATGTGTCACCACTGCCCGGCCTAGTTCTCCCTATTTTATAACAGGCTGATTTCTAATCCTGATATCCTCTTGCATCATAAGGTTGTAGGGTTTCAATAAGCAAAAGGAGGAATCATCAGGCAACATGGATGCATTTTCAGTTATAAAATGAGTACCTCTGTGGGATCTACTCTGCAACATGGTGACTATAGTTCTATTACTGTACTGTGTACTTGAAATCTAAAATCTTTTTCATGTTCCTTATTAAGCATTTAACTACTTGAAGCAACAGATATGCTAAATATTTTATTGTTCTAAATTATCACATTGTCTATGTATATAAATCATCATATTGCATACCCTGGTTGTATACAAGTTTCATTTATAAGTTATAATTTAATTAAGGTATGGGAAAAGAGGAAAAGCAGTATGTCCCCAGGAAGCTTACAGTCAAATGGAAGGAGGAGTATAATATAAGACAGTCTCAAAATTAAATTTACAAAGATTTTCTCCATGCTATGAGAAAAAAACTCTGAGTAATTCTAGTATGGCAGGTAATGAATGTGTTCTTTGATTATGACATTTGAGCTTAGCCTTGATTATGAGTGAAACACAGTGAAAACAGGCAAGGCTAGAAAGTTTCAAGCAGAGAATCATATAAGAGAGATATGCATGGTAACACAGAGAAGGGTTATGGTAGGAGCTCTCTTATCATGTTTAAGTATGTTCTTGTTATTCCTGATCTATCCAAGACTTTTATCATGAAGGGGTGTTGTATTTTGTCAAAGACTTTTTCAGCATCTAGTGAGATGATCATGTGTTTTTTCTTTTTCAGTTTGTTTATATGGTGGATTACATTGATGGATTTTCATATGTTGAAGCATCCTAGCCATAAAATCCCTGTACAATAAAGGGACCTTCAGAAATGTCACTATCCTTGACTTCAAGCTCTATTATAGACCCATAGTCCTGAAAACAGCTTTGTACTGGCACAAAAAATAAACACAGTAAATGAATCAAATTGAAAACCCTGATATTAATCCACACACCCAAAATGAACACTTGATTTTTGATAAATAAGCTAAAGTTATACAATGAGAAAAAGAAAGCATCTTCAAAAATTGGTGCTGGAATAACTGGATGCAGACACGTAGAAGATTGCAGATAGATCCATATCTATTGCCATTTGCCATGCACAAAATTTAAATCCAAATAGATCATAGACCTCAACATAAATTCAGTCACACTGAACCTCTAGAAGAGAACATGGAAGGTACCCTTGTAAGAGTTGGTACATGAGAATGTTTGGTGAACATAACACTAACAGCACAGACATTGAGATCGACAATTAATAAATGGGACCTCCTGAAACTGAGAAGCTTCTGTAATGTAAAGGACATGATCAACAAGACAAAAAGTTACCCCATAGAATGGGAAAAGATATTCATTAACCCCACATATGACAGAGGGCTGATTTCCAAAATATACAATGAACTCAAGAAGCTAGCCATCAAAACACCAAACAATCCAATTAAAAAGTGGGGTGCAGAACTAAATAGAGAATTCTCAATAGAGAAACCTAAAGTGGCTGAAAGACACTTAAGAAAGTGTTCAAGATTCTTAGTCATCTGTGAAATGAAACTCAAAAGAACTCTGAGATAACATCTTACACTGACCAGAATGGCTAAATAAAAACACAAATGACAGTCTATGCTGAAGAGAATGTGAAGAAAAAGGAACACTCCTCCATTGCTGGTAGGAGTGCAAACTTGTACGACCACTTTGGAAATCAATATGGCGACTTCTCAGGAAAATAGGAATGAGTCTACCTCGAGATCCGGCAATTCCTCTCCTGGGCATATACCCAAAGATTGCACATCCATACAACAAGGACATATTTGCAACTATGATCATACCACTGTTGTTTGTAATAGCCAGAACCAGGAAACATCCTAGATGCCCTCAAGTGAAGAATGGATTGAGAAAATGTGGTACATTTACACAATTGAGTAGTACTCAGCAGAAAAAATTGAATCTTGAAATTTGCAGGCAAGTGGATGGAACTGGAAGAAACCATCCTGAGTGAGGTAACCCACTTACAAAAAGACAAACACAGTATATACTCACTCATATATGGTTTTTACACATAGAGCAAAGGATTACCAGCCTACAATTCACACCACCAGAGGAGTTAGGAAGCAAGGAGAACTCCAAGAGAAAAACGCATGGTCTCCCAAAGAAGGGGAGGGGGACAAGAACCCTGAGCAAATTGGGAGCACGGGGGGAGAGAGGAGGGAAATGGAAAGGGGAAAGGGAGAGAAGGGGGAAGAGAACAGGAGGACTGAGACGAGAGGAATAGAGGAGGGTAAGAAAGGAGATGCCTTGGTAAAGTGAGCCAGTACAAGTTTGGAGAGAAGTCTGGCACAGAGGAAATGGTTGGGGAGCCACAGGGATGATCCCAACTAAGAATCTAGGCAGTAGTGAATAGGCTGTCTTTGATGCCCTTCCCTTATAATGAGTTTGATGACTACCTTGGTTACCTTTCCTAGAGGCTTAACCGAGCAGCTGATCAAGGCTGAGACAGACACCCACAGCTGAGCACTGAGTCATTACTCTGGAATCCAGTTGTGGAGAGGGAGGATAGATGAGCAAATGAACCAAGATGGAACTAAAGATACCCGCAGAAACAGTTGACCTGCCCTAATGAGAGCATGCAGACCCTAGTCGCAAAGTGGGGAACCAGCATTGGACCAAACCAGGTCCTCTGAATGTAGGTGCCAGCTAGGAGGCTAAGGCAGTCTATGAAACCTCTAACAGTGGAGCCAGTGTTTATTCCTAGGTCCCAAATGGACTTTGGGAGCCCATTCCCTAAGGAGGGATACTGTTGCAGCCCAGATATGGAAAGGAGGGCTTGGGCCCTCCCACAAATGAAGTGATGGACATTGATGATACCCCCTGAAGGTGGAGGATGGATAGGGGGGTCGGTGGGAAGCATGGGAGGATGGGAGGGCTAGGAAATTGGGGGATAGATATGTAAATAAGTGTGTCTCTAAAAAAATTGAAATCACAGCTCCCTTCAAAGCTAAAACTGTCAATATTTTAATAATTTCCATTCCATTAACATCCTCAGGCCTTGCAAAGCCAAGAAAATGAATATTTGAGTTTTATAAATTGTGTTGACATTTCCAATCGGTTATGTTGTTCAATTGTTCCCATATGCCATGAATCTCTTCAATCTGTCCATTCTTCAACATTCCCTTCCTGGGCTCCCTAGTTCACCTGTACCTTTACAACAGCTTTTAGTGTTGCTCTTCCCTAGTCTATTCACTAATATTTAGCATGAATAGCTGCTCTCCTAACTGCTTTACCACACTGCAGGAGTTTCCCAGTGACCTGCTGTATTAATCCTTTGTTTTGCTGCTGAAACTGAATCCCCTTATAAAAACAACTTAATGAAGATTTCATTTTACCCAGAGTTTAAGATTAGGACACCATGGAGAGGGAGCTACTCATACAGCACCTTCAGCTGGGAAGCAGAGTGAGGTGAATCCTCCTCCTCAGTTTAATTTCTCCTACTTATTCAGTCTATCACTCCAGCCCAGGGAAGAGTGGCACCCATTTTATGGTGCATTTCCCACCCCAATTAAAATAATTTAGACAATTCTTCACAGAAGAAGCCAGAGGGTAAGTTAATTTAGATAATCCCTCACATGTATGCTTGGAGGCTTGTTTCCTTAGGTGATTATAAATCTTGCCAAGTTGATAACCAACCATCACATCTTCCAATTAGACATGGTTTATTCTTCTAATATACCTTAAACAGAACCCGATTGTATTTTTATTAGACTCTAGTACTTCTACCAAAACTTACCCTTTGTCATGTATTTCTAGTCACAACTCAGTACTTCACACATCGTGGTATTGCTTAGAAAGTGACAGGCCCCCTTATGTCTCCAATGCATTTTTGCAGTCACTTCTTTCTGAACTATTCCTTAATTATTTGCCTTAAGTGTATCTGCTGACTCTTGAGTTCTCACCTTCTAAGTTCTGTTCTTACAATAATCTGTCCCTCCGATTTTTCTGTTGTACCCCTCCATAGTCCCTTAATTGACTTCCCCCTAGCTATTCTCTAGTGTTCTATGTAGGTATTTGTCAGATGTGCTTATTAAATGTTTCCACTTTCTGAAAGCCTCAGAATCATGTTTTGCTTGATCAATATTATAGCCCATATGACACAAAGCAGGTCACAGAGTAAGTTTTAAATAAGTAGTTGTCAAATTATTGTATTGACACATTAAGGGTGAAAACAGTCATAGATTGAGAACTTCACTCATAAGTGAAACCAAGCTTTGGAAGTGGCTTTTCATCCCACTGATGGGTGCTTCTCAGTACCTACTTTATCTTTCCAACTAGTTCATAATTTAAAAGCTACTAAGTTTAAGTGGTATTATCAGTGCTCTATGCTTTTGATCTGCAGTTCTATTGGGGGAGATATTCTACTTATGTATAAATGTGCAAACCATAAAGTTAAAAGGTAGCCTAGGTGGAGTTATAACATTATAATCTCCAGAACTGTGAGCAATATTCTGATTCCATGTGATACAGAAATGATTACATCAATATAGGTGTACCTATATTTGTCTTAGTAATTAAGTATATGGAATTCTTTTTCATAAAAATAAAAATTGTAACATTTCATTATCTACTTATCTTAGTTTTGCTGCTAGGATAGGAAAATATCCTCTAAAACAGGGGTAGATTTTCTTGGCTTAATCTGTTTTGTAATCATTACTCACCTTCTTAACAAAAGATAGTGGAAAGCTGTAAACAGCTGTACAAATTATTTAAAGCTATCTCTTTAGTTATATCACAAAGGCTTTTACACAATCCCTTCCTCTGCATGTAAGTAGCATTATTGGCTTTGAATAAATATTAGGATGACCTACGATTATAAATAGCTTCTATATGGAGATTTCTAAAATATACAAATGCATCCCACAGTTTAGTTCCTTTATTAAGTAATATTAACCTATCAACAAGTCTTTATTTTAAAGAGACAAGAGGATATACTGTTCCACAACCCCAGATGAAGCCACCTGCTTTACCAGAGACCATGTCTGCAACCAGAAGCCTGGGTAAGCCCCAGCTAACACTCCTTCAGAGCCTGGCCAGCCATCTTCCAAGAGGTGTCACTTCCATATCACCATATCCTAGTCCACAATTCCAGCAGAAGCCCCCTGCTTCACTAGAGGCCATGGCTACACCCAGAACCCTAGAGGTCACACTGGCACACAGAATCCCAGAGGTCACACAGGCCACCAGAAACCCAGAGGAGGCACTCTGCTGGACACAGCTCATACCAGTAATCAGAAACAAAGGTCAACAAGGCCAGAAGAAAGGAATCAAAAATCAAGGGGGAAAATACCCATCCAATAAAGACAAACTCACAAACCAGCATTTATGCTTTAACAAACCCAGTCTTGGATGCTTAGACATGAGTGTAAAAACACAATCAATACCAGTCATGGCAATATGTTACCACCAGAGCCCAGCCATCCTACTACAGCAAGTCCTAAATATCCCAATGTAGCTGAAGCACAAGAAAACAGTCTTAAAACCAACTTCATGAAAATGATTGGGGTCCTTACAGAGGAAATGTATAAATATCTTAAAGAAATCATGGAAAAGGCAAAGAAATTTTGAGAAAATGAATAAATCCCTTAAAGAAAGCCAAGAAAAGATAACAGTAGAAAGAAATGAATAAAATTGCTTACGACATGAAAATAGAGATAGAAGCAATTAAGAAAACACTAACTGAGGGAGTCCCAGAGCCGGAAAATCTATGTAAAGAAACAATAACTGCAGATTCATGCACCACCAGCAAATTACAAGATATAGAAAAGAAGATCTTAGTTGTAGAAGATAAGATAGAAGACAGTGATACATCAGTACAAGAAAATATTCCAGCTCAAAACATACAGCAAATTTGGGACACCATGAAAAGACGAAGCCTAAGAATGATAGGAATAGAATCATTGCAGCACAAAAACCCAGAATATAATTTTAACAAAATCATAGAAGAAAATTGTCCTAACCCAAAGGAGACACCTAAAAAGCTGAAAGAAAACCAAATACATTGAACCGGAACATAAAGTCCTTTCACTATGTAATGATCAAAACACTAAATATGCAACCCCCACAAAAAGAATATTAAAGTTGGAATGGAAAAGACCAAGTAACATATAAAGGAAAACTTATTAGAATTATAGCTGGCTTTTCAACAAATATTCTAAAAAACCAGAAGGGTCTGCATAAATGTGCTGCTTACTCTAAAATGCCACCCCAGATTATTATGCCCTGCAAAACTGTAAAATTTAACAATATCTATTAAAAAACCAGCTCCACAAAATGTTCTAGAAGTAACACTCCAAGTGAAATGAGGTTAATTGTACTTATGCAAACACAGATAATAAATAATCTCACACCAGCAAAACAAAAAGAATGGAAAACACACACACACAAACACACACACACACACACTCTACTACTACTACTACTACTACTACTACTACTACTACTACTACTGCTACCACTAAAATAACAGGAATTAGCAATCAGTGGTTATTAATATCTCTCAATATCAATGGACTCAATTCCCCAATAAATACGCAGGCTAACATAGTAGATGCAAAACAGAAACATCCTTCAGCTGCATACAAGAAATGCACCTAAATATCAAAGATAGACCTTACCTCAGAGTAATGGGTTGGGAAAGACTTTCCAAGAAAATGGACTAAGAAACAAGCTGGTATAACCATTCATATATCTAACAAAAATAGACTTCAAATCAAAATAATCAAAAGAGTTGGGGAAAAACACTTTGTAGTAAAGATCCACTATGATGACCTCACATTTCTTAACATCTTTGCCCCAAATGCAAAGACACACATTTTTCAAAAGAAACACTGCTAAAACTTAAACCACACACTGACACACATTGATAGTGGGAGAATTCAATACCCCAACTCTCACCAATGTTCAGGTCACTCAGACACAAAAGCTAAATAGAGAAATATACTGGAGCTAAGAGTTGTTATGAAACAAATGGACCTAATAGATACCTACAAAACATTTCACCCAGTAAAGAATACAGATTCTTCTCAGCATCTCAGAGATCATTCTTCAAACACAACCACATAAGTCATTCATGAAGCATGTCACAACAGATATGATAAAATTCCAGTATCCCCATGCATTCTATCAGAACTCCACATATTAAGACTTGATTTCAACAATTATAGAAACAAGGGAATCCTACAAACTTATGGAAACTGAACAACTTTCTAGTAAGTGACTCCTGTGTCAAGGTAGAAACAAGGAAAGAAATTAAAGACTTCTTAGAATTCAATGGAAATTAAGGCACAACATACTCAAACTTACTGGAGCAATTAAAAAAGTTTACTAAGGGGAAAGTTTATAGCACTAGTTGCCTATGTAAAAAATGAAGAGATCTTATACTAATAATTTAACAGCACACCAAAAAACTGTAGAACAAAAATAAGCAAGTTCACCCAAGAGGAGTAGATAGGAGGAAATAAAGAAACCAAAGACTGAAATCAATAAAATGGAAACAAAGAGAACAATACAAAGAATCAATGAAAGAAAAACTTGGTTCCTTGAGAAAATCAACAAGATAGAGAAATTTACTAAAAGAAAGAAAGAAAATATCCAAATTAACAAAATCAGAAATGAAAAGGAGACATAGCAACAGATAGCATGGAATCTGAAGAATCACTATATAATACTTTATAAATTTATATGACACAAAATTGGAAAATCTAAAAGAAATTGATAATTTTGTAGACAGATACAACTTATCAAATTTAAATCAATAAAAGATAAAAAAATTTAATAGTCCTCTGCCCGGTAAGAAAATGGAAGCAGTCATTAAAACTCTCCAAATCAAAAGATGGCCAGGGCTAGACAGTTTAAGTATAGAATTCTACCAAAAATTCCTAGAAGAGCTAATGACAATCAATACTCCTCAAGCTACTCTACAAAATAGAAACAGAGCGAACATTGTCACATTCATTCTATGAAGCCACAGCCACCATGACATCCAAACTATAGAAAGAACACTTAAAGAAAGAATTTTATACTAATATCTATGATGAACATATATGGAAAAACATTCAATAAAATACCAGAAAATTGAATGATAGAATATGCTTCATTGCAGAGATCCAGGGATAGTCAACATATAAAAATAATGTGTCAAAACAATTCAACATATAAACAAACTGAAAGGAATAAAAGTCATGATCATCTTATTAAATGCTGAAAGGACTTTGACAAAATCCACACCCTTCATGATAAAAGTCTTGGAGATATCAGTGATACATGGGGCATATCTAAACATAACAAAGGTAATATTCACCAAACTGATAGCCAGCATCAAATTAAATGGGGGAAAACTCAAAGCAATTTTACTAAAATCAGGAACAAGACAAGGCTGTCCATACTCTCTATATCTACTAAATATAATGTTTGAAATTGTAGCTAGAGCAGTAAGACAGCTAAAGGAGACCAAGGAATACAATTAGGAAGGAAAGGAGTCAAAATATCTTATTTGAGGATGATATGATACAATACATAAGCAAATGCAAAAATTCTACCAGGTGACTCCTACAGCTAATAAACACCTTCAGCAAAGTGGCTGTTTCCAAGATTAACTAAAAATAATCAGTAGCCCTCCTATATGCAAATGCATGACAGAGAAAGAAATCAGTGAAGCAGTGAAGAAAGCAATTAGGGAAACACGTCCTTTCAAAATAGGGGCAAATAATGTAAAATATGTTAGGGTAACTTTACCCAAGTAAGTGAAAGGCTTGTATAACAAACAATGCAAGTCATTGAAGAAAGAAATTAAAGAAGATATCAGAAGATGGAAAGATCTCCCAGATTATTGTTTGATAGGATTAATATAGGAAAAATGGCCAGCCTACCAAAAGCAATCTACAGATTAAATGCAATCACAGTCAAAATTCTAACAATTCTTTCAGATAGTGAAAGAACAATGCTCAACTTCATATGGAAAAACAAACTCCCAGGATAGCCAAAAAAATTTGTACAATAAAAGAATTTCAGGAGGTAGCACCATTTCTGATTTCAAGCTCTACTACAAAGCTATAGTAATAAAAAAACACATGGTATTGGCACAAAAAACAGACAGATTAATCAATGGTATAAAACTGAAAACCCAGATGGTAAATCCACAGACTTATGGGCAGCTGACTTTATAAAACAGCCAGAAATACACTCCAGAAGAAAGAAATCATTTTAAACAAATGGTGGTGGTTTACTTGATATCAGCATGTAGAAGAATGCAAATTTATTCATATGTATTACCCTGTACATAAAGTCAGACACACTGAACCTAAAAGAAAAAATTGGGGAACATGCTTGAATGAATCGGCACAATAGACAACTAAGAACAACAATCAATAGATGGGATCCCATGAAACTAATAATCTTTGTAAGGCAAAAAAAAAATCATCAGTAGGACAAAACAGTAGTCTACAGTATGGGAAAATACTTTTACCAGTTCCACATCTGACAAAATATATAAAGAACTCAAAAATATGTAAATAACTCAAGAAACTGGACATTAATATATCAAATAATCCAATTAATAAACAGGGAATAGACATAATCATATAATTCTCTTTTGTTGTTTTTGTGACAGGGTTTCTCTAAGTAACAGCACTGAATGTCCTGGAAGTCGCTCTGGAGCCCAGGCTGGTCTCTGCTTCCCAAGTGCCAAGACTGAAGGGGTGTATAGGACCTCCGGCTAATCATATAATTCTCAACAGAGTAATCTCAAATGGCTAAGAAACACTAAAGGAAGTACTCAACATCCTTACAGAACATGAATATTAAATCAAAACTACTTTGAGATTCTTGTCAGAATAGCTAAGTTCAAAAACATAAGCTCATGCTAAGGAAGCTATTGATCAATGGGAATACTTTTCCATTGCTAGTGGGAGTGCAAACTTATACAGCTACTAGGGAAATCAATATATCTGTTTCTTAGAAAATTGGGAATAATCTACCTTAATATGCAGGTGTACCTCTTTTGGGCATAGTCCCAAAGGACACTCTATCATGCCATAAGGGCACTTGCTCAAGCATGTTCATTGCAGCTTTATTTTTAATAGTAAGAAACTGGAAACCATCTGGATTTCTCTCAATGGAAGAATGGATAAAAAAATGTAGTACATTTACACAATGGAGTATTACTCAGTTGTAAAAAAAAAAAAGGACAACATGAAATTTGCAGGCAAATGAATGGAACTAGAACAGATCATTTTGGGGGATGTAATCCAGACTTTGAAAGACAAATATAGTATGTATTTACCTTTAAGTGGACATTAGCTACAAAGTAAAGGAAAATTATGCTGCAATATATAGACCCAGATAGGATATATAACAAAGAGGGACACCTGAATCTTCCTGGGATGGGGAAATACGATAGATTTTGTGGTGGGCATGGAATGTGTGAGGTTAGAGACAGGAGGGAGAGAGATAGAGTACTTGGAGAGACAAGTGGAATTGGGGGCATTTGCCAGGTAATGGAAATGGAGAAACATTATTCAGTGGAAACTCCCTGGAATGCACAAGAGCAACCCTAGTGAAGTCACATAATGGGGAATACAGAGCCCAATCTTTCCATCTTCTTTCACCAGTCAAGGCTCCTAGCAATAGGACTGTGAATTCAACCCAACCACAAATGTTGACATTCAATCTGTTCTGCCTGTAGTTGTTGGCAGTCAGAAACACGAGTAACAAAAAGAGTAAATGAAATGATTCCTAATTCTGTGATGCTTATAGATCTGTACAAAGGCCATTTGTCATCAGAGGGGTGTCATCTAGCAACTGATGGGAGCAGATTCAGATACCCACAGCTACACAATAGGTTGAGCCAAGGGAACCCTAGAGAAGATGATGGGCAGGAAGCATTATAGGAGCCAGACAGAGGGGTCAGGGACACCATAATAACATGATCCACAGAATCTACTAAGTAGGGCTCATAATGGGTCATAGAAACTAAAGTGACAATCATAGACACTGCATGGGTCTCTGCATATATGTTATGGTTATGCAGCTTGATGTTCTTATGGGTCTCCAATAGTGGGAGTAGGGGTGTCTCTGACACTTTTGTCTGATCTTAGAATACTTTTCCTCCTACTAGGTTGCCTAACACAACCATGATATGAGTGTTTGTGCTTAGTTTTAGTGCATCTTTTAGACCATGTTTGGTGGATATCCATAGGAGGCCTGCTCTTTTTTTGTAGGGAAATGAAGTAGGAGTGGATCTGGGAGAGAGGGGAGGTGGTGGGAGAAATTGAGTGGAGTGGGAAAAGAGGAAACTGTTTCAGGTTGCAATGTACAAGGAGAATAAGAGGTTTCTATTTGCTTGTTTTTAAAGAGACATCAGGAAATGGTTGTTTGTGAGCCAAGTCTGTCATATCATTCAGGTTTGTAATTAAAGATTTGTTGGAACACAATCACATTTATTCATTTAGAAAGTCTCTAGGGTTTGTTTTATACTTCAATAGTACAGTTAGATGACACTGGCAGACTGTTTGACCAAAAAAGCCAAGACATTTATTATCTAGCTCTAGATATAATAAACTGAAAATCTCTGATCTAAAATTTTTGTTGAAATGATTTTCTTTGTTAATTCATATCTGTTGCTGAAGTAGTGAATGTATAAGCCTCTGCTCTACTCTTACATTATAAAAGGAAGACATTTTTATTCACCTTAAATTACATCTTCCCTGCTTTAAAAGGCATTGCTTAATTACAGTGTTTTGTTGTTTGATATGTAATTCCTGATCTCACTATTTTAGTTAAAATGACAATGGACTAGAAATAGAAAGTGAAAAACTTCAATGCTAACTAACTACGAATTCAATTTCTTCAATGGCATTAAAATCATAAATTCCATTCTTTGAGGTCATTTTAATGATCAACATAGGCAATAATAGGTATGAATAAATAACTTAGCATTCATGATCATGCAGATATTAATGTTCATTTCCCTCTTGAGTTTCACTAACCACAATCATAACATCTTTTAATTAATATTCATGTATATTATGACTTGTCTCATTCATTTACTGATTTTACATCTTTACTTTATTCCTCGAGTATTTTTCCATTAGCACAGTTTACTAGGGACATCATATTGTCTGTCCAGGTAGGTTTACTCACTTATTTTACTCAATGTCCTTGTATCCACTTTATTTATCACAGTACTTTTTACTAGAACAACTCAGCTTTAACAAGCTAAGGAAAATATATTTGAATCTAGGTGCATATTTCATTAGGACACTAGCTAGTAGAGATGAGCAATACCCTAGCACATTTACATACTTTCTAAACCCAGATGGCAATGGGGAGGGGAGGTAACTGGTCAAAGATAGAGAAAAAAGTCAAAGGATATGGCAGTGACATACTATAGAATATAGAACACAAGGAATGTTTCTCTAGAACTTATGACAAACTTTAGGTTACTGATCTGTATTTTCAGTTGATGAAGATTAGGTCAATGTCCATTGCTATTTTGGAGTGCTGTGCTATAAGATGGGATTCACTTATTCAGTACAACTATTCAACTAGGTAATTCTTAGAGTATCAGGTCTCAACATAAACACATAAAACAAATATACAAAAATGGGTTGTGTAGTTCATTAAGAGTAGATTAGATAAAGTGCTGCTTAAATACATTTCACTAATTATCAAAATTAGTAGGGCACTGGACTATAGTAAATTGAAGTTTTTTTCCTGAATATGTATGTATATAATATTCAGCTGCAATACTGAGTGACCTTGGACTAATAGATATAAAATAAATGGAGAATAAATAAAGCTAAACAGTAATACTGAGGGAGAATTAGGTCAATCATCTCAATGTCTTTTATAGTCTCTGTGTCCCTTCAATTCCAGAGGAGAAAAAATAAATGCACAGAAACTACATATGTCTTTTTACTGATATCACTTCTATCCCCTAGTGTTAAATGTAAGATTTAAGACCTATATTTACCCACATTGCTTGAATTTTAAGTTCTGGATGTTGAGAAAGAAAGGAGAGGCAGGAAGAATGAGTACTTCTGTCAAGCTTTGTGTGGAAAGTCCATTCATATCAGCATGGACCATTTAGTAGTCTATACATATTGACTATGTTCACAAATTGTGAGGCCAAGCATCAGGATTCTTTGTGTAAAGGTCAAAGACAGGCATAACTTTTAGAAGAGAAGACTTTATTGAACTCAAGGCCTTGTGTGCAGAGTTATTAGTATGTCAGTCTTTTGGGGATAACCATTTAGTAGAGGCTTTAGTTCCTATCTATGAAAAACAAAGAAAAGTAATGGGGCACATATCTTATAAGTAGGTTATAAGATTAAACATCAAAGTACACTGAGAATATTTAGCCAATGTTTGCTTTAGAGCAAAACATTAATGCATTCTTGTTCTAAGATAAATATTAGGTACATTTGGGTCAATGGAAAAACCGGAGAGATAATTGAAATGAAAGTAAGTATTATTTTTAAAAACAGTATGATATGCCCATGTAATACTGGAATAGAATGAAACAGCAGGATTGTGGAGACTTTCTAACAGAGTTAAACATGAAGTGACAGTGTTGTTTTGCCTGATTTACATAAGATCTTTGTTGGTAAAGCACAGTTTCTTCAACATACTCAATATTAAGCATATATTCATCCAGATAATAGACACAAATCCATGCATTTAAATGTTCCTCAGAGTCAGAGATCAAGATGGAAATCCCTAGAATCATAGAGATTTGTGGCTATAAACTTGCTTATTATACTCCCATTCAAGGAGCTTAGAAGGGGTACTGTCAGCTTTTAAACCAGAATCTTTTCATTACTTCTCCCTGTTGGGGTTGTAGAGCATGCTGTGAGTGACCTCCAGAGATTCCCCAAGCTGTATGCAGACAGCAAATTGAATCTGAATGCTTTATTAGACATGTTTGTCTTTCAGCTAGTGGGAATGAATGCCAACCGTACTGGAAAACATAAAATTTCTTGTCAAACTAGGTCCTGACCTTGAAAAAAACTCAAATCAAAGTGTGTAATTCAATTCTGAGTCATGTCCTTATTTGTTAAACACAGATTACCAGTTTAAAAGAGGATGGAACACATTGTCTTAGACAAATAAGACTGAGCAAGAAAAGGAATGGAATTTCTCTTTTGATCATGGTGGACATAGGAAACAAATTTAAACTACAGTATTAAATTACGTTGGCTAAAGAGATAACTTTTCTTATCCAGTTAAGAAAGAAATTTACCTTCTTCACCTTTAGTAATCTCAATATTACAGAGTGCATATTTGTACTTCTTCCATAAATTTCTATAATGATAAAGAATAATCATGGAAATATAGATGATGTCAAGAATTAAATTATCTTTTTAAACATCTAATATTACACTCTACATTTATATTACTTGGGTCCTCCCTTTTTAATGTTGGAAAGCATTGAGGTTTTTGAGGGCATGATAAATTATTGCTGAATCAGGACGTGAGGTATCATCTTTTTTGCATTTTTTCCTTTTTCTGCAGGTTTATACTATAATGTGGGCACTGTTATAGTTAAAGCTATAACAATGTTACCTAAATATTATTAAACTTATGCTAGGCATACAGTGAATTCATTTGAGGAAGGCAGTATGTTAGAGATAAAACAAATATTGTCTGATAAATATCAAAGTTGAGAGTGTAAACTATATTGCTTGAGAAGAAGATGGCAAGTAAAATGTGTTTTAGACTAGACCAGCCATTGGTTGGACACTCCCTCATTTCTCAGCCATCCTTACCCCAGCACATCCTATAAGCAGGACAGACTGTAGGTCTTAGGTGTTGTGACTGGGTTGGTTTTCTACTCCCTGAACTTGAACTCTTGCCTAGGCACAGGAGATGGCCAGTTCACTAAATGTATCTGCTATTGCTAGTAGTATTAGCTGGGATCATCCTTGTAGACTACTAAGGGTTTCATTTGCATAAAGTTTATAATGACCCTAAAATGCCCCCATTTTCAGTTATCTCTTTCAGTACTATCAGCCCCTGTGCTCCCTCAACCCGATTGCTCATGTTCCCATTCCTACTTGTGCTCAATCTACTCACAAAATGTTTTATTTCCCCTTCCCAGGGAGATCCAACTGTATCCACAAGGACTCTCCTTGTTACCTAGTCTCTCTGGGTCTGTGGATTTTAGTATAGTTATCCTTTATTTTGCAGCTAATATCCACTTATGAGTGAGTAAATGCCATGTTTGTCTTTTTGGTTCTGGGTTACCTCACTCAGGGTGATTTTTTTCTTAGTTCCATCCATTTTCCTTCGAAATTCATGATATCCTTGTATTTAACAGCCAAATAATATTCTATTTTGTAAATGCAGCACATCTTTCTTTATTCATTTCTTGGTTGAGGGACATCTAGGTTATTTTTATATTCTGGATATTACAAGTAAGGCTGCTATGAACATAGCTAAGCAAGCATCCATGTGGTATGATTTAGCATCCTTTGGTAGATGCCCAAAAGTGACATTGCTGTGTCTTGTGGTATATTGATTCCCAGTTTTCTGAGAAACAACCATATTGACTTTTAAATATTTTATTTTGGTTATGTATGTGTATGTGGGGGTATGTGCCTGTAACTTCAGGTTACCACAAATATCAGAGGAGTATGCTGTATCCCATGTACTTGGAATTACACGTAGTTGTTTGTGAGCCACTCAGTGTGTGTACTGGGAACTGAACCTAGTCCTATGCAAAATCTGTCTGTTTTTCCTAACTGCTAAGCTTCTTCCCTTGTACTTACTACATATAATAATCTTAACAAAATAGAATTTAGCATTGAGATACTTAACATAAATCTATTTTCAGGAGGAAAGATGAAAAACTTCAGTACACTGGGAATCACTGAGATCAAAGATATGGGCTGGAGGTTTGAATTCAGATTTGATCACTAAACAGCTAGAAAATATGATTATTTAATATCTCTAATATCATTATTATATGGAAAGGCTGACTTATATCTAAAGTAAATATAACTGTGGAGCTGTTGAAACATTACCTGTTACATACTAGCCATTTAATAACTTGTGGACACATGCAGCAATGGTATATAGATGAAGTAAAGGGATATATAGACCTTATAAGGTAACAGTCATGAATAGGGCAACAATGATCAACAATGTTCAAAGATGTTGAAAGTAAAACCATATAGAAAACATAAAAGGGGTTGGGAAGAGACTATAGACTTTTATGTCTTTTTAAGCAGGTATTTTATTGATGACTCATGGGGACATGGCTGCTTTACAGTGCAAAAGGAAAGTTTGAGTAAAAGACTTCAGTAAAGGAAGTCTAAGTCAACAAGAAGGAAAACTGTCCTGTTTTTATTCCAACAATTAACTAGAGAGTAACTGGAATTAGACATTTGGTAGTGTTGAATATGAGTAGTAATAGCACACTGCTTATTCTCCTTTACTTAAGGAGAGCGCAAAATGTTATCCTAAGAATGCATGTGAGAGAGCACAGCAAGCCAGAGGAAAGGGTTGAGTGAGATTGACCACCTGTAGAGGATTTCCCAAGATAATGGTGAAATATCATTTCTCCAAATATCATTCAGACTATGATGCTTTCCTCTTATACCAAAATTTGATTAATTAAATTCACAGAGTAATTATAATAAGTAATATTATATTTCATTCAGAAAGATTTTTTAATCCAGATATTTACTTGTTATTTTTAACTTGAGTATCCCAAAGAAAAGTTTTCTCTCTGGAAATTTTATGCTACAGTATTCTTTCCCATATTAACAAAAATAAGAGAATAGAACTTTTATGAGTCAGACCAAAACAATGAGCTAGGTTAATAATTTTGTTCAATGCAGTAGAGCTTAGCTCGTATATATATCTGAGAATCTGTTTTTTTGAAAACAGATTTGATGTCATATAATTTGTATTCTGATTATGATTTTCCCTCCCTCCATTCCTCCCAGCTCTTTCCCACCTCCCCTCCCTTTTTGTCTCTCATTAGAAAACAAACTAGTCTATAATTTTAAACCTATAATTTAACTATAGACATGCTATAACATCCTTTTGGAACCTGCTTCTTTGGAGTATAAAGTTATATTTACTTTTAAAACTGTTCAGAGAAATTTTAGACAACACAAGGAATACATGTTGAAGTCTTCCACTGTGAACTGTTCGAACTCTGGTCCTTTTTGGGAGGAAGTTAAATAGTGTCAGTTATGGCAATTTTACTGTAATCATTTCATTGGGGCTGATCTTACTCTACCAGTTCATAAACAAAAGTACAGCCCTAATTGGGAGCTAGTAATGAAGAAATAAAACTGCTCAAAGGTTAAGAGAGGAAGAAGAAAGGGACTCTGTCTCACAAAATGGATAATTACCATCTAAATTCTGATGCTTTCACAGTATTTCACTGTCTAAGATGCTAACAATGATGTCTTTGTTGTGTCTTTCCTGTTAAGTACATAGCATTGTTGAAGAACCTGTTCTGAAACCAAGAGTTCTAGCTAAGAAAATATAATGATTTGCTTCTGATAAATGAGAACAATCATGGGGGCTGTCCAAGGAAGGCTTACTGTATGCACATCTTTTTATACAGTGCGATACATCTTATATTTCAAACATCCTCACCTTTCTGATGTATGCCAATATAATTTTCAAATGAGTTCATTAATGGAAGATTTGAAGGGATTTTGTAATTGCCCAAGCTTTAAAAGTTCTTGAGAATGATCTTAAAATATTTCTTACTTTGTTAAAACAATTCAATAAGGGTCTTCATATTATAAGTATAAAATATTTGTCTTATTATATTTGCATTTGGGGGTAAGTTTCAAGGTTAATACGGGGTAGCTCCAAAATCAACAACAATGTAGAATTTAATATTTTCAGTAGAGGTATCACATTTTTGTATATAGTACTGGTGATAGAACCCAGAGCCTTGTGCTTCCTAGGCAAACATCATACCTTTGATCTCAGTTACCAACCTGCAATTCTCATTCTCATTAATGAAGAGCCAATGTATTTGATTCCATGGGCACTGATTTGCATTATCTGAAAGGTTCAGTAAAGGCAGAGTCAGCAGCAGCAACTATCCCCACTATACTGAGAGGCTATATATGTGCAAGAAGGGTAGAATGGAAGTACATGAGACATGCACCTTGCTTCCTTCTGTCCTGATCACTGCAGATACAAGAAGACCATTTTTTTAGGTAGCCAGGCAGACATTAAGAAGATTAGATGTCAATGAATCTTAAACTTGTGGGGACAACAGACCTTGAAAAGAATTGTATGTAGATGGATGGCAGAAGTCCTTAAAAAGGGAAGGGATTTTTCTTGGAGAGACTTCTCCTGAGAGCTCTCTCCTAAGCAGACTGGGGTCTCCTCCTAAGCTGACTTGGGAAGCATAAAGTTTTTCTTAAAGCAACTGACCAGTCTCTGTGTCATCTATCCCGACCACCTCGCTACATTCTAGGATGCAGGCCGCACAGCAGGTGCGACAATTGGAGGATCCCACCGAGATTGTGAAAGCGAGGTAAGTGAGCAGGTTCATCTCTTTTTCTGGCCAGGGACAGATTGGGGAAAAAAAAGAAAAGAAACCATGGGGAATAGTTCTGGGAAGCTTAAATTACAGTATCAAGTTAAAAAGTTACTTGAAGGACATGGGACTACAGTAAAGTCTAAAACCTTGGAAGGCTTTTTAAAATGGATTGAACGTGCGAGTCCATGGTTCATTACTGGGGGAGGTTTAAATATCTCAGATTGGAAGGATGTTTGCTATGATCTTTAGAGTCGGGTGTTGGTGGCATATGCCTTTAATCCCAACACTCGAGAGACAGAGGTAGGTAGGATGGAGGCCATCCTTGTATATAGAGCAAGTTCCAGGACAGCCTCCAAAAGGATAGAGAGAAACCCAGTCAAAAAAAAGGAGGGTAAAATAGAAATAAAATAAAAAAATCTCCAGTCTTTCACCTGATCCACTGAGGTCAGGAAAGTAAAGAAAAACTCAGATGTCTAAAAGGATAGCCAACAAGTAAGGCTATAAGTATGTATTAAAAAGGGGGCACCAAGCTAGGGGTACCAGATTAAATGTCTAGGACCTTGCCTCACAAAGGTCAGGAAAGAAAGGGAACCTAAGAGATCACCCTCAGTTGAAGGGTAGATTGGATTAAATGTCTAGGCCCTCACCTAACAAAGGTCAGGAAAAAAGGGAACCTAATATAAGAAGTTGCCCTCAGTTGGAGGGTGGGTTGGAGGATCATCCTCAATGGGAGGATGGATTAAAGATGGGTAAATTTTTAAAAATTGGTAAAGTTAATAAATGAGGTATTAGTATTCAGTAAAGAAAAAGACAAAGGTATATAAAAAAGTTTACATTTATATGGGGTAGGTTATTGATACAAGTTTAAGGTCAATTAAAAAATTGGGAACAGTTAATAAATGAGGTATTAGTATTCAGTAAAGAAAAAGGCAAAGGTATATAAAATAAAAATGTTTGGTTACATTTATATGGGGTAGGTTATTGAATTTTGTGAGTCATCTCTAAAAACTTTTGGCAAAAGCCTGGCCTTTCCACTTTGCATCTACAGAATTACAAGGAGTGGGTATGGCTGTAGCCCCTGAGTGTAGCTCAAAACTTCTCTAATAAAGAAATGATGAGGGACATACAGGACTTTTTCAACCTTTTGTTTTAATTCAAAGATTGACTGGAGTTGTTCTGTTAGAGAAGTTTCAGTTCAACAAACTAATCATAACCTAGGCAAAAGGAGAGATATGTATGCATGATCTGTGTGTATGGACGTATGTATGAAGTGTGAAATGTAAATGTGTGAATGTTGACAAAAGCAACTGTTTTAACTGCCTTGGATATGATTAAAGGGATACTTAAATCCCTTCAAACAGTTAAAAACTACCTAAATCGATTTAGATATAGCCAAAAGAAACATCCAGTCATTCGGTTAATATCTTAACAAAAAAAATTCAAGTTAAGCCCTCAGAGCCAGTCAAAAAAAAAAAAAGAGAGAGAGAGGTTTTTTTTCAAGGAACTGTCCTGCCACTTTGGCAGGCCCCCACCCCCAAAGGCATCTGTGTAGATGCAAATTAGGCCTTGTCAGTTCAGATGCAAACGAGGCCTTGTCAGCTAGTGAGAGCTACAGGTTAAAAAAAAAAGGGACTATTTGGGACATAGTATAGTTTACAATCCTTAAATGATTCTCAAAGGTACTTAATGGTTATGTCCCTTTTAAAGGACATCAACTAATACTTTAAATAGTGATCCCAATTCACCTAGATAGTTGACTAAGGAGGGTAGACAAATCCTTCTACTGTTATGGTCCAACTTCAACAGTTCAAACAAAATTTAAAAATAAAAGGGGGAGTAATGTCCCCAGTCCCCACATGATTCATTAAATAATCCACTCCTCATTTAAAAATTTTTAAAATGTAAATGCCAGTGAGGAATCTGCTTCAGACAGATTCTGACGTAATGAAAGTTAAACAACTATTGCTCAGGTCAAATGGAAACATCCATACACTAGACAGTAGAGAAGACCCTAATTTGGGGTCGAGGGCATGTTTGTGTTTTCTTACAGGAAAAGAATAAAGCTTCAGTAGCTGTCACAACATTTGGTGAGATGCATGGAGCAGAGAAAACTGGACCTGAGACCGTGGGAGCCTGCTCAAGCCAGTTCGAGATCTCCTAAGTTGGTGTTCCTGACCCTTGATGTCATCAAATCTACAGCCCGAGAAAGAAATAAAACAGTCAGTTCGAGATTTCCAGTTTCTCATCAGGCTTGCTACATCAACCTCCTGGACACGTGAGTTTTCATCCCAAAGCCAACAAAACTGGAAGATTAGCAGCTAGCCTTTGATACACCTTAAAACAACAGAATTCATTTTGCCAGCTTTTCCCTTTGGGGGAAAAAGGACCCATTTAAAACATTTGGACATTGGTATGGACTGTGATGAGTGGCAAAAGCCTCTTTTCAGTATTTGAACAGGACATGGTCACTTGAAATATCAGACTTGGTAGTTTCTGTTTCTGGAATCACACCTATGCCAGTGTGTTTTTCTGGAGAAATGTGGTTTGTCCTGGTGCGACAAAAAGACTTTGACTCGGGTTACATGTTCGGCTGATACTACTGACATTAAATCTACAGACTACATCACCACAGGAACAAGTTGGTACTCTGTAAATAATGCAACAAGCCTCTTGTTCATATTTTTTTATAATGCTACATGTGTAACATCAATGATTGTACCTAATGTATCTGTGCAAGTGCACTATCTAATGCTTTCCTAAGTAGATCTTAAAATGATTGTAAACTTTATCACTGTTTTAACCGTCAAATTGTAACTATAAATCACCCTTGTAGCAAAGAAAGGCTGGTGGTAGAATGCTAAGGCCCAGATCGGGGGATGGGCAGGTGACAGAGAGGCGCTATGTCAGTGCGGGTCCTAGAAATGGTAACAGTGACAGTAGGCATTCTGGCTTCATGCTGAGTTCAAAGTGCCTTAGCCCATGGCAATCCTGATAGCCATAAAGCCTTATTACTGATGATTCTAAGGTTGGGGTCTCTCCAAAGACGGACAACCTGTGGGGAAGACCCCCTTCCACCTAAGACAGGGGTTCAAGGTCCCCCAAAGACGGGCCAGGGAGGGTGACCCTACTTGACCTAAGCCAGGAGTGCCTCATTTAAAAATAAAAAGGGGTGAATTGTGGGGACACCAGACCTTGAGCAGAAACCCACTTCCCCTTCGGCCTGGGAGCAGGCAGCTGTGTAATGTTTACTGAAAACAATTCAGTGCTATAAAGCTCTTGATAGGGCTCAGATAAGGGCTAGCTCACTGAGATACCATGACTTTCACACTCCCTACGGCTAGATGGCTAGATGCCTCTTCCTGTCCCCCCTGCTGTGTCTCCCCGATTCTGGGGCCGGTGATTGAACCACCAGCCAGGAGGTTGAGAAGTCTGGAAAGAATTGTATGTAGATGGATGGCAGAAGTTCTTAAAAAGGGAAGCGATTTTTCTTGGAGAGACTTCTCCTGAGAGCTCTCTCCTAAGTGGACTGGGGTCTCCTCCTAAGCTGACTTGGGAAGCATAAAGTTTTTCTTAAAGCAACCGACCGGTCTCTGTGTCATCTATCCCGACCACCTCGCTACATTCTCAGATGCAGTCCGCACAGCACCTTGTTTCCCTCTGTCCTGATCACTGCAGATACAAGAAGACCATTTTTTAGGTAGCCAGGCAGACATTAAGAAGATTAGATGTCAATGAATCTTAAACTGTTCTCATTTTAATTAATTTTGGCCCTGTTGCCTTAAAGAAGGGAAAATACCATGATTGCTCCCTTCTTAGACTAGGAGAGATTCTAGTGGGCCCTCAGTTTTTAAAATACTATATAGAAAGAAATAGCATGCAGGTAATGGGTCTGTGTTGAAGTCCAGTAATGAAAGAAAAAAGTAAATCTATTATAGTTTTACTTGTATATTTTTATTTTCATGGATTTTTGCCTGCATGCAGTGGTGTACCACATGCATGCATGGTATTTGAGGACATTGGAACAGGATGTCAGGTTCTCTGGAACTGCAGTTAAGGACAGTTGTGAGCTGCTACATGGGTGCAGATTATGTGTATAAATGGTTCTCTTATTCTTGTGATTTCTCTTGGGCTCCTTTCCTTCTGTTTGTTTGCCTCATGTGATGGTTTTTCTTTTATCTTATATTTTATTTTGTTACATTTGACTGTTATCTCTTAGAAGTCCTTTCATTTCCAGAACAGAAAGACAGAAAGGGAAGAGAGATTGGCAGAAACTGGGAGGAGCAGAGGCAGAGGAAACTATAATAAAAGAGGGGAAAAGAACATGCAATTGAAAAGAATCACTACTGTCCCTTCCCTTAAAAGTCAGCAAACATGCCATTGGCTGAGAATATGTCTGGAAGATGTCATACTCAAGTGTGGAACGAGGATTAAAGATTTAGTCTACAAATTATCTGCAACAGTATTAAGTGTTTTCCCACTGATGTTTCTTCCTCAAGGATTCCAAGGTATTCTGAAATTGAGCAAGTTTCTTCTATAGTAAGAGGAAGCTAAATGTTAAAGTGGTACAGAATAGGTTCTAAGACATCCACTTTGGTTCTGTAATAAGGTGTCTTTCGAACAGAGCCATTCCATTTTCATGTAATGCCTATGATATGGCTACATTTAATATACGGTTACAGAGTTGACTACATGACTGATAAAGGTAAAAATGCATTTGACTCTCTACACTAAGTGTTCACTATTTAGTAACAAAACTGAAATTAGATTTTAGAATATCTTTGGGGTGGGGTGAGAAAGGATCTCTCTTTGTAGCCTTGGATATGTTGGAATTCTCTATGTATACAAGGATGGTCTCAGACTCTCAGAGATCTGCCTGGCTCTGCCTCCCAAGTATGTCAACATACCCAGCTATCATGTAGGCTATTTTACTTCTGATACTGTACTTTCAGAATTGCACTTGAGTTCCACTACCTCTAAAATTGCAGCAAGAATTGTTTTATGAATACTTAATCAACAACAAATCTCTATCAACAGCCTTTTCCATAGCTCTTGTCCTCACACAGTTGTATTAAATTTCCTCACTTGGGGCACTCATACTAAGAATATTTTCTGTCTGATTTATTTTGAAAATGCTAAGTGGGGTTCTGTAGAACATGAATGTTCTGAGGCCCAGCAGCTTGTGGATAAGAAACAATTCACAGTGACATTTACTATCAGATTTGCTGCCTCTTTGATTCCATCTGCGTAGAGACCTTCATACCAACGCTAAGTTCTGGCTGGCTGGCTAAAAATGTCCCTTGCCTTCTCTAGAGAAACTTCATGCAAACATTGATATTTTCCAGATAACTGTCTGCTAGGGACCCAGAGTTACTCTGGTGGATAACTATTGCCTGGATGTTGTGCTTTCTACCTCCCTGAACTTCTAAACTACAAAGTCCCTGGTCAGAAATGACAGAGACAGAAAATGCTGGGATTATAAGGAAGTTCCTTTGGCAGCCACAGCACTGAGTTTCACTGGTAATCCCAATCAGTTGCACAGAGCAATGGGTAGAAGGATATAATTTCCCAAGCAACTGAGTCCTGGAACAGCAGTGTTCAAACATCATTCCCAAGATCAAGAGTACTGGCCTCACCCTTGAACCTTTTAGAGTTGCAACTTTCACCTCAAATGTACTGAATCAGAAACTCTAAGGTACTTTAGTAAGAAGTTGATGCTTTTTTTTTCACATGGTGAAACTTGAAAACCACAAACATAGGGGCACTGGGTGAAAATCACTTGTGTCCTTTGTTGGTCCCCAAATGTGGTACTTTACATATAAAGGTGACTACAGTCATTTCTCCTGTGGAATCATGCATGCTAACAATGTAACTCTTTTAAGGGGTAATCATGACCCTACCCATCATCTGGGCTGAGCTTTCAAGTTACATTGACAAAGAGAGAACAGTGGAAGTAACATTTAAATGCCAAATTCTAAGCATCATGAGACCTTAAAGATTCCACACTCTGCATCTTAGAGGAAGACTTTCTTGAGAGCATCAAAGAATGAAGATATACCAGAGGATGTATATGTAGCAAGGATGCATGTGTACCAAGGGTTCAGGGCTGTGCAAAGGACTGAGGATCTCTAGCCAACTGCCACCTCTCAGACATCTGAGGAGGCTATTTAGACCTTCTAGCTCAAGAGATGCCAAATTGCATTCAGATAGATTCGACTAGGCAAGATGATAACAGTAACCATCCAAATATCACAGTACAAAATGTCAAAATCAAGTAAGTAAAATTGCTTTAGGTCACTAAGTTTGGGGGTATTTTATGCAATAATAAGTAACTGAGACACTCAGATATTTAGGATTACCAAAACATATCAAACATTTGTTGGAGAATGCCTACTTATCTTGTAGGTTTGAACAATTTTTACAGCTCAAACTAGACGAGTGCATCACATTATATAATGGAAGTAAACAGCTACAGGGGAACTTACTTTAGTGCTTTCAAAAGGCTACTTTGAAAAATAATCAAATCAAATCAAATCAAAAGCCGATTTGAACCTCAGTCTCCACACATGTAAAAGAAAAATATTCAGCCAAATGACAATTTTAATGATTATTCTGGGCTCAGCATTCTATGCTTGTAAGAAACTTAGAGAAAACTGATTTCAAGATACAGCAATACAGGTTGTTATTATCCCCTAGAAATCTAAGACTACATTAAATTAGCATTAGCTACTTGCTCGCTGCATTTCTCTAGAATTTCCATTGTGTTATGGGACAATACAGTAATGAAACAAAACAGCAATTGTTGTAATTGGATTACAAGCCTATTTCCCTTTTTTGTAACTGTGTGGCCTTAAACTAGCAGTATTCCTTCTATGTCTTGGGTTTCTTGCTTTTCAAAAACTTGTGAATAATCATACTTACTTTACAATTATTTTGGGGATAAAAGCCTAAGTGTTCTGAAGGAAGCTGTACATGCAAAGGCAGACTTTGGGAAACAATCATGGTAAATTATAAACCCCATCATATTATAAAATAGTCTAAGGAATCATAATCATATAATCAAGTCATATTATAAATTAGTTACTTTTAAATAATAGAGTTAAAATTAAATTACTCTGTGTCACATAGCCAAGAATACAAACAATTCTTAATCCTCATGCTTAAACTACTACATAAGAAAAACTGTCTTGGAATAAAAGCAGATTCTGATACCCTGTTGGTACTTTGTACTCAATATTTGTGTTTTTACTATGCAGACTTTATGCCCAATTATTGGTCCATTTACTTGAGTAGATGAAAATCCCCTGTTTGAGAAAATTCCTCTCCCATTTTTCCAATTTGGTCGTTGTACTTCCATCTCTCTCCAGTTGCTCGGAGCTGAAGATAAGGTCAGAATACCCACTAGTATCAATATACCAGGGATGGTGGGGAGAACGAGGAGCCATAGATAGTGATGAAGTTCTCACTGAGGGGGAAATGAGTGAAGGAGGTACCTGACAATCCTGTCTTCCTTCACTGCTCTTTCTTGTTCTTTGTGTAGCCCTTTTCCCACTCTAGTACCTTTCTCAGTGTAGCAGCTGCAACTTTTTATTCTGCCTTTCATAATTTCTGTGCATACACAGACAATGTTCACTGTATAGCATCACCTTTCTGATGTGTTCAGGCCAGAACATCTTGCCTAGCTACACTACAGACAATAATGCCCTTATCCCCAGTCACTTCCCTATTTTCTCCCCTTTCCACTATCCAGTGTGTGATGGAATCACCTGGAGAGTCCACTAAAATGCAGATAAGTTTGAAAGGGCTAGGGCTTCACCTTATGCCTTTCTGTCCTAAGCTACTTGGGTATTAATCTGTAAACTTCACCTCACTTATAACTTAGATAATGCTTTTTATTTTCATTGGCATATAATCTTTCTATTCTGGTTTGATTGTGCTTCATAAAATGAGAGACTTATTTTATGATGAATTCTCAGCACTTAGTCTGATGTCTAACACACAGAAATTGCTCCACATATGTTGACTCAATAGATTAATTATATATATATATATATATATATATATATTCTTGTAAACCAAACCTTTTAATGCATTTCCAGTTAGAAACATCATCATACCATTTAGGAACACATCATGTTAAATACTTTTTGTTCACTGACTTTTATCACTCCTATAATATTCACAGTAACTTACATGTAAATACAAACCCTTAAGTTCCACATTTCACAAGTTTATAAAAATATCATTGGAACACAATATCTTCGCAGCATTACAGACTCTGAGATTGAACATGCCAATGACATCTAGAGAACAAACACCAATAAAGGATTGTATATGGACAGCCATGAAGTTGTGTACAGAGAACCAAAAATTTGGGTTCATAAATGGAAATAAAACTGAGGTAATTTATTCACTAGAATCTTGATGTATCAATTTCACTGCACCATGTTGACAAAAACTAAACCAACCATCCAACCAAACAAAAAAACCCAAAATGCTTGCACATCTTTTCAAGTCTCCGGTGTCATTACACATTCACCTTGATGTTTGTTCTTAGATGATAGAGATGTGGTGATTTATTGACTTTCCTTATTAAGAACCATTTTAACTTTAGTTAAAAGCAACTCCTATGAATTCCCTGTTTCTAATGAAGCAGGAATAAAAAAGAAGTGCTTTTTGCTAATGATTTAGCACTGCTCCACACAGCCAGCCAGCTTTAATGCTTTTAAAGAACAAGCTAAAATATCTGTTTAACTCATTATGGCTTCTCATCACCTGCCCTTTTCTTTTCCTTGAAGTTGGATCTTCAGAAAATATAGGCCATAAACCTCTCACTGTTCAGTGAAACCATCCAAAGACATTTTGCATATTAAACAACATATATGTTTACTCCTTTCTGCAGAATCAGAAACCAATTTTCCTTTTCACTCAGAGAAAACATTATAGCCATGGTTTTCAGCAAACAGCTAAAGTGAAAGTGAACACCTGGGACACAATGTACTTACAGGCTCCGACAGTAGTAAGTCCAGGGACACGATCAGGCTGCTTTGTCCTCAGCTCCCGAAGTAAATGGTTTACAGCCTCCCACTCAGATCTCAGATCTTCTAACTTTCTCTTTAATACAAAAGCATAGGTTACTGATCTTACCATCACTTCCAATATAATGTAACTCATTGAGTTATTAATGCATTTTTGAGTGTATTCTTTATGAAGAACATGTGTAATCATAAGAAAAAGTGTTTTCTAAGAGAACATTTTGCTTTTGATATGAAATTTTAAGAGAAGGTGTTAGAAATGGTCCAACGATTAAAAAATTGTGTGCTATGCAAAGATAAGGATCTGAGTCTGGTTACTCCGGCTATGTTAAAAAAAAGATGTGGTAGCTTGTATCTGTGATCCTGGATGCTCTGTGAAGAGATAAGTGAATCCCCTAAGCTCCTTGGTTAGTCATTCTAGCTAATCCATAAGCTTCAGGCTCATTGAAATATCCTTTCCCCCCAAATATGGTGCAGAATTGACAAAGAAGACAGCCAATGCTGTCCTTTGGCTTCCATGTGTGCACATATGAACATCACATTTGTATGTGAGCATCTACCCATAAGTAAGTGAACACACATGAACACATAGAAATATAAATGGACAGTAATTCTAAAGTCTTTGAAATTATGAGTTTTAAGATTTTAAATTCATGTCTTGTGAGAATGATTGGCATGAAAAAACTATGACTACATTTATCCAGATGTGCATGTGCACACTGCAACTGCACCATTTCATCCTGTTTCACCGTGTAAATCCATCTATGGGAAGACTAAAGGTGAAATTAAAATCTCAAAAATGATGCTTAGTTGCTGTAAGATACTAAATTGATACTCTCAGATATTTCCTCAGAAGTAATTTGACTCATATTTGAGCCTTCATTATAGCTTCTGTTTCAGCTGCTTAGTTTGAAAAACAAATTAATTTGGATAATGTGCTCAACTCATCATAAGTAGGTATGCTGGGGAGGCTTCTAGAAGAGTATAAGAGATTTTGGTTAAACAGAGACAATTGATAGACCATTAGCAATCATTCCTACTGTATAAAAAGTAGTAAAAGTAATTGTTAAAAATTCATTTGAAAGATTATTGTAAAAGAAAGAATAAGTGTACTATTCTTGTAAAAATAGTTAAAAATGAAAACATCAGCTTTTCTAATATATTGTATACAGGTACTGATGCTTGGGAGTAAAGCTTTCAGTGAAAGCTTTGAGAATGTCGAAAATAAACTTAGTTTTAACTGGCAGCCACCTAGCCCATGATGATTCCACTTGAACAGACAAACAGAAAGACAAACAAACAAACAAAACACAGAGAAAACAAGCAAGGTAGAGACAAGGACACTCCACAACTAGATTTAAACCAATGCAGAGACAGACAGGGCTTCTCTGCCATCACAGAAATGGCTCATATGTACTACTGCTTCTTGAACAATGATATCATTTAGCCCCACTTAATCCTTCTCGAACTCTGCATTAACTTTGATAATCATTTTGACTGCTTCTTGACAGCATCTAATTTGAACATGGCTTTCACTTTGCTTATCCTTCTTAAAATTAAATGTTTTCTGATAAAGATGGCATATGGTCTTTTTGAAGTGTTTTCTCCTCTACTAATAAGCTAAAGAGTTCTAATTTTTACTACTGGTGTGTTACCTGTAGTCTTCAACTGGAAGCCTTTTTTGTATGTCCCGGTGGTGAAACCTAGCCTATGTTCTTATTAAGTAAGTGTTATACCACTCAGCTATGCTTTCACCTGGGTGTTATGGGATAATCTTTTTGAACAACATACATGTGTCTGTTTTAACTCATCTACCTCTGATTGGTTTAGCTAGGCAAGGCTTCCAGGGAGAGAGAGAAATGTGGGGAAAGAATCTGAGAGATAGAGATTTGCCAGTTAGATGCAGAAGAGGTTAGATGTACAGTATAGAGAAGTAGCAAGTCATGTGGCTGAAAGTAGATTAATATAAAGGAGTTCAGTTTTAAGAGCTTATTGGGAACAAGCCTAAGTAATGCCAAGCTTTCATATTTAATTTCATATTTAATAATAAGTCTTTATGTCCTTATTTTGGAGCTGAAGGTCCAAAAAATGTTCAACTATAGTTAGTGTCCAATGTGGAGCCCCATATATCCAAGAATAAGGACTATATGCAGCTGGTATACTGTCTGGTGATGGACTAGGTAGAAATGCCTGCCAGAGCGTGGCTCAAAAACTTTCTAGAGATGGGGCAGTTAATGCAGCTCCTGGCCTGTGCCCAAGGGCAGAAGGCTCAGCTCTCACAGACCCAAGGGAGTTACAGCCAGCTGCCAATGCCATGTGCTAAACAGGGGCACAAAAGGAGTCTGAAGATGCACAGAAGGGCTTCTCAGCAATTTTCTGAGCCACAGCACGCAGAAAGCCAGGTCTAGACTGAAAAAAAGTCTAACTAGGTACAGTATGCTTGAAATGTGCTTACGTGCTGGAGAAAGAAAAGAAAATGAGTATAAATAGTCACAGAAAAATAGCTTAAATGTAATAAAGTGAAGTCTTTAGAGAAAAAAATAAAATAATACAGAAAAATAAGCTACAGGACTTTCATAACATAAGGCATCTGGATCCTATATCATGTTTTATTAACTGTAATTTTGAAATGCTAATGAGAAAAATGAACAGCTGCAGATAGACATTGGATTGTGGAGGAAAATGATACATTAAATCAGCCTATACATTAAGGATGTCTTAACTTGGGAAGGGAAGTCAGGAAATGTATTGCATTATAGAGAGGTTATGCCTTTGTTTCCATAGGAAACAAAAATCTATGGATTCCTTTGCAATTAATAAAGATCAGATTTGACCAGGGGAGACTTCCTGAAAATCTTGATTGCAGACATGAAGGAAGAAACCAAGAACAATTACAAGACAGGTGACATACATGCTGATCCCTTGACATAGGAATAGGCCTGAGACTGGATAAGATATAAATCTTGTTTCCTATCAAGTACTCATGACTTATTATTTGACATGGATGGAGGTTTGTTTTTACAGAACAGGTGACATAGATGCTAGTCCCATTACTTGGGAACATCTCTAATACTAGAGGAGACATGATAAATCTTGTTGTTTACAGAATCCTCATGACTTATTATTATGTGCCATCCTTTCACATGGAATGGATGGAAATTTATATTACAGTTTGACTATGTAGTCCAAACAGAGTTATAAAGTTGACTGATGCCTTTTACTGTAATGCTCACACACAGATCAAAAAGTCATCTTTAGCTAATTTGTAAACAATTCACAGCGCATACTTGTGTTAATTCAAATATGTATGTTACCTTTAAAATTTTGTATGTTTTCAGAAAAAAAGGACCAGACACCAATGACGACCAGTAGCCTAGGTGATCCAATATCACTGAATGCCTCTTTTGTAGTTTCCATGAAAATCTGCATCCAGAACAACTTTAAAGCTGTTAACTGAGGTGAACCAGCTTCATAAACTACTTCAGCCAGAACTTCAGGTAAGCCTTGCACTTTCCCTTCACACAGAGATTGGACAACAAATGATAGAGCTAGCTTTCCCAGGACTTGACCATTATTCCAAATTTCTCAGAATTCCCCAACAATGCCATTACCACTAGACAACAGGAAGTAATTTTGAGAACACTATGCCCCCATTCCCAAGTGGTAGGGTACATTGTTTGGGTCATTTTATGAATTATGGATGTTTGTCATCATTTAGAGGGAATAGCTGCAAATTATTATTGGTTGTGGTCAGGGAGGAAACCAAAGGTTAGATTAAGTGATTTGTTTCTTTCTTTTTCTTTCCTCTATCCTTTCTCTCATATCCAGTGAAAAAAAACCAGGGGCATATAAGAATGAAAGGATAAATGGGTAGATAATTGGATATATTTTTAAACAAACAACTGCTTGTCTCAAGTATTATACATTGGTATGGATTTTTATATATTGATTAATATTTAATGTTACTTTTGTTATAATATTCTGTATATATGTTGCTACTCTTATTTAAGGTACCATACATATGCATATCATTGATGATGTAATGGAAAGTTCTAGTCCTTGAAAGATATTGTTACAAACTATTTAGGATAATTAAGAAATACAGGTTAGTAGTTAGTCATCAATAACAATCAAACATGTGGTCGAGTTAGGTATGTTTTCAAGTTTCAACCAAAGTATATTTAAGATAGGTGATCTTGAGACACTTCAGAGATCTAGAGAATATGGCATTTAAAATGTTTTAATAACATAAGGATTTTCATGACAGTGAGTTATGTCTGCTCCTGACAGCACCGATTTACTTCAGCAAAGATAATAGGTATCAAAGTAAATCCGTGTGCAATTTGCTTTTAATGTGACAAAACTATCGTTTTGACCAAGAAACTGCTCTTGTTTTGACTGCTGACAGTATGCTGTCCAAATTGGAAAAAAAGGACACAAAGGAAGTCAATTGCCAAATTTGTCAAGACAAAATAGTCCAGTCCTTCAAAATTTCTGCTTTACCAAAAAGTGTGTCAGATTTTCTAGGTCTGTAGCTCAAAGATTGATGCCCCACCATTGCAAAAGAATCTTCGGTGACTGTTCAGGCAGTCAGCTGTCTCCGCCATTTCTTTAGTTTTGGAAGTCATTTCTTCTTCATTTCCTGTGTACTCAGGTAATATTTTAGACTTCTCAGTTCTTTGATCAGGTTGAAGAATAGATAATTATAGTTTTACAGATTTCTTTGTTACCAAATTCAGAAAAGTATCTTACAAAAGTGATGTAAAGTTATAAATTTTGAGAAACAAAATCTTAAGTTGTTTATCAAGTGTTCTAATCTAAAAAGATATTTTTAGGTTGGTGATATATGTTTTAGTAGAAATTAATTTAGGTATAAAACTTGAGACTCAAGCTGGCCGGTGGTGGCGCACGCCTTTAATCCCAGCACTCAGAGGCAGAGGCAGGCAGATCTCTGTGAGTTCGAGGCCGGGCTGGACCGATAGCCTCTGAAACAATACAGAGAAACCCTGTCTCGTAAAAACCAAAAAAAAAAAAACTTGAGACTCACCAAGATAGGATAGATAACAGAATATTATCTTTATAGTTACCAAAAACAAATGGACTGGACATAAGTGCTCTTATTGTATACAGCTTTACAGTGTTAAAGTTAAAAACAGTTCCTTTTTATTTGGACAAAAAGGTAGAGATGTTGTGGGATAACCTTTTTGTATATTGTGAAGTTGTATTTGTCTTAACTCGTAAGCCTTAGGCATCTTCTGATTTGTTTAATATGGTACTGAATAGTCAATAGCTAGGCAGGAGAGGAACTTGGATCATGAATGTGAGAGTCAGAGAGTCACCAGTGAGATATAGAAGAAGTAGGATGTACAGTATGGAAGAACCTAGACTAATATAAATGGGTTAAGTTTTTAGAGCTAGTTGGGAACAAGCTTATACTAGGACCAAGACTTTACAGCTAGTAATAAGACACTACATCATTAATTGAGAGCAGGCAGTCAAAGAAACTTCAACTACACCCATTGGCTTTAAAAGAATCATGTGGTTATTTGAAAAGTACCATATTGTAAATAAAAGTTTTAAATTTCAGATATATGATTCTATAATATTGATACAAAGTGTTTTATGTAGAGAGTCGTTATGTCTCACATGTAAGTTCCAAAATTAAAACATGGAAACCTGTTATTAAACATGAAAGCTTGACTTATAGCTTAGCATTGTTTCTAACTAGCTCTTATAACTTAAATTAACACATTTCTATTAATTTACCTTCTGTCTTGTGGATTTATTACCTTCATTCTGCATTGCCCATGCTGTTTTCCTGCTACCTCCAGATCTGGCTGGTAACTCTCTCTTCTTCCCAGGAATCTCTCTGCCCTGCAAATCCTGCCAAACTATTGACTGTTTAACTTTTTATTAAACTAATCTGAGGGACACTTCTTTACAGTGTATGAAAAATATTATTCACCAATATTTCCTCCTTTATGTTTATATAAAAAGAAAGGTTTTAACTGTAACATAGTAAAACTATATACAATAAGAAAAATTATCAAGTAAGAATTACATTTACAATGCCCAGTCCAATTGTATTTGACATATTTGGGGAAAATACTTCATTAGTTATTCTGTCTTGATGAATCTAAAAATCTGTACCTAATTATATTCTATCATAACCAAGCAAAATTGCAACTATAACTACCTAGTCTTCAACTCCATCAATGACCACAGAAGGATTTAATATCACCTGAGTAAATAGGAATTACAGGTAAAGTCACTTCCAAAACTATAGAAACGACAGACACCTGGCTGCCTGAACAATCACCCAAGGTTCATCTGCAACACTGGGAAGTCCATTTTTGGCCTACATGCCTAGAATATCTGGCAGAATTTTTACGAAGAAGTTCTGAATGACTGTCCTACCTAATCTTGGCAATGTTTAGCAATCTCTTTCCTATGTGTTCTGTAGAATACCACAAAGACATTTTTATGAAGCAGGAATTTTAAAGAATAGCCCCATCTTATCTTGGCAATGTTCAATAGTCTTTTCTCTTTGAGTCCTGCCTGTCCAGTTTATATAGCATACTGTCAGCAGTCAAAACAAGAGCACTTTCCTGCTCAAATGTCTAGTTTTGTCACATTGAAAGCAAACTCCATATGGAGATTCTTTGACACCCATCATCTTCTCTAAAGTAAATTGGTGCTTCCAGGAGCAGGCATGTTTCATTGTCATGAAAATCCCTATGTAAAGAAAACATTTTAAACGCCATATTCTGTAGGTCTTTGAAGTGTTTGAAGATCATCTATGTAAAATATATATCTGTTTAACCTTGAAAACACGACTGTAAGTTTATTATACGTGACTACTAACTTTCATTTCTTTAGTATCCGGAATAGTTCATAATAATAACTTTCAAGGATTGAAAATTTTGATTTATAATGTTAAATGAACTACATAGGTACAACACCTTTAAAAAAGAGGGAGGTTTATGTATAGTGTGTTCTAACAAAATTAATCTTCAATTTGCATCAATATACAAAATTACCGTAAAAAAGAGTAGAAACACATCTACAGTATAACAAAAGGAAACCTAAATTTGTATCTATATAAAATCCATATCAATGTAAAATAGTTAAGATTAACAGTTGCTTTTTTAGTTTAAAAGTAGATTCAATAATTTATCCCTTTATTTCTATAACCCCTGTTTTTTCTTTTCAAAACAATATCACAAAATCTAATCTCTTTGTTCAGATTTTTTCCTGACCATCACCAATAACAATTTGTAACACCCCCCAAAAGTGAAAAACATGCATAACCCACTGAATGACCAAAAATAAAAAATCCAACTTATTGTAAATTTGAGTGTTGTTTTCTCTATACTGCTTCCGGTTGACTTGGGGACACTATGGAAATTCGGATAATGGTCATCTCCTGACTAGAATAGTCTGTGAGGCTAGAGAATTTCATTCAGTATTTGTGAAGCTACTCTTGATGCAGAACTTTGAGGAAACAGAAACAGAAGCATTTAGAGAGTCTCAAGGACCTGAACCAGCAGTTTCTTTGATACCTGGTCCCCTTGCTCTTAAAACACATAAATATTCAAAGGTAACATGCATGTCTACATTAATATAAATATAGACTATGTGTTGTATACAAGACATCCAAAGATGATTTCTTTTTGTCTTATGTTTGATCAGGTGAAATATACATCACCTTTATTTTAGTTTTTCTTGACTTATTTTTTTAAGTCTGTAGCCAGGATATTCAGGGTTCTCTCCTAATCAAACCTGATTATCTTTAACCTTCAATTAATCCACAGCCTTTAGTTTTCTGTGGAAAAAGGCATAACAACTTCTCCAATGTAACGTTTTTTTGACTTCTATTTTTATGTTAAGATATTTATAAAACATAAAGATTGGTTTAGTTTAGCAGTTTTCATAATCCAGTTTCTCTCAGCACCTATTGTTTGTTCATCAGCAATCAAAACATTTAAAAGACTCATTTTTTATTCATTTTACATAACAACCATAGTTCCCCCTAACTCTCCTCCTCCAGATTTTCTCATTCTTCCTCTAAATACACCCCATAAGAAAAGGTAAGGCCTCCCATGACAAATTAACAAAGCCTGGTACATTAAGTTGTGGCAGGACCAAGGCTCTTCCCCCTGCATCAAGGTTGAGCAAGGCATCCCACCATAGGCAATATAATAACATACAGGATCCAGATTCCCTGTGCATTTCCCATCTCTTCGTGGCTTGTTCTTTTTCTATTATTTTACTATTTTTTAAAGACTTTACTATTTTAACCGTTCATTTATTTTTATAAATGTCTGTACTTATTGTTTTCTAAACCTATGCATATTGATAAGCTCACTCTAACCTATTTAGAGGTTTTCTCCATCTGAACCTGCTTTATTGTGTATCAGTCTGCATAAGCAAAATAATAAACCACCATGCAGCTTAGCTCATGACAGGATGGCAGCTCAATCCCACAGACACTGGCCAGTAGACTCATGTCTCTATACAGCGCATGAGAGACTGTATGATTAGGAAGCTACTATGAGAGTATTTTGTAAGATTTTAGTGCTTCAGAATACTAAAAAATGGCAGCTAATTTTGGGGTGTTTTCCAGGTGATTGTTCACATAAGGAGGTGTGGCTCTAAGTAGAATACTTGTCTAACATGTACAGGGCCTTGAGTGCTCCATGCCCAGTATGGCAAAACAAAACAAAATGTTGTGAGTCAACCATTTCTCTAAATCTGATACCTCCCAATCAATCATAGACATTATCCCTATTAACCTGATATTCTGCTTTCTCTACAAATCAGGGAACTGTAGACATGTTTTTACTCATGTTCTACTTCTCCCAAATCAGATGAATATACAGGAAATGGGGAAGCAAGAAAAGCAGGAATAAAAAACTAATATTGACTTACATGATGACTTTAAGAAAATTGTGGGATGGAGACAAGTTGTATGACTTTTTTCCTTTTGTTTCAATCCTCAGTTTACTTCACTAAGGAAACAGCAATACTGAATAGAGCCCAGTTCTCACCTCAAAGCAAATTTGGAATTAAGTATATAGGTGGAAGTGAGATTAGGTTAAGCATCACTGCTTTGATTAATATATATATGAGAAAAGCAAAATTGTCTATATCTTGACAGAAGCATTTTTCTATGTATTATGTAAAAACAGAAAAAGCCAAATTAAATGAACATTTGTGAATTCTATGAATGGATGTTAAACTTCAACTCATTGCCAAACCCATATGGCATTAAGTTTTTGTAGATCCATAAGACTAGAATGAACTTATCTCTTACAGACACAGAGGTCCTCTTACTCACAGAGAAACACTAAGAGAACCAAGAATGTTAATTACACAGGGGTGTCCATCCAATGGAGGAGATACAAATCTGTATTCCCTCCAGAATGATGAGAGTGGAGTTTGTTAACTGCATGGTCACCTTTTTTCTATAGAGGCTGACCTCACCCTAATTCCACTGAATGATTATCCCAGTCTCTTCCCTCCCTAGACCATTGCCCATCCTTAGCAGAGATGTCACATATACTTTATGGACTGCTGATCTCTATGCTCTAGGTCTTTTAGCTATTGAATCCACTCTCATGGTCACATGTATTATGTAAAAGAATCTCTATTTGGTCATACCTTAAACTGTATTGTACACATGGAACTGGACTGACTGCTGCCTGGAAAACTTTTCCCAAAGTGCTTTAAATTTGTCAACAATGAACTACATGATATTAGATTCCCCAAAGTCCGATTCAGGTTGATGAAGTCAATCTGTACTGGGTTTTCATTTGCATTTCTTCATGTGGTTCACTTCCCTGTATGATACCTGCAGGGACTCCCACTCATCCACTAGGTTCACTTGTTTATTTCATGGCTCACGGGAATGAGGAATTCTGTGGTGACCACACTGAAGACTTTACACTTTGGTAACTAACCTATATTGGAATTGCTGCTCTCAGTACTGCATATAAGTCTGCAGATCAAGCCCTCAAAATTCTTATTTTATTTTTAAAAGGATCATATCAAACTTTAACCTGTGTGTAAATCATTTTCCTGAACTTCTGGAGTAGATATAAGTTTATAATTGAATAAATGAATTTTAATAGTCCAGAGAAATCTCTGCTTTTTGCAACTGGTGTTTTGCCATTATGTTCAAAATTCAACTTCAAATTTATCAAAAGAAAACTCCCATGTAAACTGTGAGGAAAACAAGCAATTCTGGAGGACTAAACTTTGGCTCAAGTGCAAGGAAAGTAAGCAATGAGCTTACAGACAGAGTCTAAGTTCTGGTAATGCTATTTGCAAGGACAAACTGCCTCTGTATAATGAGGTTATTGACCGGCACAATTTTAGGATGGTTTTAAACGTGAGAGTAAGCCTCCCTAAAACTCTGCCAGCAACATTAGCTGAGAAACCAAAGCTAATCAATAAATAGCCACCATTTGCAGGCTCCCAGGAACCTTTATCACAGTGGAAGCCATTGCAATTTTGGCCAGAAACAGAGAATAAGGTAAACTCTACCTTACATCTTTTTGTCATTTATCACTGAATTCTCATTTGCAAATGGAAATCATTGATTAGGTGTTTGTTTGTTTGTATCTGACCTAGCTTTCTATTTCTCTTCTCAGGTAAGATCCTGTGATTAAATGTATCCTGGACTTCAAAATGCACATGCAGAAAGAATGGCAGTAGAAAGCTTTCTGTCAGGTCAGCTGAAGAAAGATACAATTACATGACATTTCACTTAAAAACTCCTGACCTTATAAAGTACTAAAGCCTTAATGCATGTTTTTTCTTTCATAAGAAAGAGAAACAAAACAAGGAAAGATCACAGATCATATTGGGATACTTTACAGTTGTTGACAACAGTGTTATGCAATGGCTTCAAATTAAATCAAACAATATGAAGGATATCAAGGCTGGCAAGCAAAGCAATAAAGCCGTGAAGAATTTAATCTACCTTGAAGGTGGTACCACTTTTTGTATTAATGGTACCACACTGGGGTAGAAATGAGTTCTTTAGTGACTTGTTAATAGGCTTAAGATCACAATATATAAATAGGATATGTTGATATTAAAGACAGCTTTGCCTCGGCAATTGTACTATGGCTAATATTTCCTTACAAGTTATTTTAATGATTATACATAGACCTTGTCAATGTCAAGTGTACAACAGGGGACATATAACCCCCCATTATGAGGTAATACATATTGCTTGAGGTTGCTTCATTACCTTCACTGGCTGAGTGCTTGGTTTTTCCTTATACAAACGCTGCCCTTTAGACAAAAGCCTTTCCACATCCAGCTGTTTAGCTTGAAGTGTTCGTTCAGTTTCCTGGGGGAAAGAATGCATATGGTGCAGATTAACTTCACAGTTAGCAATAAAATTACTAAATATAAATATACCCTTAGAGACTCCCCATGTATTGAAGATCAATTTCCGTGTGGTACACAGGAGCAGAAAAATGTACCTTTTGATAGGGAGAAAATACAGGTTCTTGTGAAATACACTAGCATTAAAACATTCCAAAATCTTAAATTATTTCTTAGTAGTATAGTGGACAAACACAGACATTATGCATTTTTAAAATGCAAAAGGCTATAATTAGAATTGCAATTTATCAGTCTAATTCATACATATGAACGCCAGATTTAAAATCAATAATACTAATAATGTCAATGTTTACTGTACCTCACAGATGCCTAGTTTTATAGGTTTCTGTTTTGAGCTTCAGCTCTAAATTCTTTCTCTGTCTCTCTCAACACACACTCACATACACACACACACACACACACACACACACACACACTTGCTCAGTCTATGTAACAGAAACCAAATAACTATTTTTATGTCACTATTGAAATGAAGTTCATTTCAAAAGAAAAAATAAGGCACAGTACCAAAGCTTATTAAATGATAATTAAAACGATCTTCTGAAGAGTGATTAGATTATTTTATATCATTTATTTTTTCATTGCCAGGGGACAAATTAAGCACGGCAAAGGAAAACAAACACTCTTTTAGGTATATGAAAATAAATTTTTTCTACTGACTTCTGTCTAGCTCTTGAAGAAACAACAAAAAAAGGTGAATAATTGAAACCGAAGGAAGTGAAGTTAAGCATTACAGAAGACTTTTTGGTTGAAACATTTGTTAAGCACTGGGGTGGTATATCGATTAATCAATGTCATGTGTCAGTCAAGGCCTGGGTAACCTTCCTCAGAGCTGCTTTTGATTAACTGACATTCTTGTCTCCCCTCTTCTATCCTGGTGCCTTGCGGCACTGGTGAATGTTCATGTCTTGCAATTTCAGATTGCTTTGTACACTATGTTCCCGCACGTTGCCCCTCAGTTCACAAGGGTGGAAGCCTGTGAGCTCAACTTACTATAATCTGATCATGCACAGCAGGATATTTTGAAACAAAGGAATGCTCAGCTCCTGTTCTTTGAGAGAGACCTTTTGCCTTGTTATTATTAGAATAACTACAAGTGTGAGACAGGTGCTTTGGTCAAATGTGTTCCTATCAGTAAGAATATTTTCTGTATATTAATAAAATAAAAACTATATACTTGACTCTCCTGGAAAAGTTGATTGATGCTCTACTGACCACTGCCAGAAAGGTATTGTGTTTACAAGTAATTTTTTGATAGTAATTCTTTGATAGAAGTAGAACAGAATAGTTCGTATCCCAGATCAGCTTCAAGAAACATCTAATTATAGGCACTTGTTTCCTAATAGGACTCCAATAACTGCCCATTCTCCGTGGACTCAACTTACAAAATATTTTGGTGTAGTGAATAGCCACATTTTGTAAAAATGATGTGAAAAAATAAATTATTCTAAATAAAGAGCATATTATTTGCAAGAACAAATTACTTTAAAAGTAGCACAATGCAATCACATTTTTCATCTGCACATGAATGATAAGCTATGTCTGAAAGCATAGATTAATTGATTAGAAATGAAATTATGCTAAGAGTTTCCAATATTGCAGGTTAGGAGCCGAATTGCCTTATGTTGTGTTAGTTTTAGCCACCTGAATATTCATCCCTTGTCCACCTCTGTGTCAGAACTAACACCCTGTTAGTAATTGATAAAATGAATAAAATACCTTTTAGGATCTATTAAATTAGCAAACTACCAGCTTCCATCCATCCCAAAGTTAAGACTGTCAACATAGCATGTATGGCTTATAGGGGAGATTAACCTATCTTGTTGTAACCTGCTTATCTGATGTACCTGTCACAATATTTTACTATTGTCTTGATTTCTAACTTTCTTTGTTCAATACTATAATATTTCATGAAACTTCTTCCATGTGGGAACACAAATCCAGCTGTGGTTTTTGAATCAACAGTAGCCTATCTAAATTACATGCACATTTCAGATTTGAAATGAATTATCTTGAACCAGAGTCATTGGCATTTATTACACTTGACATAGGAAAAGTAGCTCTTAATGTGGGATTGTCATTTTAATGGAGCACTAAATTTAAGTGGATGGAGCACTATGATTCTCATTAAAACCAGTAATTTCTAATATATTCAAATATGCCCTGTTTTAGATAAAGAAGACATCCTTCCTTTCAAACACTCTCATTTCTTTTTTCTTTACTCACTAAACAATGAATAACAAGATCAATCACAGATCCTTCAACTGCAATATACACCCCAAGATACACATAAAAGCTGGCATTTGATACATTTAACACAATTTTCATTTCATAATATATATATGGTGTTGCAATGGATACCAACTTTCTCATATTATTTCTATCAAAACTATTTATTTTAGTAAAACATTATGATTGCAATATAATCTGTGTAAGAGTGGGTCTGTGAGCTTCTGTTATGGGTGGAAGAGGAGCCCTGCGCCTTCCTAGTGAGCTGTTAGCCACTAGTGGTTGATGGTAAGGGTTACAATCCCTGGTTTCCAGAAGAAAGAAATTTTGATAAAGAAGTATGGGACAGTCTGAAAGAATATTGCAAAGCACATGTTCAAGGGAAGGACTTCAATTTGGGGTCTCATGGGTATGATTTTGGATTGTTAACAAAATACTTAAGGAAGATAAAGAGGATACTAATCATGGGAAAGAGATAGCTAATACCTCTAATGAATATAAACTGGATGGTCAAAACTTACAATTAGTAAAAGAAGAAAACAAGAAGGTGTACCAGGGTTTTTCATTTTGGCCACCAATCAGTTCCCAAATTATGACAAGATGACTTAATATTAGTTATAAATATTTGACTTTATGCTAACTCTTATTTTAATCTGTTTCTCTTCACCTATGTTTTGCCTCAGGGATTTTTACCATTTTCTTTCTGTATGCTCTACTTTTCCTGCTTCTTCTATGTTTATCTGGGAGCTCCCTGCTTGGCTGGCTGGCCCCAGGCAACTCCCTCTGTCATTCTGTTGTCCTCCTTCTCTTCATTCTTGTTCTCTTGTTCTGTCCTGTCTAGATTTCTACCCATATTTATTCTCTCTGCATACTAGCCTTCTTTTCTCTGGTTAGCTATTGGGCATTCAGCTGTTTATGAGACCAATGTGGTGCTCTAGGCAGGCAAGATGAAACAAATGCAACACATCTTTACATAATTAAACAAATGCAGCAAAACAAATGTAACACACCTTTACACAGTTAAAGTAATATTATTTAGCATTAACAAATGAAACACATCTTTACATAGTTAAAGTAATTTCCACAACAAGAAGGTTTTTCCCATTCAGGAAAAACAATCAAAAGTGAAAACATCAACACCAGTAATTATGCTGGTGAAGGGATGACTCCCTCAGCTCTCTTACAGCAATCTCCTTTAAATACATATCCTCCATTGCCTGAAGATGATCCTGAAGCATGGGTTATGGAATTTGACATTCATTCTAATCTTGAGTCCTCTTCACCTCCTGATAAGGACTTAGGAGAGCCTATGAAAAAGCTAACTTCATAACCTAGGCAACCTAGCACAAGGCAGGGAAGAGGAACTCATTCAGCCCCCACCTAAGCTTCATGAGCTGTACTTGGTGTTTCCAATGCACCACCCAATGTAATGAAAGATGGTGTTGGACTGTCCTTCCATATTATCAGGAGAGGCAAGAAAAGAATTACAGTTATTTGAATCCAGACTAAAAGAGGCATTTGTGTATCCTCTGTGTCCTTCACTGCCTTTAAACTTACTTATTTTCCACACTAAAAAGTCTCCTACCAGTGTTGTAGCGCAAGAAGGTATACATTTGGAATGGATTTGTTTACACCACAAGTGCCACAAAATACTAATTTCCTACCTTACTTACTCTTCCTGCTCAATTAGTTAAGTCAGGGGAGGACCTGATGTCAAAATGTATATGGATTTTGATCCTTACTATAGTGTATCATTCTTAAGGGTGTTATCGAACTTTATGGATTTTCAAATTTAATTTGCATATTACTATGAAAGGATAGGAATTATTATCCAACTTGCATGCTATGAGATTTTTATCATATGAACTGAATTTGTGATTACAAAATTGTCCACCCTTTTCCCATTCCACAGGCAGATACTTATTTTATTGATGGTATAGGAGAGATTCATAGTCCAGGTTTTCATCAATCTATTAATATTTTTCTTCAGCACAAGAGGTGGGACTGTCTGTTTGATTCCTTTTTTACCGTTAATCCATTTACAGTTAATCCATAAACTCTTAAATATAATTTTAGTTTCTGCTTATTTTGTAGGATTACTTCCAGCAATAGAAACTGCTTGAATTTTGTCGTCACATTCTATTATGCTTCCATTACTACAGGAACTAAAACATATGATTAAAACCCACTCACATCCTTTTTTATTAATCATACTCATGCATACTCTAACTAACTTCCCTGGTTTTGTTGCAGAGGAAATAAGCAAGCTGATGCATTAACCTGCTTTATTTTTACTTCTCCAGGAGAAAATTGGGAAAGGGTGGACATCTGTCATTGCAGATGGATTCACTGAAACATTAGAGATTCCTCCTTGGTTCTTCTGGCCAAGAGCCATCAGGGACAATGGCAGAAGGAAAGGAGACAGTGTAAGTCACCATAAAGGTAGCAAGCCTCCAAGAAATGAGAAAAAGGAGGTATCAGCCATATCATCAGAAGCCAATTCTGATCCCCTCAGGCCAAGTTAAAGTCCCATGCAGTAAGGGAGAAGTTACTGTATGAAACACACGGAGCCTTTTGTCACCTGAGAACCATTTTCTGGTGATGCCAGTTCATTTGACATTTGCATCTGCAGTGAGGGCCTGTGAGTATGTGTATTGGTCTTATATTCTTCATCCTCCTTAGAGTCAACTTGTAGATTGGATGGATCCAGCTTCTGCTATGTTTTCAAATAACTCAGTGTGTATGACTAGAGCTTGGGACTGTAATAGACTCATCCATTCATCTTAAAAGGTGACTGAATTTAATTTTTCCTTCGGATTTAAATTACTTCATATTTCCATAGGACAGCATAACATTTGTTTTACTAACAGGAGCAAATATGGGCATATGTTCTATAAGACAAGGGAGGAGGGGCGGGACAAGGAGCTGGGATTGACATTTGAAGCATGCATGTTTCTATTTTAAATAAAAACATATATTGAAAAAAGATACAATAACTTCTAATTATATGGGTGTCTAAAGCTATTCTCTAGATTTTTCTGACCAATATGATAATTTAACTGATAGCACTGGAAGTAGTTTGGTTACCTGTTGTTGGTGACAGAGTATTATACACAATGCTTTCAGTGTTCTAATACTATAATTTCCTTGCTCATAGGATACTCAAACAACAAATGACAATTAGCTTTATCTATAGCATCTCAAATATAAAACACTCTGGATAACCTGCTATTAAATCACAAAAAGGGGGAGACGTTGGAATACAGTTCAAGAATGGAGTCATTTATGGGGGAATTTGAAGTGCATGTGAGAACACTCCAAGAAAACAAGTCAAGAGTCTTGTGATCTGCTTCTTCAAAATCACAGAATTCATTGTGGAATGTGCCTGTTTGTGGCCCTCTCAGATGTAGCAAATAGGAGTGAGTTCACTTTAGATTGTTCACTACAACTGGGTATTGTTATTTGTTTATATGTGTTTATCCAAAAAACATGTTCTTGTTATGTGCAGATTATTCTTGTGATTATATACAGCTTGAACTCATGAGAACTGTATTCAAGTGACCTTGCTTTACCTGAAGTGTAGATTGTCTGACATTCGGAATAAAGTTGTCTGTCACATAAAACTTTAGCCTGCCTCAATTTTGGCCCATTCACCAAGTTTTAACACATCTAGAGTGAAAAACAGGATGAGTGTATCATATGTCTTTTTGAATGTATGAAATTATCAAAGAACATGTTTTCTTAAAGACTTATTTATTTATTACATATACAGTGCTCTGCCCACATACCCACAGAGGGCACCAGATTGAATTGTAGATGGTCGTGAGCCATCATGTGGTTGCTGGGAATTGAACTCAGGACCCCTGGAAGAACAGTCAGTGCTCTTAACCTCTTAGCCATCTCTCCAGCCCCAAAGAACATGTTTTAAAAATTCATAGTCCCTTGTAAAATTGGAAGTAGAGGTGGATATAATTAGGATAATTTTACACATGCATTGACATTTTCAAAAAAAGTTGAATCAAGATTTCTAAAAACTTTTGCAAAACTGTAACAAGTGTAAATTAATGGTACCTTTTATTCCTTTAAATTTACTTTGTTGTTGTTGTTTAAAGTCACTTTGGAATTTTGTTTATTTATTAAAAATAATACAATATATTATGATAAGTTTCCTGTTCTCTAATTCCTTCCAAATTCTCTCCACCTCCTCACCCATCCAACTTCACACCCTTTATTTACCCCTATTTAAGTGTAATCTGGTATAATTTCATGCCTTCAGAAAATGATCATACATTATGAACAATCTTACCAAAATTGTTGGTTTCTAGCCACATGACTAACATCCTCTGCCTGATTCATATTCTATCACTGTATGTACATAATTGAAAGGATCACAAAGAATAGGAGTCACTATTCATAAAAACAGATATTTAAGAGCTGGATACTGACTTTATATTACCAGGAACTGAATGAAATGCACATTTAAATTAGTGAAATTTTAATTGGCAAATGAACAGAAAGAACAGCAAGGCTGAAATCAGGGAAGCCCAATTATAGTATTGAGATCCAAGCAGGTGTTTGTTAGAGAGAGATAATGATGACATGCCCAATAAAATACCTAGATTTTGCAACTACAGGAAGTGCAAGACCATACATAGTCCTTCTGTTTCCATAGAATTATTTTTGTTCATCAACTCAGCCATCCACAGATTGAAAATATTTGTAAACAACTGTTTTAAGTATGCTGAGAAAATTTTCATGTTTTCCTTCTCTAAGCAATACAATGTAACTATTTACATAGCAGTTGCATCATATTGGATATTGCAAGAAATGACTGAAATTATACAGGAGGATGTGGTTAGGTTATATGCAATCACTATAGCATTTTATAAAAGGAATTTTCACGTTCATGGATTAAAATCCTAAAGGGTCTTGGAACCAATCCCTTCCAGATGCCAAAAGACAACTGTACATTCTCTTTTCAGGTCACCAAAGTAATTCTAGATTTAGTTTTCCGATGGATGGATATTTTAATCACACTGTTTCCTTCTATATTCATGTCTCTAATACCATTGCGTCTATTTCCTAGCATTTTCTTCTGTCATCACTACTATCATTTCTTTATCTTTCCATGAAACAATAAAGAACCTAAATACCTAGAAAAATTTAGTGGTTGCTCTGTAGAAAAACAGCTATAAGTGAGAGACGTCAAGGATAGATCTAAGTTCTTTACAATTCTTCTCTTAGGAACATTTTTGGATATGTAGATATATTATTACATGCACTTTTGAAAAATTACTTTTAAAAGATTATTTTGAAGAAGTTCTATTATTTGCTTCACTCTATTTATTTACAGTGTTTATTTATTAGTAAAACGACAGGTCAGTTATTCAGGACAAGATATTATTGTTTGAAGAATCAACTATATAAAACCAATCAAATTCACTTAAATATTACTTAATAAATATTTCTTCAGTATGTGAAAACACATAAGATGACGATAATATTGAAAGAAATGAAGAATAGATTAAAATTGCAATTATGATATGTACTTTAGATAAATAACACTTGCTGTACAAAAGCTGAACAAGCAAACAGATTAATTAAAATATGTCACAGTCAAGAGATAGCTAACACTAAGAATGTTTGAAAAGTCCATATTGTAATCTACTATTTTATAAACTTAATGAACACACACACACACACACACAGACATGCACACACGCATGCATGAATACATGCACGCATACTCAATTAAATTGAGTTACCCTATTACAAGGGATAATGTTTCTCTGAGAAGTCACAGAATTTGAAATAAAAGCAAGCCCAGAACCAGATGTGGAATATTTTAATGCAAGTTGTTGATAAGAAGAGGTCTCAGAGGGATGAGCAAAGGGGTCAAGACCAAGCTGGAGAAACTCACAGAAACAACTGACCTGAACAAGGGGGAGCTCATGCACCTGGGACTGATACTTGGGAAACCAGCCTAGGACTGATCCAGACTCCTTGAAGGTGGGTGTCAGTGAGGAGGCCTGGGCAATCTATGGGGCCTCTGGTAGAGGATCAGTATTTATCCCTAGTACACGAACGGATTTTGGGATTCCATTCCACATAGAGGGATACTCTCTCAGCCTAGACACATGGGGGAAAGGCCTATATCCTGGTCCAAATGATATGACAGAGTTAGAAGATCCGCCATGGAAGGTGTCACTCTACCTGGGGAGCAGAAAGGACATGGGATAGGGGGTCGATGGGGGTCAGGGTAATAGGGGAAGGAAAGGGAACTGGGATTGATATGTAAAACAAGCTTGTTTCTAATTTAAATAAAAAACCTAGAAAATAAAAAAAGAAGAGGAGGTCCCAGAGACCACACCCAGAACCATAACACCGACATTTCTATTGGTTGTCCACTAGAACTTATAGTTAAGGCCCTATGCTAAAGCTAAGAGAATTGACACAGACCTTTAATCCTAGCACGTGGGAGGCAGGGGCCGATCTCTGCATTCGAGGTCAGCATGGTCTACAAAGTGAGTTTCAGGACTACAAGGAGAATCCCTTTTACAAAAAACAAAACCAAAAGTGAACAACCAAAAGACTGTGTGCTGAAACCACCATAGAGATTAGTCATAAGACCTGAATCTCATCACCTTTAAACTTCCTAACTGCTAGATTTTATAGTACCAGAATGTGCTATGCAGGATGCATGGAGTGAAAAGTCATCAGCAATCTTATCACTGTGGATTTTTTGCACTGCAAAAATGACTGAAATGACTGGCAAGATATGCACATTTGCAATAATGACATGACTATTGGGGGGAGGTACTCAAATATTTTCTCATTGGACTTAAGATCTACTCTCCAGGAAGAAATTCCTGCCTAGCACTGAAATTCGGATCAAGAACACAGGCTCCAGAGTTTGTAGGCCCTAGGAATGAACTTACTGCTATTATTTTGCAAAATGGACATAGTATCAAACTTTCTTCTAAAATAAATATCTCTATACCCATAGATCAGTACACACCACTTCTTAGTACTCATCAGAGAGGTTTCATTCTACATGTGTGGTAGTTAATACAAAATTTCACAACTGGCAAAAGGCAGAGAGCAAATATTTATTGAGTTGTGAGTCTTAGATAGGATATTTGTCTCACAGCCTTTATCGAAATCTCTTTGGAACAAAAGATAAGAAGGGGTGAAAGACTGTGAGAGCCAGAGGTTAGGGAAGACTGACATGACAGGTATTTTGTCTTCATGAACTCACAGATTCCATGCTGGAATATTGAATGGCTTGATCTTTTGCAGGTCTTGTACACCTGCTGTGAGTTCATGAAGGCAAAAGTCCTGTCATGTCAGTGAAAGACAGAGACAGAGACAGAGACAGAGTCAGAGAAATCAGAGAAAGAGAGACAGAGTCTCATTAGGTAGCATTAGCTGTCCTGGAAATTACTATGCAGATTCTTTTCTCTCAGCCCCTGGAGTGAGATGTTTTAAAGGCTTTTGCCACCACTTCCTGTGGTAGCTCTTACTATGTTAATTCATTCTACTCTTCTTTAATGCCAATAAATTCTTCAATGTTTCCTACAGGACACAAATGAGAAACAGTCCCATTTATTTAATTAAGAAAGGGTTTGGATTCATGTTTCAAAAGATTTGTGTGGGAATATTGCCTGCATTTATGTCTTTGTGCATTATGTGTTTGTAGTACCCAAGGAGGCAAGAATAGAGCATAAGATTACCTGGGCTTTGGGTTTTAACCTAGGTTAAAACCTAGAGCGCTGAGATTCAAACAATGGCCCTCTGAATGAATAGCCAGCAGTGTCTCCACTGCTGAGCCATCTTTTCAGTGCCAGGATAAACATTATTACATGGCTTTCAAAATGCTCAAAGGGGTCTTCTCTGCAGGTTTCTGATTTCCCAACCTCCGATATTCATGTCAGAAATTTGTATGAGTCAATCGGTTTCCTCTGATATGACTTTACATTTTCTTTTCATGATATAAGAGAAGGGCATGAAGGCCACAGGTAAAATGGAAATAGCTAATTATTGTGGCCAGTTTTTGTCAGTAGAAAGGGTTCAATTTCAAAGAGCATGTAAAGTCTTCACAGGATTTCGATAACAGTAATGTAAACCTCATTTTTAATAATAGAATATTTCTGTACAAGTTTTCTTCTCCTTACTTAATTCCTGATGTTCTTTGTAATGTAAAGCTAGGCAACAAGAGTTTAAAGGATTGTGATGAGAGATTTTTAGCTTCATCAAAGTATATGAAATTTGCTACAATTTCAGAGATAATTTAAGATGATGATTTGCATTAATCAGGTAATAGGTTATAACCTTTCATTAATACTCCCTAGGAGAATAGCCTCTAGCAGAGTCTAGTTTTACATTCAGTTTTACATAGCTTTTAGCAAATGACTTCCATACTATTGTGCAGTTGCTGATCTGAAGTGAAGCAAAGGATACTGATTTGACAAAAAGGCAAAGAAACCTTTGGAATGGCACTAGGAAGTCTGATAAAAATATAAGTTTATATGTAAATGAGTCGATTTATCGAGTCTTATGTATTTAGCTCCGTCTTGTATTTATTTCTTCTAAGTAGCAATGTACATTAACACAAGCTGAGTTTGTTTTTCATCTATGATATGGTATATTTATTTTAAAACTATATTTTAACCAATCACTAAGTGTGTATATGCTCACACTGAAATAGAAATGTGCTTCTGAGGGTGGTACAACAGTGATAGATGTTGCCTTGCTAACCTTTCTCTTTTTCAGTATACATAAATTTGTTTATTTTTACTTACTGCCAATTTGAGTATTTGAATACTCATATATATAATGACTATATAACTCAAGCATACTTACAGGGAATTTTAAGAACCTGTTACATTATTAAGTATTTGTTCATTTCATAGAAATTCATTAAGATTTTACAGTGTTACAGTGTTGGTCTAGGAACTAGAAACACAAGGATATAGACATAAATATATATTCTAATTTTCTAGTGCAATATGTAATAACTCAGCAAACTTCAATGCATAATGGAGCACAGAGCAGGTGCCAATCAGCAATGTGTTTTATGGACAAGAGGGTAAGGGAAGAAAGTCTAAGAAAATGCTTTGCTGAGAACTAGTTCATGTATCTGGTTTATAAGCAGATTGAGGATGGAGAGAGCAAGCTCCCAGAGAGAATACGGTTCCAGAGTCAGCAAGCCTGTATCACATAAAAAATAGGAAAGAAATTGAGCAAAATAGAAGCGGAGAGCCCAAGGAATCACAAGTGCTAGTGTAGTCACAAGAATCCATATTCAGAATGTTGAGGCAAGAGGCTCATGAGTTTAAGAATATGTGGGTTTCTACAGTGAATTGCATTGCAATCAATAAAAATCTCATGAATATAAATGTTATCATTGATTTATGAGTTCATTATTCACTTATGATTTTAACAAAGCTGGCTTCACTGAATATTGGTTTGGCTAAGTACATTGCTTTGATCAATGCACTGTGAACAGAAATTGGTAACTTTTGCTCTGATAGAACTTTAAAGGCAATTCAAACAGTGCAGGTTCCCTTTGCTCTTGCCTTTCACCACAAGAATATGTATCATACAGAGTGTACAACTAATGTCCAGTCAACAACAAAAAATATCCCAAACAAAGCAGTACAAGATTTTTAAAAATCAACAAAAATTCCATTGAGTTTGTTTTGTTTTGGCCACCTACTGCTGGGAATGGAGTTATTGTTTCTGATTTTTTTATTGGCTTTATGTTGGTGTGTGTGTGTGTGTGTGTGTGTGTGTGAGTGTGTGTATGCTGTTTTGCAATTTTTGTTTCTAGTTTGCTTATTTTTTGGTTTTGCTATTTATTTTCTAAGGAGAAAGAGAAAAAGAAGGCATGGATTTGGAAAGGTGGGAAGGGTCTGACAGGAATTGGGCAAGGGGAAACTGTGGCTCAAATGTTTTGTATAAAAGTATTTTCAATAAAAATACTGTACAAAAAAGTCTTTCAGTTTGAGTGTATGCCTGCATGGGAAAGCATTTGAAGCAGATCCTCTGTTCAGGTTTCATAAAGATATCTTAAACTGACTCTTAGAGAGTATGGAACAAGTCTCCAGGTTATCTGCAAACAAATAAGTGAAAAGTCAATAAAGGGATTTTGGGACATGCCACTAGAATCTTGGGATTGTTTGTTATGGCAGCATGAGCTGACAATTACAAAATCAGGGTAAACTAAATTGGCTATCCAAAATATAACTTTCTGGGTAAAAATATCAAAGTATACCATGATAACAAATGTGTGCTGGTCATAGATATTGAGCGGATCACCTCTCATTCTACATAAAAACTATTTTCTAAAATGAGCAGCAAGGAAAAATGAAATCAATAATGTGTAGAGTCTGACTTCTTTGTCCTATATTGCCAGGAAAACTCTGACAAATGAAAGTTGATGGATGGAAAAGCACAACACTGTATAGTTGTGTTTCTTTTTCTTTCATCTCATGCTGTATGACTGTTCCTTTATTTATTTACAATTAGGTTTGCTGGACCATGGCAACACAGCTGTCTTTCATTGTAACTGCATGCTGTCAAGTATGTGCCAAGCTGATTGACAAAGAAGGACAGAGTTTCTCTTTCCATTCTGGGCTAATCAAGGGTATCCAACCAAAGAGAGGTTTTTCTTTCTAATTTAGAGATTTATGAATTTGAAAAATAATCTGTTCAAATATACAAAGTATAATGAAGTATTGATTTTTAAAGTAGGAAGTGCTGTGCCACTGAGAAGACACAATCTACTAAGCTATATGCTTGAGAAACTCCAAGGGAACAAAACAATGGATGTAGAAATCCACTCATAGGAGATTCACACTCTAAAGACTTGTGTGTGTGTGTGTGTGTGTGTGTGTGTGTGTGTATGAGAGGGAGAGAGAGAGAGAGAGAGAGAGAGAGAGAGAGAGAGAGAGAGAGAGAGAGACTTCAGATCTCCTAGAATTGGACTTACAAGTGGCTTGAAGTATGTATTTTTACCAATCAAACAATAGAATCCAGCATTTTCATTTCTAACTACTAAGACAGGTTTATAGACATAGTCAATTTACAATTATATTTGAATGTAGGGTTTTACAAATACTTTTAGAAGGTTAATTTTTATGTGTTTGTATGCATGTATGTTTATATGTCGTGTGTGTGTGTGTGTGTGTGTGTGTGTGTGTATTTCCTGCTGAAGGCAGGATCTTGAACTGCAACATGGATATCTGGAACTGAACCTGTGCCCTCTATAAGAACAACAAATGTTCTTAGCCACTAAGACATCTCTGCAGTCTAAGGCAATTGTGTTGTTGTTGTTTGTTTGTTTTTTATAGATAGCCAGACATAAATACTTTATGTTTCAGTGAGTTAATATGTTCTTTCAAAGTAGAAAAGACAATGGGTGAGAAAGTGAGTATTTGCCACTAACATTTTACCTACAAAAACAGGTAGAGGGTTGAATTTGACCCTTACAGTTTGAGAGTGCTCTTTTATTTATTCCTCATTTTATTTTATATCTGAATGTACATGTGTGTACCATATGTGTGCAAGAGCCCGAAGAGGTCAGAAGAAGTGAAGAATGACCTTAAACTGAGTGTTGCAAGCTACTATTTGAGTGCCAGTAACTAAACCCAGGTCCATTGCAAGAACAGTTAAACGTTCATCACCATTGGATAATCTCTCTAGCCCCAAGATGCCTCTTACTATATTACAGAGCAGTTAAAGTAATAAGACTAGGGAATAAGCACATTTGAGCACCAGTTTTTCTTAATCTCTGAGTTGGAGCAAGTCACTTACCTCCATTTATAGTCAATATCTTTAATTATATAAATAAGAAAAAAATATATGTTACTGTAGCTAAAATGTCAGAAGTACCCTTTGTCCTTGCACATGTGCATTTGAAATTTCATCAAAATTCTATCTCTTTTTTTCCAAGGAAGTCAACAAAGTTGGAATAGAGAATATACCCCAAGGTAGTATTGCTTACATAAATTACTCAGATTGGTAAATCACAGAGTACTTGCATGTCTTATGCTATAAGAAGAATGAATTTCCAAAAAACAGCTTCAATCTGATTTGTCTATTCCCCAAGTGTAGCCATCCCTGAAACTTAGTCTTTTTATGCACTTTTTTCTTATGGTAGACAACATTGTCTGTTTGGGTAAATGAGGCTTCTATGCTAACATTGTGGTGGTGATATAAAAGAAAATGCCCCCCAAAGGGAGTGGTATTATTAGGAAGTATGGCTTTATTAGAGCAGATGTGGTCTTACTGGAGGAAGACTGACACTATGGAAGTGGACTTTGGGTTCTCACCTATGCTCAACACATGCTCGGTGAGACAGTTCATATCCTGCCTTTGGATAAAGAAGTAAGATCTCTCAATTCAGGTATCATGTATGAATGCATGCTGCCTTGCTTCCTGTCAGGATGATAATGGATAAACTTGTGAACTCTAAGAGAGCAGTCACAATTAAATGTTTTCCTCCAAAAGAGTTGCTGTGGTCATGGTGTTTCTTCACAGCAATTGAAACCTGAACTAAGACAACTCTCCAGGATATTTATGAATCACTTTCCTTTGTATCTGATCAGTTATATAAGACCATGCACACACTAAAAATGATTTTTCATGGATGAACCTAGATACTGCACAGACTCGTACACATCATAATCCCACTGCAGAAAGATGTGTAAAGCTTCTTTCCTGATTTGGGGTAGTCCCATCTTTCATTGGATTTGATACTGGATGGGGTCAGTGGAAGTTTTTGTATTCATAGCGATTCAAGGAAAACTTATTGATAGACTTTAGAACAATCACTTCTCAGTCCTACATTTACACACATAGGGCACATTTTATAAATGATGGAATGCCATCATCTAATTGTGAGCACTCTGTTCTCAGTGACAAATATAGTAATGATTCATTTTGTAATCAGCAGTGTGTTAGAAAAAATGGGAGGAGAGCAAGCTCTGGATAGTTAATTAGGACCATATGATTGAACACATGCAAAGTAAATATTAACTGCCTTAATTTGTGGAAAACTTACTAAGGGCAAACACTTCACTCTATACTTAACATAAATCATTTAAATTAATATCAGTCAATCTTCACTGGAGAGTCTTTGAGCATACATTAACATCATTGTTTGCATCAAAACCCTACAGTCATAAAAGACTTAGAAATCTTGCCAAAGATACAAGATAAATGGTGGAACTGAGTTGTGAACACAATGTTGTCTTATACAAATAATGCAAACTGAATTACTATATTGAATATTTTGCAAATTTGCTAGTCAATTCCTGTTAATTGGGTGCTACTTTCTCTCTTATTGATTTTAGGATGATTTGCAGCATCCCGAGTTATATTCACAAGCTGCTAGCAGGACTTTCTCCTCCTTCATTTCCAAGAAAAAAAAGTCAAGCCAAACATCCTTTCATGATGAAAGTTCTGAAGAGACTAGAGATAAAAGGGACATACCTAAACACAATAGCGACAATTTACATCAAGGCTAGAGCCAACGTCAAATTCAATGGAAACTCAAAGCAATTCCACTAAAATCAGCAGCAAGACAAGGTTGTCCAGATGTCCACTCTCTCCATATCTATTTCACTATAGTACTTGAAGTTTTACTAGAGTAGTAAGACAACTGAAGGAGGTCACAGTATCATTATTTGCATATGATATTATGTTATACATAAGTGACTCTAAATATTCCACTAGGGAAATCCTAGAGCTGATAAACACTTTCGGCAAAGTGGCCAGATATATGATAAACTAAAAAAAAAAACCAGTAGTCCTCCTATACACCAATGAAAAAATGAACTGAGAAGAAATCAGGGAAATAACACCCTTCACAAATGCCTCAAATAATAAAAATTAGTTTTTTTGGTAATTCTAACTAAGCAAGTGAAAGACATATGATAAAAGGTAAAGTCTTTGAAAATTTAATTGAATAAGGTTTTATAAAACAGATCTTCCATGTTCATGAATCATATAAAAATGGCCATCCTGTCAAAAGCAGTCTAGGCAGTCTCAATCACAATTCTAATACAATTCTTTTCAGAACTTGAAAGAACAATTGTAAACTTCATATGGACAAACTATAAACCCAAGATAACTAAAATAATCCCTAACAATAAAAGAACTGCTGGGGGTCCCACAATTCCCATTTTCAAGTTGTACTAAAGAGCTACAGTGCAAAAAACCCAAGGTATTAGAAACACAAAAACCATGTTGATAAATGGAACTGAATTGAAGACCCAGCTATAAACCCAAGAACTTATGAAAACCCTATTTTTGATAAACAAGCAAGAAAGGCAAAAGGGTAAAAATAACATCCCCAAGAAACTGTATGTTTGCATGGGGAAGAATTCAAATAGAATTCATCAACATGCAGAAAACTCAAGTCCAAGAGGATTAAAAATATAAACATGAAACTAGACACAAGGAACCTGATAGAAGTGGGGGAATATCTTTGAATGCATTGACACATGAGACAACTTTCTGAACAGAATTAACATAGGACAGTCATTTAGATCAACAATTAATAAATTGGACATTGATTGGACCAAGTGGCAGTCTACAGAATGGGAAGTCTTATAACAATGCCACATCCAATATAGAGCTTATACCAAAAATATATAAGGAACTCAAAAGCTAGCTACCAAAAATCAAATAATTCAATTTAAAAATGGAATACAAATTGAAACAGAGAATTCTGATAGAGGAATCACAAATGTCTTAGAAATACTTACAGAAATATTCAAAATTCCTAGCCATCAGAGAAATGCAAACTATAACTACTTTGAAATTCAATCCGCAAATTATAATTACTTTGAAATTTCATCTTATATCTGTCAGAATGGCTAAAATCAAAAATGCAAATCACAGTTCATGTTGGGGAGGTTGTAGAGCAAGGGGAACACTCCTCTATTTTTGGTGAGAGTACAAGCTTGTGCAGTCAGTATAGAAATTAATATGGTGATTCCTCAGATACTTTGGAAACAATCTACATCAAGATTCATCTATTTAACTCTTGTGCATACACCAAAGCATGCTCCATCCTACCAAAAGGACACTTGGTCAACCATGTTCAACGTGGCTTTATTCAAAATAGCCAGAACCTGGAAACAACCTAGATGCCCATCAACTGAAGAATAAATAAAAATTAGTGTATGTTTTACATTTATAAAATGGAGTATTAGCTGCTAAAATGACATCATGAAAATTGCAGGCAACTAGAAAAAAATCATCCTGAATGAGGTAATCCAGATCCAGAAAGACAAATATAGTCTGCATTCACTTATAAGTGGATACTGGGCTCCAAGTAAATGATAACAAAGCTACAATCCACAGAACCAGAGAGTTTAGGTAAAGAGGAGGGCTTCGGGAGGGGGTGCATGGACCTTCCTGGGAAAGGGAAATAGAATGAAGATTGTGGGTATTCTGGGGAAGGTGGGGATTTGAGCTGGAAAGTTCAGGTGGAGAGAGTGATTGAAGGAGACAGTGCAGGCGGAGACAGCTGGAATTAGAGAACACTATGGGACAGGAATGGAAATCTAGTGAAGTGGAAACACCCTGGAACCTATGAGGTTAACCCTACCGAGGGCTCTTGATAATGGAGGATACACCTGAATCGGCCATCTTCTGTAGCCAGCCAAGGCTTCTGGTCTCTTCCTTTGAGTTATTGTCCAAGGGTGGTCCATAAACAACCAAGGCTGATGCTAGGACAGAAGTTTTCTTTCTAAAAACTGACAGTGGGGCCCATTGCAGCAGACAATATCCACACAACTCACTTAATGCAAAGAAGTTAATATGGTGCCTGCTTGGAGCCTTCGAAGTCCTATGTGCTAGTCCCTTTTGTCTAAGAAGATACTCTGTAGGCTATGGAAAGAGAACACGGGACACAAAGAGAGCCACAAAAGCCTCGCCCTACATTCTGTTCTGCCTGCAAGATGTGCTTAGACACTGGTGGTGCAGAACTTGTGGGAGTTAACAGCCAATGTTTGGTCTAACTGCAGTCCCATGCCACAAGAGGGAGTCTGTGCCCTACTTAGCCTGGACGGCCAGGAAATGGAGATTGGCTAGCCTAGAGAACTAGGGTAGAATCAAACACAACTGTTAAAAACAGAAAACCAAACCAACAACCAAAACCAGAACCAAAACAAAAAGTGATTTCTAAAGAAAGGTATTCTGCTGTACTTATAGACTGGTGCCTTTTCCAGTCATCACTGAAACTTTCTCTGACAGCCAATGGGAGGAGGTGCAGAGACACACACCAGACATTACATGGAGAGAGTATATATTGGAGGTCTCCATTGGATCCCTTCGCTCAGAGATTGGGGAACACTGCAGAAGTGGAGGAGGAAAGAATGCAGGAACTAGAATTGATGGGGGACACCAAAGGAATACAGTCCAACAAATAACTAATCAGGGCTCATATGTGTCCAGAGAGACTGAAGCAGTAAGGACAGGGTTCTTTGTGTATGTTGTATCTGTTAGCTTGGCATTTTTGTAGGATTCCTAACAGTGGGAGAAGGTGTATCTCTGACTCTTTTGCCTGCTCTTGGGACTGTTTTCTTCCTATTGGGTTGCCTTGTCCTGACTCCATATGAGAACTTTTGCATTGTTTTAACCTGTTTTGCTGTTGTTTCTTGTGGACTCACTTTTTTTTCTGAAGAGGAAAAGGAAGTAGAGTGGATCTGGGGGAGAGGATTGGTTGGAAGTGGAATAGGAGGAGTCATATGAGAGGAAACTATGACTGAGATGTATTGTATGGGAGAATAATCTATTTTTAATAATGATAATGAAAAAATATCCCTTCAAATTGCCTATTTCTTCTGGGGAAAATTCTTTTGTTGAACACCACCTCCTTAATGAACAAATGATCAATAAATGAAAGGCTTTCTAACTGTTCATGGTTTATATTTTCATATGATTTAATATGAATTCTTTCTACTCATTTTTCTTCTTTGCAATGCGTGCAGTGTCATCTATTCACATATTTCTTGTAATATAATTTCTTATAGACATTATAATCTTAAAATTTATTTGAATTTGGGTATTCATGAATACTGCTTTGAGTGTACTTTCTGTTTACTGAGGTAATAGTATATCCTTCTGGGGTCTTTGATGGAGTTGAAGACAGATAGTTATAGTTTTCCATAGTGATGGTAAAAGATAAAGATATAAAACTTTAGACTCACAGTGATAAGATAGATGATAGAGTATTCTCTTTAATTTTATCAAATGCAAATGGACTAAATATTATAACTATAATTTTTACTTGGTAAATGTTTTGTTATATATAATTTTACTATGTTAAGGTTAAACCTTCCTTTTTAGTTAGACATAACAGGGGAAGGTTATGTGGGATGTCCTTCTGCATGATGAGAATATGTGTTGCTTTTATTGGTTGATGAATAAAGATGTTTTGACCAATGGCCAGGCAAAGTATAGCTAGGTGGGAAACCCAAACAGAGTAACGGAGGGAAATAAGGCAGAGTAAAGGAGATGCCATGTAGCCACCAAAGGAATAACATGCTGGATCATCATTGGTAAGCCACAGCTTCATGGCAATTATAGATTAATACAAATAGATTAATTTATGAGAGAGAGCTAGCCAGGAATATGTCTGTGTCATTGGACAAATAATTGTAATTGATATATTAGCCTCTGAGTGATTATTTCATAAGCAGCTGTGTGACTGTGCGAGACAGAGAAAAAGTTGTGACTACAAAACCTTAGTTTACTTCCATAAATTCACATCAGGTAGGTCAATGCCCCTTGTAACTCTAAATCCAGAGGATTTAACACCCTCTGGCCACCACAGGCACTTATGCATGCATGGTTCACATAAACTAATGCCGGAACACCTGAATATACATAGACAAAACACCTTTAAAAGAGTGTTCATTGGAAGATTTGGCCATGTGTATAAGAAATAACTTGCAGGTAGAAACTCCAGATGTACACAGAGATATGCAAATTTGACTAACTTTAGGTTATTTCTGTTGCTGACACAAATGGGAACTACCATACACAATAATATTAGAGATGTGACTAATGAGTCAATAGCTTTAAGTGTTATCGCATGGGCCTATGAAAAGATGTACAAAAATTCCTCCTCAGCATTGTTTTTATCAATAACATAAAAATAGAACAAATTTAAGTGATGATTTACTGCAAACTGAGTAACCATGTTGTTTGTTTTGGTCCTTTCAAAATTAGGAATTATTCTACTTTTCTCTATTCTAAAGCTATTGTTTTTGGTTCAAAGTTCTATTTTAGGTAGTCATAATGAAAGTCAGTGCTTCTATTCGTAACTGAATTATTAGACAAATTGAAAGGAATGAAAATGATATGTTAAAAATCAGACTTCAGTCGTAATGGCAAACACATTACAGTGTTCAAACACTATCCATTTAGTTTTGATTAAAACATAGCAGTATACATATGTGTGTGTGTATAGATATCTATTTTGGTTATTTCTTCAATTATGTAAATCACTAGTAGTTATTACTATGCTAATACTAGAGGTATATCGTGGAAAGGTTATCATGAATTATTTATAGTCTGTTTTTGTCACATACTTAATCAGATGATTTAAAAATAGAGATGCTTATCTACACAGAAACTTCTCTACTAGCCGCAAATGTTTCTTCAGACAATCTTGGATATTAGAGTATTCATATATGGCATTGAGGTTTCATTGTTCAACAGAAGAATCCTAGCTGAACCCTACACATTCTTGTGTGTATTGCCTTATGAATGCTTCATAGAATTATTACTTTCCTCAATTTCAGTTTAATTAATGCTTCGCTACGAAATCATATTATTATGCATTCATTTTGAGCTACTTAACCTTAAAATTAAAACCTTCAAATTAAACAATTAAGGCCTTTTTCATTAACTATTTCTTTTATATATATTTATGCTCAGTAGATGTTAAATACTCATTATTTCTATAAACAGAAGTGAAAAATTCAAATTTTTAATGCCAGTATCTTAGATGTATTACACATATGAGCTATATTTGTATGTATATTCTTTTTAAACTATGAACAATTTCAATGTGCTTGTATTACACCACACATTACAGAGTTAACTTACTCCAATAGGGTTTCTATTTCTAAAAATATATAAGATATGTTCTCAAGTATTTTGTATTCTCTAAAATATGGATATATTCAAATACTATATTTGTGATGTATAAAATATTATACATAGCTACATACATAGAACCAAAGTATATATGCAAAATCCTACTGTCACTATTGTAAACACACAAAGGACAAGCAGAATGAATGAGAGAAAGAAATGTTACTGTGAAAACAGTAGCTATTTGGCAGCTTATAAGTATAGAGAGTATAAAGGTGATTTTAAGTCAAGTACAGCTTTCAGAAAAGACACATTCACTGATTTTGCATAATATGTGCTAGAAGTACTTGTAACATATAGCATAAAATTGTTTTTCCAATAATGTTCATGCTATACTCCTCTTTTAATGACCTAAAATAATACAATATAGACTTGGTATATAGAATTATATGCTTATAAGGAAATAAAATATCACTATGCTTTTTTTCTTCTTTTCATTTCTTTGATTTTGGTGCTGAGGAGCAAATACAAGACCTTGTACCTGTCTGCATACAGGTTACCAATGAAACAATCAGTACCTCTTGTCTTTTTAGTTACAAGACCTTACCATGTAGCTCAGATTGGCCTGCAAATTGCTATCCACCTACCTTAGTGATAGAGGCATTCACCACCATGCTTGGTTTTTCTCAATGGTACTTTGAAAACAACATTTTCAATACATTAAATTTAACTTTGAGTCATTGTAAAGAGTCATGTGACTTGTGATGTATCTTCATAATAATTAAATAGAAGCTTACTCTGAATTTCAATATATTTAGCACTCTTTAGTATTCTTTTTCTCTTTCTATTCATTTTAGAAACAATCTTATTTTACATATCAACTCCCCCATTCCCTTGCCCTCCCATCCTCCCATGTCCCCCACTGTCTCCCTAGACCATCCTCCCACACCCTTCCCAAGGCCAGTGAGGCCCTCCCTGGGGGACCATCAAAGTCTGTCAAATCATTTCGGGGAGGGGCCTAGGCCCTATTTCGTATATCTGGGCTGCAATAGTATCCCTCCATAGGGAATGGGTTCCCAAAGTCTATTTGTGACCTAGGAATAAGCACTGACTCTAATGTTAGAGGTCCCATAGACTGCCCAGGCCTCCTAGCTGGCAGTTTGGTTTGGTCCAATGCTGGTTCCCTAGCTTTATGATTAGGGTCTCCATGCTCTCACTAGTTAGGTCAACAACTGTTTCTGTGGGTTCCTCCAGCACAATCTTGTCTCCTTTGATTTATAAATAAAATATATGCATAAATATTTAAATCATTATATCTACAAAATATGTGCTTTTTTGCCTTTCAAGTCACAGAGAATGTGAACATAACTGCTTTGGCTCTGATTTTCACCCAGAGCACACAAGTGTTTTCCCTATAAACACCAAATCCCCCCACATCACTCATGAAACTAAACATACATGACATTGGGCTTTATGTTGCTGTAGACATTCTTACTATAATGGCAGTCATGACTACTTTTAGATGAATTATAAATTTTTGTTTGGGTGTTTGGCACATAATTCTATATGTTGCCCTGGCTGTCCTAGAACTCACTCTGTACTCCAGGTTGGCCTTCAACTTAGAGATCTGTCTGCTTCTACTTCCAGAGTTCTGGAGTTAAAGGTGTGTGTGTCACTAGTGCTTGGCCCATAAATTTATGTTTAGAATTGTGTTCTTTAGTGGTAACTTCTACATTTAAGAATTCCTTTATGACCATTATCATTTATTGAACAATTAACATCATTTCCTAACAAAAATCCAATCTCATAGCAAGGAACACACCACATAGAAAAGGAACCTTAGAGGGCTAAAAGCACCTTCTTGTGTTTCTCATACCCTGTATAAGATGCAATGTTCTCTCACCTATCAATTAGAGTGCCATCCTGTAGAGAAACAGGAGGGGAAATCGGAAAGAAAAACAGACTATTTTTTAGAGATACTGGCCCATACCATGGGAATGGATAAACTGGCAATTCAGGATGAGACCGTTTTCTTCACTGCTTAATGAGGGAGAGAGTTGTGGAGAATCAAAGAGGAACTAATGGAAAACCTGATTATCATTAATGAATACTTCACCAGAATATACATAATATATAATGCCTTCTGTACATAAAATATAGATGTGGCTATTTGCCTACTTAAGAATCCATAATGGATATCCTAGTTTGCTTTCTATTTCTCTGATAAAGACTATGACCAGATGCAATATGGAAAGGAAAGGAAAGGAAAGGAAAGGAAAGGAAAGAAAAGGAAAGGGTTTATTTGGTTTATGTGTCCTGATCACAGCCCATTATATGGAGAAGCCACTAGGAACTCAAGGCAGAAACCTGGAGTTAGGAAGTGAAGCAGAAGCCATGGAGGAATGCTACTTACTGACTTGCTTCTCATAGCTTTCTCAGTCTAAATTCTTACATAACCCAGTATTACCTGCCTTGGTACCAATCACAATGTGCTGGGTCTTCCTACATCAAACATTAATCAAGAAAATGGCTCCACAGACTTACCTACTGCATGATATTATGAAGGCATTTTCTTAACTCATGTTCCTTTTTGACCCTATCATGTGTCAAAGTGACAAAAAACAGAAACAAAAATCTAGCCAGTACAATCAACACATGTATTCTTACATTAGCACTATTAATACCACCAGGGAATTCTATTTGCAATATTCCTGGGTTATTCTATGACTGTCAACATTGAGAAGCATAATCCTAGGTAGCACATAATGGGGGGGTGGATAAATGTTGACTTCAAATTGTATTTCACTTCCATATATAACAATGCACCATGTACTGTTCAGTGATACAGCTTTATGAGTAAACAGATTTCTGGCTACAGTCTTCTGAGACAATTTAAAATGGTGCCTGAATCTTTTAAGATATGAGTTGCAAAAGTTGTACAGTATTGAATATTGCAATTTGCAAGTGCATATATGTATGTATATATATGTATATATATATATATATTCCAAATATAAATGAACTCACAGACTACGCATGGACCCCAATTGTGGCAATTTTTGAACTTCAATATTTTTTTCTACTCTGCATTCGGTCTGCATATCAAAGCCGCACCTTGGGCACCATGGTAGTAATCATAGTGGTCCATTTATTCACTTACACAGAGAATGTTTGAAAACTCTTGAAAAATGTTCAAATTTTCCTCCTTTAATCATAATCATAAAGGGACACTATCCAAGTTCAGGGCAGAGATTTCTGTAGTTTACATTTAAAAATGATAATGTAGCGCCCAATGTTCTCACATTAACTTCTAGCAAAGTATCATTACCTACGATTACTTTTAATGGGACAGTGAAAGAGCACTAAAAAAGTTAAAATTCTACTGTGCAGTAAAAGTAAGATGTGAAGGAAGCAATAATAGTTGCAGGGTGGCAAAGTGACTTTAAGTTACATCTAGAGCAAAATAATGATGTAGAATGGGGTAAGTCTTCTTTGGAAGAAAATTGTTTAATATTGGTGAATGAAAATTAAAACTGGGCCATTTAATTCTATTGGGTTTACTTCTCATATGTCAAGAGGAATAATATTCTGACTGCAAAGAACAGAACAAATAGTATTGACAGGAAGTAGTGCCCAAGAGGAGAGAAAAGATTAGTGGGTTCCAATCTTCTAAGAATTAACTCTACAGATTCAGACAAATTACATCTCAGGATACTAATAAAACTAGCCAGCCACAATGGGTACACCTGAAGACTAGAATAAAGCAGTTTGGGGTTTTATAAGAAAAATAAAGTTAAAACTTTCTAAATAGTTATTTCAAATGAGCCTATAAAACAAAAGGCAGAAAGAAGCTCAAAGCCCGTGGTTCCTAAATTGTCATAATGTTGTAATCAGTTGCAAAAGGGCTTATGAAACAACACACAATCTTGCTGTCATCCTTGCATACTGTAAAATAAACGTTAAAAAAGAAAACATGGTTTAAAATATGTAATTGTGCTATAATTTCTCATCAAAGTGAACTTCTTTCTAAGATTACTTGCTATGAAGGACAATTTGTACATCATTTGTTGAAAATTTATTTTGATGGTTTCAGGTTACATCCTTAAAACTAGAATCAATTTGTCATGTAAAACACTTCCTGTAGAGAATAGCCATGTTTCTACTTCAAGTCGTAAAGTGTATTTGTCTCAGTGCTTGAAAGAGATGGTAACCAATGAAGAAATCTGGAAACAATCTAGTTAAAAGGTTGTACATTGGGAAGGCAAAATGATTCTGAGACACTTGAAAAATTCAATCTTACAAGAAGAATTTAAGTTAAAAAGATAGTGAGTTGGCACCCTCTCCCCTCATCCCTGATTGCTTAAAGGTTGATGCCACACCCACAAGATGCAGGGACCAAATAACATGCCTTCCAAGTGTCTTGACTACATTAGGATTCATGCTCTAGGACTATTATGACACCCTTTTAGAGTACTCATTCCACAGTACAGCATATGTTGGCATCAGTTATACTTCGTACACTGAGTCTATTTATTCACTGTACTCAATCTAAGAAAATTGAGAGTGTCCTTAACATAATGCATCATAGTCAACAAATATATGGCTTGTTAACTGGACAGATATTTCATTAGTGTACTAAGAGTTATTCATTGGGGATTGGTGCAAGTAAAATTCATATGTGTTTAAATAATACGCATAAAATATTGGAATGTGTGCTTGTGGACAATATGAAACACCAAGAAAATAGGAAGTAGAGCAACAATAATTTTATGACCAATTGAAGACTCCACCAAAAGTAAGTTGATTTCAATATAGGAGGATTCCTAGTATATGCTGCAGTGATTGAACTTATGATTAATCTATTGGAGACTTTTTTGACATAGATAAAATTACAGAATGTGTATGTATAATTTATTCTATTATATTTATAAATTATGATGGTAAAAGGGAACTTTAGTAAACTCCATTAAATTATATTTAATTAATTTAATATACTATACTATACTATAATGATATTAACATTTAATAGTCTATATTACATTATAACAGGAAATCTAAAACCAAAAGATGCCCTCAGTGATCATAAGTTCTTAAGGTTGGGAAACATCAGTGAATATACTTGAGGACAGGGTTGACAAAAACCTTTGTACCTACTTCCATTAAATAAATAACAGCAAAACAACAGGAGAAATGACACAACAGGACTAGAGAGTATTCCATGTAATAACCTATTCCATGCATTGCACAATGAAGATGAATGTATTTCAGGAATGAGTGATGTCTGTGGTAAGGTAAATGATGATGTGTTAGCAGCATAACAAGTGTCAAACCAGGAATCAAGTTGTCCTTTTTTCCTTTCCATAGAATGTCAGCCTAGAGAATTTTTGTCAAAGTGGGGTCTTTCTCTGGAGTTATGTGAAATATATCCTAGGGATATGTGGGCAGGAGTGGTATAAATGAATTTATTTCCTAGATTCACAGTCACATTAAGTTATTTGCATGACTGTGTTCCCATGTTACATTTGTTTGTCATTTCAGTTTTGTTTTCTTTGGACTGTGATAGTTCTTCTCCCTGACTGAAATACATCTCTCTGGAATGTCCCAGTGGTCATTGCTTCTGAGACATATTCATTCAAAAATAAAAGTATAACTCAAAGTACTGGTAAGTGAAATCCTTTTTGAATCAAGAAATCATTAAGCTGACACCTGCTCATTTCACTAATAAACTTATCCCTAATAAAAATTCTCCCGTGTTTGATATTTATTAGCCACAAACTTAGCTTGTATAGTTATCCCTAGCTATGAATATTAATGATAATTGCAAATACACCTCAATTTAATGAATTTAAAAATATTGAGAGCCTTACAGGTACAAGAAATTGTTTCTAAAATTTGAAGTTCACATATATATTTTTTCACACAAAACTATATGGCATACATAAAGAGTAGTTAGATATCATATCATAAATACAGATTATATTAGGAAATAGTTCTTTGATGGTAATGGGATGGAAATCCAATTCAAAGAAGAAGAGGCAAAATATAAAATTTCTACTTATTAAGGATAAGTTTGTTCATGTATTATTTAAGTGGATGATTGTAGATAATATATTACTATGGTTTTTGGATCACATTAGGTATATCCAGAAGACTAAGGAATACTTTTTATTTTAGTTTTAATTTATAAGTTTTTGAAAATTTTATGCCTGAGAATACTGTATTTACAACATTTCCACCCTTTTTTCTCTCCTGCTCTTCTCTTCCCTTCTACTCCATCTCAGATTTTACTATTAACACACACACACACACACACGCACACGCACACGCACACACACACGCACACACACACGCGCACACACGCACACGCACACACACACACGCACACACACGCACACACGCACACACACGCACACACACGCGCACACACGCACACGCACACACACGCACACACACGCGCACACACACGCACACACACACGCACACACACACACGCACACGCACACACACACACACGCACACACACAGTATGTCTGTTTCTGTGATAAACATCCATCAAAAACAACTTAATGGAATAAAGTATTTATTTTGTTTACGAATTGCATAAAAGGGAAGCCTGGGCAATATCTTGAGGTAGGAACTTGGGGGAAAGGAACTGAAACAGAACTGTTAAATAATACTTCCTACTGGCTTGCTCCTTGGCTCACCATTGAGAAGGTCTGCCAATATCATGACAGGCTGAGCAGTATTTATTCCTGGCATATAGAGGGAATCTGGGAGCCCATGCCACGTGGAGGGATGCTCTCTCAGCCTGGACACGTGGGGAAGAACCTGGGCCCTCCCCGGGATGATGTGACAGACTCTGAAAATCCCTCATGGAGGCCCTTGCCCTCCCTGGGGAATGGAGGGGGATGGTGTGAGGTGAGGGATTGGGAGGATTGGGGGTGTGGGAGGAGCGGAGGAATAGGGAACTGAAAGTGACATGTGTAAAAAGTTAAATAAAAAATATGGAAAAAAAGAATTAGGCCTCATTTTTTGCTTCTTTCAACCTAGCAGGCTGTTTCTGAGGAAATCAAGAACAAAGGACAATCCATGCTTAACACCCCTGACAGCAGCTCAAGGTATAGTAGGCCTGAACCAGCCCACCCCACAGCCTCACAGCAGCTCAAGGTAATAACCACATAAGGACAAGCTGTAGTCTTAGTCTGCCGTTGCTTTCCCTAGCCAAGTAAGCATGTACCAAATAGTTGCCAGTTACTTAAGCCCAGTGTGATTAAAATGATCTAACTGCTCTAGAAAATTCTCTTAGCTGTCCTTAAAAGGAGCCTGCATGTCCATGGGTGAGCAACCCCATGTGCATGTGGTATAATAAACACTCTTGCTAATTGCATATGTGGATGGTGGTCTTTGTGGGACTTTTCCAGGACTCTAACAATCATCAGCTACCTTTCTTATACCTCCTAGATCCTTCTGCCCAGGGGCTGTACAGCCCACAGTAGATTGAACACTCCCACATCAGTCATGAATCAAGAAAATGCCCCCAAGGCTTGCCTACAGACTGATCTGGTGAAAACATTTTCTGAATTAAGGTTCCTTCTTCCCAAATAAACCTAGATTATGTCAAGTTAAAGAAAAAGAACACAATATAAACAGAAAATACAATATGCATAGAAAATTCATTTTAAACATCAAGTTTAAAGTTCCAGGGGTGGAAATAAACAGGGAGATATTCTATTTTCTAAACTAGTTTTATAAAAAGGTTTGAATATCACTGTAAGAGAGGGGTTTTTTGAACACTCTTCTTGGGATTAACAGGGAACACTGAAAATTTTACAGTTCATGAAAATTATAGTAGATTTCTCTTGGTCAACAAAGTACTAATATAAAATATATTTGCATGATCTGTTCTATCTGAAGAAACCCCAGTTTCCAGTCTCAAGAAGTTCATTATTATTTTATGTAGAAAAGTTGAGTTGGGGCATGAGAAATCTTTCCTGGCTCTCCACTATTGTCTATCACTTAATTTGTTTTCTGGCAGTAATTTTCCTGCTTCCTGGTTGGAGAGATGGAAATTGAGTTGGAAGATCAGGATCTTTATTTTCATGGGGACATTTGTGATGGGAGACTCCAGGCTCTTGTTGAACTGGACTATAGGTATGTGCAGCAGAGTCTCCAGGGGATGAAGGGAACATCTAATTTTCATAATATTGTTCCCACAGTGTTGGGTGGTAGTATATACAAGGTCAAGCTGTGTTTGAGGGTCTATGATTCCAGGTGAATTGGGGCATTGGTTGTGTCTCAGTTAGGTACTGCAGGGATTGGAAGAAAATTGGTTTGCATGATGTCCTAGATGTCTGCAATGAATCTGGGTGGCAGGAGGCATTATTGTGTTTCCTTTGTGTTGGGTTTACTTTTCCCTTTCCACCCTGATAAGACCTGCCAATGAATTTACTCTTCTCAGCACCCACCTGCTAGCTCTGGATATGAGCCTGGGCTCTTCAGCATGCAAGTTCTTGGCTAAAAGGGATAATTACATGAACTGTACCATAAACAATGGGTATTTTATGCCTTCAGAGGGTCTCTGGATAGATCAAAATAGCTGTTGTACAGTTCATTTCCCCATGCAAACACTGAACTAAAGCCTCTGTGAAATTATGGATGAGGCTAAAAGAAAATTTTAGAAGTTTCCTTCAAAAATACTAGCAAATGGTTTTAACTTTCACACTAAAGAGATAACAACACCAGTATTCATGAAGTTTGCTACCTTGTGTTTTATGTTTCTCTCTGTGTTTCTGTCTGTCTGTCTACATCTCTCTCTCTCTCTCTCTCTCTCTCTCTCTCTCTCTCTCTGTGTGTGTGTGTGTGTGTGTGTGTGTGTGTCTCGATGGATCTTAATATGATTTGATCTTGAAATAAGCCTTCAATAAATTTCAACTAGACTACGACAATAAAGTGGTTGCCAAATGTTTTGTAATGGTTGACACTCCCTATACCCTCAAGCATTAACATCCTTCCTCACCAGCAACAAACATAATGGCAGACAGACCATGTTAAAAAGTGGAAGGTTAATTGTAAAAAGGAGTCCACAATGCAGCTTCCAGGTTTTTTCCATCCATGACTAGGTATAACTTTGTAACTAATCTAGGAGGATGCATCTGTTCAAGGATTACCAATGTCCCTGTATGTAAGCCCTCATTCGTTCTTTGTAATCAAGCCCAATAAACTGCCAATTTGGATTTGGGATTGTCTTTGGTATGCATATGGGATTAATGCACTTTCACCAGGAAAAGTTAATGAACAGTGTTAAAAGATACTGGTGTGTGATAATTTACTACTAAAATGATGCCTTATTCTCTTAGAAAATTAAATAAAAATAAAAATAATGGCTAATAAATAATAGTCAAACAGGTGGATAAAACAGCTGAAAATGAAAAGGACAATAGCAATAAACTTTGTATATAACACGTGACACCTATTGGGTGTATTTTTTGAAGGAAAAATAATTCTGTCCCAAAGCAAAACAACTGCTCTTGCCAGAAGTAGGAAGGAAAATATGGTCCCAATCTCAGTAGAATTAAGAAGTAGAAAGTATATGGAATAGGAATCTTATGTTACACAGTTAATGTGTGCTATGAATTTATTTGTAAGCTCTTTAATAGATTTAGCACAAACAGAATCCTAGTGAGAAGTTAGTTAAAAAGTCTGTTAAAGTTGCAAAACATTCTTGTAATACAGATCAGTTCTTCATAAATAAAATAAAAACCACATTTACTAAGCGTGATGACACAGATCTGTCATTCCAGCTGCTCATAATTCTGACAAGTTCACAGTCTGCATCGGTAAGTTATGAAGGTTCTATATGAAATTAAATCATAAAATGAGGCTTGCAGATATATCTCAATGTTAGAGAGCTGGTCTCGCATGCTAAGTTCAATCCCTATCACTATAATATACTGGGTGTATTCAAGGTGTCCAACATGATGTCCTGTATCTCCTTTGTTGGCATATCTTCAGTTTCATGAACCAGTATCCCTAAGTTGCTCAGGAGGAACCTATGCTCCCAGAAAAATTAGAAACTCACAAAGATTGCTGTTAGAGGAAATTTGTTACTGGTTGCTTCCTCACATTAAATCTCACTTCCGTTTTGAAGAACATTTACTTCAAAATCCCTTCTATAAGGCAGCCCATTTCTGCTTCTTAAACTATAATCTCCCGTGTTCTGACTCAGGGATATCTGCCCTATGTATCCCCCTGAAACACCAAACCATTTAAGTATAATCATTAGGGAAATTATAGCCTGATTTTCAAGTTTGTGGGAATCTAGGGATTGACTTCTAACTGTGAAATTCAGAAACATAGATGGCCTAATTACTTTCTTTTTCCTCCTCTAGAAGTCCCCAGGTACTTTTCTATTAATTCATCTAGCACTTGGAGGAGCCAACATTTTTTTGTGGTGAGATTACCGGCATTTGCTAACATGCCCGGTTTATTATGCAGTAATTTATGCAAGCAAAGACAAGTACTTTTATAAATGGAGCCCCATTCCCAATCCGTTCCTGTCTTGTTTCAACAGAATGGAGCTCAATTTCTTACTTCTATTGTACAAGTTCTGGATCAAGTCCTTCATGGCTGTTAAATTGTCCATTACTATTTTTCTTTGGCAATACTCACTACAAAATATGAACACATGATTTGGATGTTTAGTTACTGCAGTGTTAAGTTGTTAGGATTTTGTTATTGGTCTGCAGATTTGACATTATAGACAATTACATTTCTAATGTGGTTGGGTTTATTTATAGACTACAGATGAAAAGTCTTCTTGAGGGAGGAAACACCATCTCTGTCATCAACCTGGAAATAACCCATTTACTAAGCTTTAACAGAAGGAATTATACATTTCCAATAACTTCTATTTCAATAAAAAGTTTAGAAAGCAGTAGTTACGCTGCTATATGTCAGATAAACAGTCTATCTCTAGCTCATTATTGAAAGCTTTCATTAAAGATTAAAAGCATAAGGCCCTTTATATAAATTCTAAACTGGTCCCTGGAACTTAGGATTCAATTATCATTTGTGAAATTTGAAATCAACATAGTTTATGTCTAAATTGAGAGTACATTTGAAAATCGAAATTCAAAGGCATGCCTTCTCGTGGGCTGACTGATGGGAAAGGGCTGTGATTATGCCTCATTTTCACCCTCTACATCACGATCTCATTGATTATGTTTCTCAGCTTGCTAAGGGTTCTGTGAGGTGATTTTCAAGATAAATACTGCTATTTGTAGGATTTCCTGAATAGGAATATTTCGGGAGTAAATTGCACAAACCAAGTGATGTGCAGCCAATTTTCACTCTAGCATAAACAATGTATTAGAACAGAAACCTTCAGGCTTTTCCTCCCTCCCTCCCCTCCTTCCTTCTCTCCTTTCCTTCCTTCCCTCTCCTGCTTCCTTCTTTCCTTCCATCCTTCCTTCCTTCCTTCTTTCTTTTTTTTCAACTTGAGTTTTATTACATAGCTTGATGCACTTCATCAATAAGCATAAAATGTCAGGGAGGAAAAAACGGAAGCTCATATAGGACATTACATATTCTTTTTCTTTCTAACATGTGCTCAGATTTTGACCAGAAAAAAATGAATGACCAGAATGGCAGATCTCCAGAACCTTTGCTTCTGATGTATCCATGACCACCAAAGATAGAAACATAAAGCTTCTTTAAATTGAGGAAATGCAACCAGGTTGTAGTTTTCTTTATATATACATTCTTTTCAGTGACTTTTAACACAGACTCTTTTTTTAAAGGCAACTTAATTGTCTGTGTTAAAAAGTTTCATGTTCTCTCAAACATTTGAAAGCTTTATTTTTTATTTTGGATAAAGTGCAGCAAATATATCCCATTTTATCATTTTTTAAATTGAAAGAAAATATTTAATTTATTTAAGCACAGGTATATACAGGAAGCTGTAAAGAATGAAATCCACAATTTAAGCAAAAAGAAAAATATAATCTTATAAGTCATTATTAGAAATAAAGGTAGACATAGAGGGATAAAGGATTGGTTATTACTAACAAAGATCATAGCTTTTCGATTGCAAGCCAATGGGTTTGCAGTTTATGGGAGAAGCCCACTAGTTAGCATACACATGGTCATATGTCCTTTTTGGCCTGGATACAGACAAAGGAGAAGAAAGAATCTTAAGTGGTCTTTTAAATCTACACTTCAAAGATGAAACACTTAAGATGTGTGGGGAATATACCAATTAGTTTTCTTCATGGAAAGAGGCAGCTGTATTTTCCCCTCAGTGATTTAAACTAAGCTGTAGGGAGCAAATTGAATGACACCAAAACACTACACAGCAGTGAGAGTAGGGACATGTAGCTTTGATAATGAAGTTCATTAACATGGAAAAGAGTGGCTTCACGCCACACTGCAAGACCTATTTGTTGGAAACCTGTGTGCTGTTGATAAAGACTGATGTGACTTTTTGGTATTAGTGAACTAACTGCGGACAGGATGAGGAGAATACAGATAAGACTAAAGTTACTTTGGTCGAGTTAACACGATCTATTTGTGTGCTGGGATTTAGTTTCCTTTTCTCTTATATATGGTTCATGGAAAAAAAGCTCTCATTTTGTATCTACATTATTACTTTTTTCTCAAAAGACATATAGTTATGAACAGACTTTTACTTATGAGTTACAAAATTAAAACAAAAACATGTTTACTAGTTGAGAGGGATGAATTTGTGTCTTCTTTGTGATATGAAACCAAGGTCAAGGAAAATACGAGTTCTAGCAAACTTTGTATTCTGGCTCAAGTTATGGTGCATTTGGGCCAAGTATCCGCACTTTTTTATCAGGGTGATTTCTTCAGTAATGAAGCAACAAGAATAAATGAGAAGTAGCACTGGTAATTGCATTAGTGTCAACTATGTCTGAGGGTACTATAAAGTAGCTAACTGAAAAATAACAAAATTCTAGAACAGGTGGTTTCTCAGACTTGAAGAAGTCCTTTGTCCAGTCATCCCTTGTAAGCATGCATGATGACTCAAGTGTAGGGTGATTCAAGTATCAGAAGCCATATCTAAATCCTATTTCAGGATATCCAATGTACTGTTGATGGACAGGCTGTATTGTTACTTGTTTTATATATATATATATATATATATATATATATATATATATAATGTTAACTTAATTTGTTACCTGGTGAAGGTTATTATTACTCATGAGTCTGGTTGTCAGACTGAATTGAGGACCATGGCAGTGATTGAACAGGCTGAGTTTTGTACTGGGGAAATGATATTTACCTGTGACTTAGAAAGTACCATATGTTCTCAGTGCACAGCTATCAGAGTGGTCAATAAAAACATCAGGAGAAAGCAATGTAAAAGGAAAACAGTGCACTTTGCAAATATAACTCAATTTAGCTGGAACAAACCTCTCAATCTCCCTCTTATTTTTATTCCTTCTTTTAAGCACATCTTGCTCAAATGTTTAGGATGACAATTTTAGATAAGATACTTACAAATGCATTCCAATTAAGTACAATTAAAGGAGAGATGGAAACTTGATCATACTAACAAATTGTCTGGTAACAGTATAGTGATTAGGTTTTTAAAGGCATATCTAGTACATTCTGGAAGAAGCAGAAAATGCTAGTGAAATAGTGATTATCACAATAGCATCAATGGTAATGGTGGAGAAAGTTTATTAAGGCTTCTGGGACTTCTCTACCTCTATCTTTATTATTTCTGATTAAAAAACCGAACCAAAAGTGAACCCTGATAAATTAGTTTACTAAAAATCATCACCAGATCTGATCCCCCTTTCACTTGATTAGATTTTTCCTTCTCTAGTGTCCCGCACATGCTGTCTGCTCATTCTGTCTTCAGGAAGATCCCTGTTCTTTATGAATAACCTTCTTTTACTTCCGTTGTTTCCACCTAACACACTAACCCTCTCATGCACAAAGAATTCCTATTTTCCCATTCAGAATTCAGACAAGCTTTCAATTTCAAGTCTCCTCTCTGAACTCCATTTCAGAGTTTGCTGTGTTCATTGTGATGAACTTAAAAATGTTATCCTTTTCTGCTTTAAAGCGACATAAAATTCAAAGTATCCAGTGAGAAACTCAGAGATGTCATTGAGCCATTCTGCCAGAAATGAAAACGTAAAGCTAGAGGCACCCACCTTTAGGTCCAATGGTTCAGTTTGACTTGCTTGGCTATAAATTTCCAATTGCTTCCGAATAGGAGAGAGCCACAGAAGCAGGTGATCTATCTGCTCTTCGAATTCCCCGAAATCTTTTATGTGAACCTCAAGTTCTCCTTGTTTTTCAGGCAAAGCTCTGGAGACCTGAAAGGGGGAAAAGTAAAAGATAAATAATTCTCAAGGTATACATTAAAATTGCAAACATATCTAAAAAGAGGTGTTACAGCAATTTGCAGATACATTTGTTTAACAAGATGTTAAAACTACATATATAGCATGTTAAGATATAATTAACACTGTCATAAAAGTACTGCACGCTAACCGATTGCGCCACTGGAGCTCCAGTGTTTACCATGGCGTACAAATGATCTTTAGGAGCTCATTCCACATGGAGGGATGCTCTCTCAGCCTGGACACATGGGGAAGGGCCTAGGTCCTGACCTGGATGAAATGACAGATTCTGGAGATCCTCCCAAGGAGGGCCTCACCCTCCCTGGGGAATGATGTGGGCATTGGGTGGGGGGCTGGGGGAGAGCTGGTAGAGGGACAGGGTAGGAGGGGTGGGAGAGGGAGCTGGGACTGACATATGAAGCATGCATGCATGTTTCTAAGACATAATTTATTTTAATACAAATAAAAAATGATATAATTAACACATTAGAAATTATTAGGTAATACTCGATTTTTAAAAAATGTTTACAAATAGCAATTCCTTTTATGAATGCAAAATACATACCTAAGCCAGGTGTGGAGCCTCACAATTGTAATACCAGCATAGATGTTACTGAAGCAGGGGAATTGCCATGAGCTAACCTTAGACACAGGGCAAGTTCAAGGCTAGCCAGGGTTATAGAATGAAACTGTATATCAAAAGAACTCAAAAACAAGCACACACACACACACACACAAAAAAGCCTCACCCCCACTTACACGGATGCATACTTCAACTGATCAAAGACAAGGAACATAAACCTCATATGACTTCCCATTTAGTAAATGTGTATGCCAATCACATTTGGCCTTTGCAGTATTACAAAGATAGGAACCAAATTATACAGCTTTAGTTCTAGGTTTATAACCAAGTCTTCCCGGAGGAATTGTGATTTATACTAACAGAACATAATGAAATTAAAACCAAAGTAAAATATATTTTATTAATATAGCAAGGATTTCTTCTACTATATTCGATTTTAGTTTGAATTAAGAATAATGTTGCAAAGACATACTTTATTTACAAGGAGAATTGGTAAGAAAATAATTTTTGTTAGCTATAGTTTGTGAGGCTTATTGTAAATAGGTGAAGCAGATATTGATGATCAGATTGAAAAGTTAACATGACATTTGGATGAGAGTAAACTAACAATTACTGCTGGTTATTTCCATAAAAGTTTTAGTATATACTAACGTTCATGGATTTCCAAATTTATTGCTTTCTTTAATCTCTCATGGCTCCTGCATATCATCTAAATTTTAAGCATAAATAACACTGGAATTGTCAGATGCCAAATACTTTTGTAAGCAATATGCTGTAAGATTAAATATTGTCTGATCTAATATTAGGTACTTAGATTTAAATTCTGGTTTTTGCTCTTGCCTAAGATACTAACCCAGTTTTCCCTAATTTCCAGTGCCTCTTTCATAGACTGGAGATAATGTAGACACAATGTTAATCTAAGAATAAACTAAAGCAATTCTTTAAAATTTGCTTAGAATAATTCTCTGCATGATGGTGAAAGACAATAAAACCATTAAATGTTAGCAACAGTTGCTCAAACTCCTGGGTAAACAGAAAACCAGGAATAGCAAGAATAAAGCTATTATCTTCAGAAAGTCAAAAATCAAAACTAATAAAAGGGAATAGTGACAACTTGCAATGTCAATTTTGTCATAATGAAATAAATGAAAATGATGACTTTATCTATTTATTGCTCTCAAGGCTGTGGAAAATACTGGTTACTCAACATCACTGATCCCATTAATGTATTCACATCCCTTGTGGAAGACAGTTTGGCAACTTGTTTAAAATATATTCAAATTTTATCTTCATTCAATTTATTTGACTTCCAGTGTTTGTGTATTTATATCTCTGAAAATAAAATCACAGCTTGGTGACAAATCATGGTGGTAGCTGAGTGTCAGATCATATTACAGTTTTTGAAGGATATACACGTACAGTTTTTTCAATAATTAACACAAAAAGTAAACCCACTTTTTCCTCTTAAAACAAACTATTGGAGGGAAATTGTGCTTTGTATAGTTTAATAATGAACTATTATTAGGATGTGAATGTATTGATTGTTTTCCTCTGACAATATCAATCATTCATTGCTGATAGTGCTTGTGGGAACTGAGACCTTATCACAAAATTTTTGCTATTCTTTCTTCCTATTCAAATTACGCTCTAAGAACTGTGGTACACAGACTGGGCAAAGATAGGAGGTTTCCATAAGGTGGAATCACAGTAAATTTTGTAGCAATATTTATCTGTTTTTAAATAATTCGTGTATTTATCTAACATTTCACATACTCAATGAACTATAGAAACAAAGAGTGGACTATAAAAATCCATAATTTTTAATAATCTTTATGTATTCTAAAACTGTGCTCTTCGTATGTTCTTTGCAGCAAATGGAACAAAAACATTCAATTCAGTAAGTATTTACCCTAAGCTTGACCTAATTTTAGACAAGATTAACTTTCTTGTTCCTTGGTTTTCTGATTGCTAACTTCTAATATTTGTAAGTTTCAATACTAAGAAGCATCTGTTTTACAAATAAACAATTTATATACAAATCTCATACTTTATACAAAATATTCAGAAAAGCTAATTTTATGTCTGTTAAAAGATATAACAGAATTAGAATAAATATTCTAGAAAAAGGAGATGATAGCCATCTACAAATAAAAACTACTAAGCAAAATTAAGACAGGTAGGACCATCTGTAGTATTGACTTATCAAAAGATCATAGTTTACTGCTCAAAATGATTATCAAATTAAAGAAAACAGAAACTGTATCTATTGGAAAACTGAATACATTGCTAAAAAAGCATAACAACTAATAAAGATAAATTCCAAATACTAAATAATCAATGAAATGCAAATTAAAACACCAATGATATTCTATCAATTGCCAGTTATACAGTCTTCTGGCTCCTTCCTTTCAAATTAGTATCCTTATAATATTTGTTCAACTATACATTTTCATAGTCTATAGACTAACTTGATAATTTACATGGAAAATGAATATTTTTACCCTGAAAAGCATGAATACTCTGAAGACCTTAAGAAAAACATAAACAAATAGAGGGATATACTGCATTTGTGAACTACAAGATCTAGTATTGTAATAAATTAGTTTTCTTCAAATAATCTACAAATTCAATGTAAACAAAATCAAAACTGTAGGTGAAAGTCTTTCACAAAAATTGAGAGGCTATTTTTAGAATTATGTGAATGTAAAAAGGAGTAGTATACCCAAGGAAATTTTGATGACAAACATATTTTAATGAATATTTGCAAACATCTGTCATATTTGCTATAATAACATGTGAGGTATTTTTTTGAGAACAAGTAAATACTATGACAATGATGTCACTTCAATAAGCAAAGGGAGCATGATCTTTTTAATAAATAGTACCAGGCTAATTTAATATTTTTTTGAAAAATTTAAATTTCAACTTTTACCTCATTATATATATAATATACTTTGTATTTTGATATATACTATTTATAGATGCTATAAACCATTATGTAGAAGAAAAATTACATTTGTAAGAGACAATATGTTTTCAATAGAAGTTATTGAAGATTAAATAAGATTTAAAAATAACTAGAGCAAAGTCATTAATCAAAGGTTAATATAGCATAAATTTTATTCATCCAAAATACTGATGAAGAATGAAGTAAAGTACAGGTGGTAACATTCAACTAAGGCCTTGAATTAAAATATTTATATCTATAAAGAAAATACAAATGAATTTTTTAATGTTCCAAAGTTAGGCTCTGGAACTTTATAAAAAGAGGCTATAAAATGGAAGTAATCATCATACAATTGCAAATTAAAACACAATGTGTTAAGGCTAAAAGGGATAAAGTACTTTTTAAAAAATATATACAGACTCTTGACACGGAACAAGTAGATTTCTCTCTGTCCCTGTCTCTGTCTCTCTGTCTCTCTGTCTCTCTCTCTGTGTGTGTGTGTGTGTGTGTGTGTGTGTGTGTGTAAACAAGAAGACAATCTTGGGTATTATTCAGTGGGCACAACCCATCTTTATTTAAGGGTTTCTCACTGGCCTGAAATTCACCAAATAGGCTAAACTGCCTGGTCAGAGTTAGTCCATAGATGTGTTGTGTCTACCTTCTTTGTACAGCATTTTGATACTAGAAAAAAAGCTTTTCATTTTTGCAGAGAAACTTCTTATGGCATATTATGTAAAAAATAGATGAAACAACAAGATTTTTAGGACAGTAGCTTAAAAAGACATGAAACAAGATGATATTCTAAGGGAAGCTGAACACACCATCCTTCCTGGGAGTCCTTTAAAACAGGAGGTAAACAACTCAAAATAGCTTGCAGGAATCTCGGAATCTGGCTAAATTCACTAAGAATATATAAATGGTAAAGACTGCTGAGAGACCCTCTTGAATGAGGCTAGCTACAAAGAAGACTCTCAGACCAATCAAGCATCCTGGGGTACATCTGGGGTACATATAGACCAGCTGAACAGGTTGAAGAAGCAGAAAGTAGCCAAGCAGCCTGAAAGAGGCTGAGACCAACTGAACTTCCTGGAAGAGCCTTAGACCAACTACCGGGAAAAGACACTCTCCAACCTGCAAGTTTTGAAGTGTGTTTCAGATATACAGATTTCGTGAGTTGTCACTCATGCTGGTGGGCTTTTAATTTAGCTGTCTTTTAGTTATTTCTGCTCCTCTAAATAGCCCTTCATTAATTTTCTTGTAAGTAACTCCAATAAAACTCACTGGTTCACTAAATTGTTTGTTGGTGCTATCTGTCATTTATTCCCTCCCTGGGGTGAGGGCAGCCTCCCAAGTGCTGGGGATTACAAATCTGTACTACCACATTTGACTTATTTTACAAATATGAGATTGAGCTCAGATTTTCACTTTTCTGAGGTATCTCTCCAGCTCCAGAATTAGAATTCTCATATACTGTCAAGTTGGTGTAGATGATCATATTGTAAAACTGTTTCTGTAGTAATTCCAAAGACTGACAGACAGACAGACACACACACACACACATACACACACACACATACACACACACACATACACACACACACACACAGAGTCATTCTACCTGCAAGTATATTCAAATTATTGCAAATAACACATATATCATAACATAATACTATAGCAGGTTAAACTCAAGTGCTTGGCAATATAATGCATGAATTGTGGCAAAACCACACAATAGAACATTGTGTAGACAGCAAGAAGAAAAACTGTGATATATTAAACAATAGAGAAGAACTGCACAAATACTGGGATAAAATATTCTGACAGCAAAACATAAGATGTTGCCACTGATATTAATTCCTGAAAGAGAACTAATTTATTTGTGTTTTGAGGTTAGAAGACTGCTAACACTTGTAGAGTGTGGTGACTAGAGAAGAGGCAATATTTGGAAAGGTGAACAAGAGATGAATTCTTAACATAAAGTTTTATTTTTCCTAATTTACCAGATTTATACAACTGAAAACTATCCGTTTAATGAAATGGCTTATTCTATTTTACTGAACTGAAAAATACTTTCACAGGATGCATCAAATTACATAAGCTTCTCTTATGAATTGTGAACATTTTATATACATCGATTTAAAATTATATAAAATAATTTAAAAATCCTTAAAAATATTCATTCCTTTCCATATGAAAATTCCACTTACAGATAGAATCACACAACAAGTATAATCAATTCTAAAACTTACACCACTAAAAGTTGAAAATAAAATTCCCCCGAAAAATAAGCTTCATCCACATAATAGAATATTGTATTCATTTAATGAATACCATTAAATCTTATTATTAAATAAATGTTAGAAATGTTAGTGACATATCTAAATATAAGTCATATACCACTCGTAAATGTTACATTATGATAATGTGTTTAATCTGTATTTAAAATATCACTTTCTACACATAGGAAAGGACCTGAAAAGATATTTCTTAAAAAACAACATAAAATGTCCAAAACGCATACTTAAAAGAAATGCACGATATCACTAATATTCAGGGAAATGTAGAATGAAACGATGATAGATTGTCTCAAATGTATTATGTTGGAAAAGATATGAAGAAAAGCAAAACCTATTAATATCCCAATGTGAATGTAAACTAGTTTTCCCAGTAGGAAACCTGTATCGAGGCTTCCTAAAAGATTATGACAGGATTGATCATGTGATTCAGCAGTTTTCTACTGCGCCTATATACAAATAAAGTGAAATTATGTCAGAGTGCTGTAAGAAAGGATTTTGAAAGACTTTACCATAGAGATACATGAAAATTTGACAGGATGAACTTCTTTAGCTGGATTTACAAATTGCTCAAAAGATACATATATCAAAGCATCACAGTGTGTGTCCAGTAAATACATAGATTTTTTGTTTTATCTATCATTTACAATAAACAAAATTCAAATACTCTTCATCATTGAAGGAAGTTGGGCCAAGAACTCAAGCAGAGCAGGAACCTGGAGGCAGGAGCTGATGCAGTGTCCATGGAGGACTACTGCTTACTGACTTGCTATGGATTACTGATTCAGCCTGCTTTCTTACACAACCCTGGATATTTGATCAGCAGTGTCCCTACCAACAATAGATTGGGCCTAATCACCTCAAGTCAAGCACTAGTTAAGAAAATGCCCTACAGTCATGGCTATAGCCCGATCTTATAGAGAAATTTTCTTTTTTAAAAAAAATTTTTAAATCTAAATTAGAAACCAGCTTGCTTCACATGTCAATCTCAGCTCCCTCTCCCTTCCTTCCTCCCCCTTCCACTGCCACCGTCCCCTATAAGCCCCCATGCAATCCCCACTCTGCTCCCAGGGAGGATTTTCTTAATTGAGGTTCCCTTCTTCCAGATGATTCTAGCTTTTGTCAAGTTGACATAAAATTAGCTAGCACAAGTCATAAGCATAGGTTTTATTCTCAGACCCCCACATTAAAGGGCCTGATAATGATGGTGTGTAATTGTAATTCTAGAGAGGAAGAAGGACAGGTAGATCCACAGGGCCTGGCTAGCCAAGCACAGTGGGCAAGCTCTGGGACATATATCAGTGAAGCACAATATTTGAATTTGACCTCTGGCCTCAGTATAAACACATCTGCATCCACACACAAACATGTATCCATATACAGTACCATAAAGTAAAACAAACCAAAACAAAACAATAAATTAAAGTAACCAGAGAACTAGACATAGGAGAAATGCATTGCAAGGTAAGGTTTTCTTGTGTATTTTGAGGTCATTGATTTTCCATGTCCTTACTAGTTTAGTAAAAACAATAATGGGTGCATAAATGAAAAGTACATTGTAGCTATATTCCACTGGGCTTTAAAAAATTATAAAGGCTGTATAAAATTGTAGAGTCATCTCCCAATGGGACAGCTATTGGAATTTTACTTTTAATGTGAGTGAGTTTTATTTTTAAAGGGAGTGTATTTTATTCATGCTTATAGATGTATTTTTCATATATAACTTTCAGTTTTATGTGAAAATAACATTTAATTCTCCATTAATACATAAAAATATGTACTAATTTTATTGTACATTCACTTCATTACTAGACACGGATTTTGTTGTTGCTGCTGGAGACCTCAAATACATAACACAAAGTGTTGGAAAACAAGCATTTGTACCAAGATTTCAAAGTCAGTAAATTTTGATGAATAATAAATAGTTTTGTAGTCCCTGATGTACCATGTCCTTATTGCCACACTAAAAACATATTGGCATTTCAGTAAAACTGGTATTCATGAGCAGTATTCTTCATTAGTTTCTTAGCTTTCAGTCTAAGCAACTAACTTCATGACTTAAAAATCCTTAATAATATACGTTGCACATGGAAAATGTTTTTTGATTGTTCGCCTTGATTCAAACCTACTCTAACATTAGGTAACAAGTCCAATAACCGCTCCCAGAGGCATTAGAAATGTTAAGTGAAATGGTGAAATTGATTTGCCCAAACTTCAATAGCTCTCATTTATCTTCTAACATGCATTTTATAGGGATTTACACCCACCTAACTGTGCACCTTCCCACACACTCTTTACTGCACAGTGCGATTTTGATCACATACTGTTGAAACTCTAGGGACAATAAAACTTATAGAGAAGTTAAAATGTAATTTTATATGGTAAATACACACTCCATAGAATGTGTTCTTAAAAATTAACCTCATATCTGTCTTTCTCATTCCCCAGCCATGCTCATACTCTCAACTTCTCCCAGGAGAAATATTTGCTTTTATAAAGAGACTCCATACACAATAGCCTAGGTGATGCAGACAAATGATCCTTGGGTTTCTTAGAAAATGCTGTTTTTGTTTCTTTAGTTAATTTAATGTGTTTAATAAAAGTCAAAGAAAACAAGGTCACTGACATTGTAGTTTTATCTGAAACAATACATTATCAAACCTAATATCTGTGAATTATCATTTAAAACTACCTTACAAATGATACAACTTAAGAATAATCTTATGTTTACACAGAACAGTATACATTGGAAATAGAAAGGGAAATGTGCATAGATGATGATACATCCTTACCTATAAAAGTTCTACTTAAAAATAACACCATCTAAATACAAATTCAAATTTAGTTAAAATGCAACAAAACCTTAAGAATAGCTTCCCCAGTTGTACTTATTTTTCCAGAAATTAAAAGGCAGACTAAGGCTGAGGGAATTGCTCAATAAAGATGTTACTGGCTGTGAAAACACAATGGTATGAGTTTATACCCTTGAAAGCTATTTAAATCAAGAAGGGGTAGCACAAATCTGCAATACTTGCACTCCTACAGTGACAAGAGTGACAGAGACAGAGGGTCTCCTGAAGCCTCTGGGCCAACAAGCATCATTTATATGTACTGGAGTGAACAATACAATACCATGTCTCAAGGTAGAAAACCAAGACTGACACCTGAGGTTGTTGTTTTACACCCCCCCACACACACACAGAGAGAGAGAGAGAGAGAGAGAGAGAGAGAGAGAGAGAGAGAGAAACATATCATGTAATTCCTTAAAAGAAAATAAAGTTAGTACACTGAAAAATGAGTCAGGTTTCCCTCCTTCACCAGAATGGAAACAACTTACTAAATTAAAAAAATCAAGATTATAAAGCATTTTTGTATATAATGCTTTCATCTACATAATTTATAGAATATTTTTCTTCATAATATTCTATACAGCTGCAAATTGATGTACTATCATTTATCCCACAGAATGCAATGCATATTGCTTCACTCAGTAAATAAAACATGCATAACAAAGGAGAAAACTGATGTCCCTGAGAGTTTTAATCCTTTCTGATGAATCACAGTAAGTAACAAGCTTTAAAGCAGTGACTGCTGGAAATGGTGATGCTTAGGGGGCTGTATATTGCTTTTGAGGAGGATGTAGCACTGGCTTTCAGAAAGCTGATGCTTCACCAGGTGTGTGAACAACATGAAGAAAGGGAGCTAAATGGGATGAGGGGTGTAGATTATACTAGTTAGAAATGAGAGGACCTCAAAGGAAAGCACAAGAAGAGACTTGAAATATTTGACTTATTTGGAGGATAAAAATGAAAACTCACTTAGAATTGCAGTTAAAGCAATTACGCTTTTTCTAGATTCTCGCTTTCAGCCATTTTAACAAGAGTCTAGGGCAAGGTAAAGTTAACTACTATTCTTTGAAAAGATATAACTGCTACATGCATTCCTATAGTTTTAGAATTAAGAATGTTTTTATTTCAAATAATTAAAAAAGATAGATGACAGAAGAAGATCTTTGTAAAACAAAAATTTGTGATCATACATGGTTTTGGAGACTCAGCTATGAACATTTGCTTCCCAGTTGTTAAGTGTTATGAATTTTAACAGAAGAACACAGTAGTTGTGCTAGGGTTGTTATGGCAAGCAAACAATAAATTATTTGCTATCTGTACCTTTGAGAATAAGTAAGGATGATCTTTGCTCTATATATTCAAGGAGTTACACTATTACTTTAAGCTCATTTATGTTTGTTGTTTGTTTATCGTAGCTTTCAGTGAAACAGCCACTGACGATAGCTGCAGAAAGTCAGTATCTGTAAAAAAATGTCCCTTAGTATGTAATGGTATATTATATGTATGTATACATGTAAATGTTCATGCATTTGTGCATGTGTTTGAAAGCACGAGTGGTTGCCAGAGGCCAATGTCTGTGTCTTTTTCCACTGTTCTCCACCTTGTTTTGGAGATAGGACATAACTAATTTGGCTAAACTGTTTAACCAGTTATCCTTAGGAATTTTTCTACTCCAGCTCCCAGTACCAGGATTGCAGATGCAACCATATCACCAGCTTTTTGACACTGGTACTAGGACACGAACTTAGGTACTCATGTTTTCCAGGACCAATTCACCTTGGTAAACTCAGTTGCCTTGGAAAACAGATGAAACAACAAACTACAAGAAAAAATTTTACAACATTTACAATACACTAGAATGTTACTGAAGAAGTTAATGATCACAGTAGTAGTGAAACCTTGCCAGCTGCTAGAAGTCCAAGTAGGCTACCGGCCCTCGAACCTCCTCCACTCTCTCCTTGGCCCTCCACCTACTCTAATATGTCTTTCTCCTATTAGCTGTGAACTGAGCATCCAACATGGAAGGAGGGAGCTGCTCAACCATAGACCACATCAGCTAGGATAAAGAGGAAACAGAAATCAAGAAACAAAACTCCCATACAACATAGACAAAACCAGAAATCGGGACATAGAATTGCAATCACCACAAACCTAAATGCATAGATGCCCACATGAGAACACAATCAAAACCAGCTAAGCCAACATGACACCACCAGGGTCCAGATACCCTATAAAAGCAAACTTGAGTATTCCACCACAGCTGAAGCACGAGTAAAATAGCTTTAAAATCAACTTCATGAAGATGACAGAGGACCTTAAATAAAAAATAAATATTTGCTTTAAAGAAATCAAGGAAAAGACGAACAAAAATTTGAATGAAGTGAATAAATCCCTTAAATAAAGAAGACAATCATACAGTTGAAGGAAATGAATAAAACTGTTTACGGTCTTCAAATGGAAATGGCACCAATAAGGAAAACACAAACTGAGGGAATCCTGGAGATGGACAATCTTGGTAAACGAACAGGAACTAAACATACAAGCATCACCAACAAAATGGAATACAAGAGATGGAAAAGAGAATCTCAGATTTTGAAGCTAATATGAAAGAATTAGATACATTATAATTTCTCAAAGAAATTGTTAAGTCTAAAAAATTCCAAACACAAAACATCCAGGAAATCCTGGACACCATGAAAAGACCAATCCTAAGAAAATTAGTAACAAAAGAAGGAACAGAATCCCAGCTCAAAAATCAGAAAATATTTTCAGCAAAATCATAGAAAAAAAACTCTTCCTAAAGAAAAAGATTCCCATAAAGGTACAAGAAGCAAACAGAAAATAAAATAGATTAGAAGAGAAAATAAAGCCATTTCTACATAATAATTCAAACACTAAATCTACACAAAAAATAAAGAATATTAAAAGCAGTAAGAGAAAAAAGTTCAAGTGAAATATAAAGGCAGACCAATTAGAATTAAACCTGACTTCTCAATGTAGACTCTAACAACATGAAAATCCTTGACAGATGTGCTGCAGATTCTGAGACTGCAGATTCCAGCTCTGACTGCTATATCCAGCAAAACTTTTACTTACCATATATGGAGAAAACAAAATACCCTATGATAAAGTAAAATTCAATCAAAATTTTTCTGCAATTTCAGTCCTAAAAAAGCTCCTTGGAAAGAAAACTCCCACCTAAGGAGGTTAACTACACCTAAGGAAACACAGTATATAATATCACACCAATAAAAACCAATAGAATGGAAGCATTCTTGGATACGGAAACACACACACACACACACACACACACACACACACACACATACACACACACACACACACACACCACCACCACCACCACCACCACCAACGCCAGCACCATCACCACTAACAACAACAACAACCCTAAAACACAAAAAAGAGTTAACACTTGTAACTGATATCTAACAATATCAATAGACTCAATTCCCCAATAAGTGGACACAGACTAACAGAATGGATGTGAAATTAAAATTCATCCTACTGAAGCATACAAGAAAAAAACACCTCAGCTTCAAAGATAGACATTACCCCAGAGTAAAGGGTTGGGAAAATTTTCAAAGCAAATGGGCCCAATAAATAATCGGTGCAGCCTTTCTAATATCTAACAAAACAGTATTCAAAACAAAATTAGGACAATCACATTTGTAAAAGAAAGATTACTAAGGTTTAAACTATACATTGACACTTTTACATTCATAGTGGGATACTGATGGACAGGCCATCCAAACAAAAACTGAAAAGAGAAATACTGGAGCCAAGAGACAGAGATGTTATGAATCAAATGGATGTAGTAGTTATTTATAGAATATTTCTCTAAAACACAAAAGAATATACTTTCTTCTTAGCAGCTCACAGAACTTTCTCCAAAATTAACCACATACATGCTCTAAAGTCTAAATAGATATGAAAAATGAAATAATCCTCTGCATTCTATCAGACAAAGACAGATCAAAGCTTGGTTTCAGCAAAACCTCAAAATCATGGAAACTGAGCAACTCTACTGACTGAAAACTAGATTAAGACAGGAATAAAGAGAGAAATTAATGAATACACAGCATATGCAACCTTATGGGACACAATGAAAGCTGTGAAAAGAGGAATGAGTATAGTACCAAGTGCCTTCATAAAGAATTTAGAGACATCTCGTACTACCAACTTAATATCACACCAAAGAGGAGTTATCAATGGAAATAATCACACTCATGACTGAAATCAATAAATTAGAAAAAACAAGAGAATAAAAACTTAATGAAACAGAGCTGTTTCTTTGCGAAAACCTTCAAGATAAACAAAACATTATTTAAATTCACTTAAAGACAGAGAGAATATCCAACTTACCGAAATCAAAATGAAAAGGGAAAAATACTATCAGCTACTTAGGAAATCCAAAGGAGCATTAGGTAATACTGTAAAAACCTATACTCCACAAAATAGAAAAATGTAAAAGAAATTAATAATTTTATCAGTAGATACAACTTACCAATGTTAAATAGAGATCAGATGAACAATTTAAATAAAACTATAAGCCTTAAGGAAATAGAAGCTGGCAATAAATATCCCCCCCCACACACAAAACAACAAAAAACCCAGTTCACAGCCACATGTTTTCTACCATACTTTTACACAAGAGCCACAACCTCACATTATTCCCCTAAATAGGAAACAAAAGGAACATTTCCAAATACATTTTATGAGGTCACAGTCAAACAAAGATTGGATAAATAAAGAGAATGACAGACCAATTTCCCTTATAAACATAGGTATAAAGTTACCCAATAAAATACTTCCAAACTAAATCCAAGAACACATCTAAAAGATCACTTAACATGGTTAATCAAGTAGGCTTTATTCCAGAGTTGGTAGGGGTGGTTCAACATATGAAAATCAGTAAATGTAATTCACCATATACAAACACTAAAAATAAAACCATATATCATGTTAGTTTTAAAGTAATTGGCTCCCATAATATCACAGGGAGTGGCATTGTTAGGGGACATGGTCATGTTGGAGAATGGATGCCACTATGGAGGCAGGCTCTGAGGTGTCATATGTGTTCAAGATTCCACCACATATCCTGTTTACTGCAATATGCAGGACTCTCAGCTACATTTCTAGTATCATGGCCGCCTGCATGACACCATGTCCCATCATAATGAAAATGAACTACCCTTCTGAAATGTAAGAGAGCCATGGCACTTAAGTGTTATTCTTAATAAAAGTTGCCATGGTGTTGGCATCTCTTCACAGTAACAGAAACCCTAAGACATACATGATCATTTCAACAGATGCCAAAAAAAAAACCTTCAGCAAAATCCAACTCCCCTTCATGATATAAGCCCTGTAGAGATTAAGGATAAAAGTGACACACCTAAACATAATAAGGGCAATTTACAACAAGCCTATAGGTAACACCAAATTAAATGGAGAGAAACTCAAAGTAACTTTACTACAATCAGAAACAAGACAAGGCTGTTCATTCTCTCCATAACTACTCAATATTGTACTTGAAGTTCTAGCTAGAGCAATAAGACAACTGAAGGATCTCAAAGAGATATGAGTCAGAAATGAAAGAAGAAAAAGTATTCTTATTTGTAGATGATATGATAGCATGCATAACAGATCTTAATTTTTTATCAGAAACTCCTACATCTGATAAACACCTTTAGTAAAGTGGCTGGATACAAGATACAATAAAGAGTTTTGTGTACCAACAAAGGAGTTTTGCATTTACTCTATGTGGATAAACACTTGTAAATTTAATATAATAAACGAAACAGAGGATAGAAATGGAGATGCAGGAGTTTAACCCCAGCACTCAGGACACAAAGAGAGTCTGATCTTCTATTTGGCTGCCAAAGAGCAAGATCCAGACCAACTAGGGATACATAGTAAGACCCTGTATCAAAACAAAGTAGGGTTCTGTGAGACTGGAGAGAAAAAAGAGTTTGAATGAAATGTCCAACATGGGACTGATCCAGACCCTGCCAACCTGGGTATCAGAGAAGAGGCCTCATCAATCTATGGGACTTTGGAGAGTAGATCAGTATTTATTCCTTGCATACCAATAGACTCTGGGAGCCCATTCTACATGGAGTGTTTCTCTTTCAGCCTGAACACATGGAGGAGAATCTAGGCCCTGCCCAGGATTATATGACAGACTCTGAAAATCCCTCATTGAAGCCCTTATCCTCCCTGGGGAGTGGAGGCTGGATGGAGTGGGATGGGAGCCTGGGAGGATTGGGGGCCAGGGGAGAAGAGGAGGGAGAGGGAACTGAGAGTAACATGTGTAAAAAGTTAAAGAAAAAAGAAATGTACACAGCAGCCCAACTAGATCACAATCTGCATTCCAAAGTCATCAGCTCTAGCATGTCATCAAGGCCTGGCCTCAAGTCTTCCATGTCTGGTAGTGACGGACATCCTCTTTCCACATTGCCTACATCTGTCTGGATATTTTGCCTCTGCTTTCTCCACAGAAGATTCTGCATTTTGTTGAATACATCCTTTCAAGCTCAGTATCATTACTTCCAATTTCTTGTATTATGGTCTGTTATTGAAAGCACTTAACCCAGATCTTATCCTTGTCTCTAATATCTGAAGAGCAAAGATAAACAATCTTTGATTTGGTTCCACACTACACATTAATTCTTAACAAAGCTTTTAGTGTCTTCTAGAAGCACAGTACAATAGTAGAAGACTAAAAATATTTTCAAGGCTAAAATCTCATATTTTGGCATTCATAAATTATTAAAACTTGATAGGATCTTTTTAAACCCAACAAAATACTAATAATGTCTTTGGCAAAACCAATAATTAGTTGTCCACATGAAAATGACATTTTATGAAACAACAGTATTAATAGTCAGATTTTAATTAACAATGCTAGCGGACTAAATTATCTTTTTATTCTCACTTATAAAGGGATGTTAAAAGAAAATGAAATCATAAATTGAAAGAAGCATTTGATATTTCAATATGTATTATAGTGTTTTGTAAATTATTAACTATTGAGAACATTCTAATGTGATCTATTTTATGATATATTTGCCATTTGATAGTTTTTCAAATAATTCTTCATTTGTCACCTTTCCTATATGTTCTTACTTACTTTTGAGCATATATTTTGTGATTTAAAGAGACTGTTAAAAATGGATGTATTTCTGTTCATCCAATAGCATGCTGGCAAAGGAATCACTAACGTGTGTTTTGTCTACTTTTTATTTACTTTTGTTTATTAGTGTGCACATGTTTGTGCACAAATATGCAAACACTTGACTTGTTGCACATCTGGAGGTCAGAGGATGACCTTCAGATTTTATTCTCTTCTTCCACCATGACATCTATATACCAACCCCATGTTGCCCAGCTTGCAGAACAAATGCTTTTGCCAACTAAAATATCCCACTGGCCCTGTGTCTTCTTGTTAAGATTTTAGGGTTTTGGGGGGTCATTCAAAACGACTTTTTACACTAAAATTACTAGTTCATTTGTGTTTAATATACAACATTTGAAAATATTTTGTTGAATCTCTGAGAGAACATTTAAGATTTTTATTGAATAAAGCACAGCAGCTTAAGTAACTCAGATTTGTGCTTTTTATCTGAATCCATCTAGCTGTCATAATTAGTCACCAGACAAGACATGTAAAGTGACAATTCAGAAGCTGATATAAAACAATAGAGAATAACAAGAGTTTAACTTTTATGCATCATTTCTTCAGGAAAACACATCATGAGGGGAAATAGCTTTGAAAAAGTTCAGTGAGGTTTGCCATTTAGTTAATTAACTTAACCATTTTCATTAGCAGACTCAATATTGACTTTAGAATAATGTCTGCTTAATTTCTTTCAGGCAATGAATATGCATGAAACACCGTCAAAGGTAAAGTAAAAATAAAGATACTATTAGGTAAGAAATAAAAATTAGGAAATGGGACTAAGTCAGAATACTGTTTTGTGTTCATTCATAAACATTTATATGCAGCATGTGGTTCTCAACATTTAAGATATGACCTTGGCATTGGAACATGATTTTAGCTGCTTAGTTCAGGATTTTTAATAATCTCAGTTCTATAAGAATACATTTCTAAATTGGTTGGAGAAGCCTAAAGCACTGTATAAACCCAGTGAACTGAGTATAAGTTTCTGCTTCAATTGACAAGCTAGTTTTTCAAAAAACAGAGTCACTTTTTACCTTCTTAGGGCCATTTTCATTTTACATGCCTCTATATTAGAATAACTAAAATCAACAGGATACTATTGGTTTTTGGAGGGAGAAATCTTATCCATAAGACTGAAATAAAGTGACACCCATCATAATCAAGTGATGAACACATATGTGGTAAAATTGAAGTAATAACATAAAATTAAGCATACATATCAGGGCTCTTTACTGTGATGTTTGATTGATTTTGTTATCTCTGGGGATTAGAAAGCTAGAAGACATATCAAGTAATTTTTATGACTTTGAAATATTACAATAAATATTTCAGAGCAAAACCTTAGTTTCTCAACCAAACCAGTCTCTAGCAGATCACAAAGCAGTATCAAGTGGGCAGAGCTTTTGTTTTAATATGGATATCCAAGCCCCACAGCAGCAAATCTCATTAAATAAATCTGCCAGAATCTTAACAGCAAAAACACATTATATAGCTTGGATTGGGGAAATTAAGATATCTATATTCCAGCAGTGGTATACTCCACACAGAATACCCTGCACATTAGTAGTAAGAAAATTAAACTGCTTCTGTGTTAACATTTTGTCCCCAATTCAGGTGGGTATTATATGAAATTTAATAAGTCTAAAACTGAAATCAAGTAAAGTTTACTAAAAAATTAAATTTTGGAAGCTCTTGATTTAATGATCTGCTTTACTATTTACAAGCCATCTGATCTCTGTGGCCCATAGTAACTTCTGTAAGACCATGCACATTTTTGTAGATGCGAATGGTATCTATACTTTGTAACTCTCTGCATCCTGTGTCACATTCATTCTAGAGTATTTTTAAATCTTGAATTGTATAGGCACTAAAATCTACCCTCTCAATTAACATTTCCCCTTAGCTGTGGGCTTGTTCAGGCCATTATCACTAGGGCTGTTACAAACAAAGGAAAGGAAGAAAAGAATCTCTAAGTGGATTGTAGACCCCTAGTTACCATAAAAAATTCATCAGCTTTTGTATTGAATCCTGATTCAATGTTCTAAAACAAAACTCAACTCTTGAAAAAGTATATTTCCCTTCAAAATAAATTACCAGGACTGTTTGCTTTTGTAATAAGGAAAGGAAAAGGTCAAATAATCCATTCTCATATACAGATTCTAGTGCATTCTCCCAGGAAGACACCGAACATGCTTGGAAGAACCAAATCTTTCTTTCTAAAAATACTTATGGACAGGCTGGGGTTGCAGCTGAACAAAGTGCTAGTCCACTTTCCTAACATTGGTGAAGTGCTACACTCCATGCTCAGCATTACAAAATAAATGGGAAAAAACATAGGATGAGACACTTTAGATACCACTAAACTCCCTCTGATGAACCTATGATAGAAACAGTTCAGTGTATTGCTTTAATGCGACAGAGTTGTGTATAACAAATTTTAATGACAACTACTGCATTCAGTTATAAGACGCAGATTCAAGATTTCTTCCCTTGGTAGCTAAAGATTTTAAAATCCTATGTCCAAACACACCTTTCTAGTTTTAACAATCACCTAACTTGATTTGAAAAAAATCCTGCCAAAACATTTTATTTATGATCTTTCTTCTTGTAATTGTGCCTCTCTTTTTGATTGTTCAAAATCTCACTTAAGAATGGTATAGTGCCTATGTAAGACCTTTATCATTATGATAGAAATCAATTTTCACTTTGATGTACTGTTATTTTAAAGTAATTATCTATTCTTAGGCATATTGTGTAATGCTATTCTCTGTTGCAATCTTATCTTTCCACATGATTTTCCACCAGCTAATTATTTTTAAGAATATTTGATGGCCTCTGAGGGCTATTCATTACTCTGTCTTCTGTCTCACTGTAAATTGTATTATTTCTTTCTATATACTGCTTTCCTATTATCTTGTCTCCAATGAGTATTAAAAATGTGAAAGATAATCAAAGTATGTTTTGTTATGATAATATTCACAAATAGTCATCTAAATTTAAGTATTAAGGTATCCATGACCATATTGTTTTTCTGGTTTATTTATTTATTTACATAATAAAAATGAAAATGGCAAACAGTAATGAAATGCATAGCACCATTTCAGGCAATTATGAATCTCAAATCTTTTCATAATCCCATAAAATTTCATGATATGTCGATGTCACAGAAATGTATGAATAATTCTATGGTGTTGATGCAATGACAAAATATTTTAAGATTCATTTATCATGGTATACACTTACAATGTAGAATATGATATTTTGAAATACAGATTAGAAATATAGCTATGTTATGTAAATATACATTTAAGCTATTATTATGCACTTGGCAAATGTTTTCTACAAAGTTAATAAAGACAATGTTCTGCTTCTCTAATTTATTTTATGTCATTTTTTATTTTTATAATAATTTTTATACATGTTTCTCCTAGTTCCCTCTCCCTCCCCTCCTTCCCCGGCCCCTAACTTCCCCCAAACCTCACCAACTCCATCCCACCTCTGCTCCCCGGGAGGGTAAGGCCTTCCATGAGGGATTTTCAGAGTCTGTCATATCATCCCGGGAAGGGACAGGTCCTCCCCTATGTGTCCAGGAGGAGAGAACATCCCTCCATGTGGAATGGGCTCCCAGAGTTCATTCGTATGACAGGAATAAATACTGATCTACTCTCCAAGGTCCCATAGATCGCTACGCCTCCTTTCTAACACCCAGGTTAGGGTGGTGGGGTCTAGATCAGGCCCATGCTGGCCTCTCAGGCATCAGTCTGGGGTCCTTGTGTTCTCCCTTGTTTAGGTCAGCTGCCTCTGTGAGTTTCACCAGCCGGGTCTAATTTATTGAATTTTTTGAAAACTTTCAATTCTGTCCCTTCATCTTTTGTCCTCTAAGGTTGATTCTTTCAATCTATTTTGATATGCACAGTTGAGAGAGTGACCAAAGCTTGTTATTTAGCAACATGCCTATCTTATGCAATGTCACTCAACTTTGCCAAACATGGATTTTCTTCTGAACAAAGAAACTATGCCCACTTTTATGACTTTTGCAAGGCTTAAATTAGAGGATATAAGATAAATATTATGTACAATGCATAATGGTTTATAAACTGTGACACTCAAAAATATTTAGAAGATGAAGATGTAGCCATTGCCTTTGATGATTGGACCAATAAGGTAAGGACATAGGTAGCAATGTAAGGACACATTACTTTGCTGACTATGTTTAAAATTATTTAACATTTAGATTTTGCTACTAGTAAATACACCAGAGAAAGCAAGCATAATACTTAAACCATGATCATTCAACAACAATTTGTTTACCATCTTGTGTAAAGATTCAGGCATTATGCTGGTCTGTTCTGTCACTTAGCAGAATGCTCTCAAGCAGTACCCTGGTCAGCCCATGGTTCCATGGCTGAGTGGTCTACATGCAGGTGCAAAGAACCCCTTTAAAAGAAAGACCCCAACCCACTTACAATCTCCTTTCTGCTTTCTTTACTGCTGTTCCTATCTCCCTTTTCTCTTCTGTCCTCTCTCTGTCTCTGTGTCTCTTTACATCTTTTCTATGTCTTACCCTTTTTCACTTTCCAATAAAATGTCTCACTAAGCTCTGTCTGCCTGGCATGTTATGCCCCCCCTGCCTTGGTCATGGCACCTGTCATAGAATCCACCAAGTTTACCCACACACCTTATCATAGCATTTTGTTTTATAACTCTGAGGAATTCCAGAATTATAATAATTGTCCTCCCCTTCCTCCTTCATCTTTTCAACAATGCATGGGGTAGTTTAATAAAAGGATTTCTTTCTGTCAAGATTTTTGATTAATTGGTTGGTTTATTAAACAAGACAGAGATATACAACAAAACATTATGTCAAACAAAATAGAATAATTGTAATTCATTCAGGGATTGTTACATAAGGTAACATTAACTTAATTTCTCCTCCACAGAGAAAATCAGTTACTTTTCCCAACAACATTGACACAAAAATTTAAGTAGAGTAATTCTGGTTAATAGAAACATAACGTGAGCCACACATGCAACTTCTGTATAGCTAAAAGCAATACCATAACTGACAAAACATGTTACATTTAGGAATATGTATGCATGTGTATATACATATAAGCATGCAATAATAATTAGTAAAACATGAGACTATTAATTTGAAAGACAGTGGGACGTATATATGGAAGGTATGAAAGGGACAGGAGGAATATAATTGAATTACAAAATTAAAACTAAAAAAAGGAAAAATAAGTAAAAATAGGTAAAATAATTTTAATAAGGCATTCTAACAATATAGACTAAGATATTTTATTTGATTACTTTCAAGCTAAGTCTTGCCCACTTGCCTTTTTTCACTATATCCATGCTGCATTTGTAACCCAGGGCCTTATGCATTTCTAGTCAACACTTTACTTCTAATAGTCAACACTCTGCTTCTAAGACATATCCTCAGTCCTGTAAAACATTGTCCTTTGTGTTGAGTGCAGTTGAATTCATCATATGTTAGGTTATAGTTACCCTAGTAGACAGCACTCATCAGTAATAGAATCTTGGATGTTTTCTTCAAGGCTTTGCTAAAACAAATGATGACATTTGAACAAATATCAATTGTTCTTGTCCATCTCTTGATTTTTTCCTCTTAAAAAGATTTTATAAAAATAGCTGTGTTAAATATATTGAAGTCATTATTTGAAATTAAATGAACTATGAGAATCATTGTCACAGTAAATACAGCCTCCTGCCACACTGAAGTGGTAAACTCTTTATTTTAAAAACATATCTGAGACTTCTGTGAATACTCAGTTCATATGTGAATATAAATCTCTATTTATGGAAGAACATGTCTACTTAAAAATACATTATATGTAAAAATTATAGCTCTATTTTTGTTATATTTTGATATTTCTGTATAATAAAATTTCATTCATGGGGCAGAACTCTTCATTAATAGAGCAATAATTTAGCTGCTGTCATCTATTTTGAACTCTTAATATAAAAGATAGCACAAAATTATTTTAAAGATATCTTTAACATTCATTAAGAATGAATTGTCATAATACACATGACAAAATAGCTGCTATTCAAAGGCATTTATTTTATAAAAAGGAAAACCACTATGTACTAAAATCTGAGTGTGAGTCAGCAAGAGATATTTTGTATGAAAACTATGTAAGTTTGAGTCACCCATTATCTTAAGCCTCTGTGGTTTCAGCTCATACTAACTCTTCTTAGGGCACAACTGACAGAATCCACTGCAAATCATTTCTGAATTAAGGCTTTGGAAAACGTACTTCCACACTTTCTTTTTGAAATGTAGAATCATAAATTCAATCTTATAAAGTAACATTACGGCACACAGATGATTGTAATAGCCATTTCTGTAATTCTAAAAATAGTGTTCTATACCAATAAACTTCAAGATTCCTAGAAAGCCAAAGTGTATGCTGAAAGGGCAACCATCAGAAGGAAAATTCTGTGTTGTGCAGATTCTAACAAGGGATGATGTCAATATGCTTACTCTAACTTGTGCCTTTACATATGTTCCCTTTAATGAGTGCCCAAGACTTGCAAGTTAATTCTAATAAATACAATATGTCAAAGATGAAAAAAACAAAGATGATAAAATATAACTTTTGTAATTATAACGTTTAAGCACTAAATTTTGACTTGCTATCCCTATCTCCAGCTTAGATGAGACAAACTGCTAGATCAGAATCCAATGTATGAGGACGAACTGAAGATAGCTTTCAGTCAAAAGTAACTGAGGATTTCAGTTAATCAACTACATTGAAATTCATTTCAGCCAACAGCTGTGTGAGTTTGGAAGCAGTTCATTCATCAGTTAACATTTCAGATGAGATCTTAACTCTGACTAATACACAGTGCACAAACTTTAGAGATTCTGACATGAGAATTTTAATCTACAAATTTTGATGTACACATTTTTTGAAATTCACACCCACCACACAAATAAATTTTAGTATTTTAACTTTGTTTTATGTATATGGTACCTTGTTTGCATGTGTTTCTGAAAGCCACGTACACATCTGGTGTGCATGGAGGTCAAAGAACCTGGAACTGGGGTGATAAATGATTGTGAATCACCATGTGGATGATGGTAACCAAATATGGGCCTTTGAAAGAGCAAGGAGGACTTTTAACCACTGAAACCTCTCTCCACAACACACACACACACACACACACACACACACACACACATTTTCACTACTCTTTTGAAAATTTGTTCAAAATCAATGGATAATTAGTAGATAAACTTACAATATTTTGAGAGGAAAATAAGATAACATAAATAAGTTGATGCTGCGGGTATTTTTTAAGGTGGATTTTGGAGATTATGCCTAGGTCAGCAATTTATTGATGAGCCATCTCCTAGTCCCTGAACTCTTCACATTTATTTATTTTTCATATATAAACTTGTTTATATAAATAAGAAACAAACTTGTTTTACATGTCAGTCCCAGTTCCCTCTCCCTTCCCTTCTCCACTGTCCCCATAATCCCCCTATCCCATCTCCTTTCTGCTACCCAGGGAAGATGAGACAGTCCATGGGGGATCTTCAAAGAATGGCATATAATTTGGGGCTGGACCCAGGTCTTCCCCCATGTGTCTAGGCTGACAGAATATTCCTCCATGTGGAATGGGCTCCCAAAGTCCATTTGTGTACTAAGGATATAAATACTGATCCACTGCCAGAGGCCCCATAGATTGTCCAGGCCTCCTAAATGACACCCATGATCAAGGAGGTCTGGGTAGCTTTCTTAGCTATCAGTCTGGGGTCCATGGGCTCGCCCTTGTTCAGTTAAGACATTTCTGTGGGTTTCACCAGCCCGGCTTTGACACCTTTGTCCATCACTTCTCCCTCTCTGCACTTGGATTCTAGGAGTTCAGCTCAGTGTTTAGCTATGGGTGTCTGTTTCTGCTTCCATTAGCTAATGGATGAAGGCTCTACTATGGCATATATGGTAGACATCTGGGCATTTAAGGCAGCCTCTCCATTATTGCTTGGAAGAGGAGGGGAGAGGAGGACATGAGGGAGCAGGAAGTTTGTGACAGGGAAGAATAGAAGAAAGAAAGAAAAGAGATACCATAATAGAGGGAGTCATTATAGGATTAAAGAGGAATCTGGCACTAGGGAAATGTCCAGAGAGCTGAGGGTAGTTTTCAACACTGAATTACTGTGCATATATACAGCTAACATGTGAGTGTGTTACTGGAAAATGATTCTGTCCTTAAAATGCTCAAAGTCTACAGAAACAGATCAAGTATATATTCAGATACAGGATACAGCTAAAAATAAATGCTTTATTATGAGTCATTTCTTCAAAACATTCTCATATTTTATATAGAGCAATAATAAAAATGAAAAACATTATTTGATCTTTTTTCTGTATTTCACCATCGTGCACTTGAAGAAATCAATTTTTCTTTGTTGCTGATATTTAAAATGGAATTTTAAATCTCTACTACTACACACAGACATTAATTGCAAAATCTGGTAAGCCTGTTTTTAAGATTTGATGTTTAAGAATTACAAAACAATTAAACATGTTAACTATATTTATTTTATTTCAAGGGTTACGTGCTTTCCACAGGTTGTAAGTGGAGGTCAAGGATCCCCTTGCAGGAGTGGGTTCTCCCCACCACGTGGAAACTAGTGATTACTTAAGTCGGCAGACTTGATTGGCAACTGTCTTTAAAAACTGAGAAATCTTGTCAGCCTGAGAATCATTCTGTGAGGTAAAAGAAAATTCTTCTTTATCACCCTTTCTCTAAATTATGCATCATAAATTGTATGCATGGTTAATTTAAACTGCTTACTAAAATATGTAATAAAGACAAACTATATATAATAATGTAAGTGGGAAATTATCTATGCTGGTAATGTTAACAAGTAAGGACATAATCGGTAGTGAAAGGTGCAGAGGATAATTTCAGGGAGATGAATAGTAATTAAAGTGACAGTGAGCATAAAATGAAGAGATGGATAAAGAGCAAAGGAGACATTTTGATAGGATGAGCTAGGAACTTGGGAAGACGTAAAGAATACAATGCAGACATTAAGGTAAAGTGCACTGCACTGTCATATGGAATAGATATGGTGAAAACATTTTGGAGTTGACTTCTGAAACGTGCTGAGGAATCCCAAATTTTGAAGTAATAAATAACAGCTCTATATCCTTTCAATTTTTGACAATGTGTAGTGCATGAAAATGAGAAATAATGAGTTTTAAAATTATCACAACATCTCAATATCTGAAACTAAATTAATTTTTAGAGTCTAAACTTAACTTTGTAAAATGTCAATGGAATCCTACACAAGATCTTACACATGATATTCCAAGAAATTTCTGAAATGTTATTTTTTCTGATTAGTTTTTTTCTATCAGATTCTGAAATTACATACTTCCATCTAAGACTGATGCTAAGAAACTTTCTCTATTTGAAAGATTTTTTAAATGGAAAAGAATTCTCTATTATTGTAAGGAAATGCAGGTCTTGATAACTATGTGAGGATCTGTGACTCCTGTGATTTTGAACCTACTTTAATCATAGTAGAAGCCCTATAACTGTTCTGATGGAAAGATGATATTAAATGAATACATCATTTAAATTCAGAAAACCATAACCATGATATTACCAGAGTACTACTTGTCTAATGAAATTTGTTTAATCTCTGTGCACAAGTTTCATTTTTATCCATTTAATAGGCTGTTCTATTGTCTAGGAAACCTAATTTTTCCCTTCCCATATCATGCCCTATGCTATGCTCACATCTAAGTTTGTTTATAATCTCAGTGTCAGGTTCTTGTCTTAAATTTAGTCCTCATAAAATAGTGTGTTTATTCTAAATTACATTGTCATCAGTGGTTGTGACCATATTTTATTTGGGAAAACAGAAATTGAAAAATAGTAACATAAAATTTTACTTAAACTTATATCCATCATCACCTTATAAGAAGAAACCATCCTGAGTGAGGTAACCCAGTCACAAAAAGAGAAACATGGCATGTACTCTCTCATATATGGATTTTAGACATAGATCTGGGGAGTGCCAGCCTACAATCCTATGGCCAGAGAGTCTGGGAAACAGAAACTTCATTTAGTGGCTGATCGAAGAAGAGGCAGACTCCCTTGGTTAAGTACTGAGCTGAACTCAAGAAAGCCAGTAACAGAGAGGGAGGACTGATGATCAAAGAGATTAAGACTGGGCTGGTTTAACCCCCAGAAACAGCTGATCAGACAAAGGTTAACTCTTGAATACCAGGCATCAGCCTGGGAATCCAGCATGGGACTGATCAAGACCCCCTGAATCTGGGTGTCAGTGAGGAGGCCTAGGGAATCTATTGAGCCTTGGGCAGCAGATCAGTACCCATCCCAAGTATACACATGGACTTTGGACTCCCATAGAACAATGTGAGGTGCACTCTCACCCTGAACTCTTGGGGAAGGGTCTAGGCCCTGCCCTATATGAAATGACAGACTATGGACACCCCCATGGAGGGCCTCACCCTCCCTGGGGGAATGAGGGCATAACGGGGGGGGGAGGGGTTGGGGGGAGGGCACAGGAGGAGGGGAGAGAAAAGGGAGAGGGACCTGGAACTGACTTGTGAAGCAACCTTGTTTCTTATCTAAATTTAAACTGGAAAATAAAAAAAAATTAAAAAAAGAACTTGTAAAAAAGGAAGTGATCTTGGACAAGGTCTCAGCAGAGCAAGAATTTTAACTCAAGGAATTTTGGTATATGTTCCCAGGACACATCAATCAAATGTGAAGAAGTGACATATGCAATAGTCAATAAAATTTATTTTATCTAGCAGTTACAGAGAGGGCAGAGTGGCAAAATTTTCTTGCTGCTCATACAGAAGGACTCGGGTTCTCTTCTCAGCACCCACATAGACGCTAACAGTCTTCTATAACTCCAGGTCCAGGGAATACGTCACCCTCTTTTGGACTCCACATGTAAAGTAAGCATGTGGTACACAGACAAATATGCACTCAATGAAAGCACAGCTTTAAAATATTTAACATGGCGAGGGATGGGGGGGAGTGGGACCTGGGAAGAAGAGAGGGGGTGAAGAGGAAGAGAGTTAGTCATGGGGGAACAGGAAGTTGAGGGGGTGGGGGTAGAATAGGGGGAAGAGGGAATCATAGGATCGAATACAGATCAGGCACCAGAGTGACCTCGAGTGATCTAAAGGGATAACACCAATTGGCAAGCTAAGCAATAGTGGAGAGACCACCTCGAATGCCCATTCCTGATAATGAACTTGATGTCTATAACCATCCAGGGGCCTTCATCCTGTGACTGATGGAAGCAGAGGCAAACACACAATTAATCACTGAACTGAACCCAAGGAACCCAGTGACAGAAAGAGAGGAGTGATGAGCAAATTGGCAAAGAATGGGCTGGCAAAACCAGCAGAGACAGCTGATCTGAACAGGGGAGAGCTCTTGGACCCCAGACCGACAGTGGGGAGGCCAGCATGGGACTGATCTGGACCCCCAAAATGTGAATGTCAGCAAGAAGGCCTGGGCAACCTATGGGGTCCTGAACTGTGGATCAGTGTCTATCCCTGGTATACAAACAGTCTTCGTGTGCCTATAGCACAAAGAGGGATGCTCTCTCAGCCTGGACTCTTAGGGGAGTGCCTGGACCCTACCCAGAGTAAAATGACAGACTGTAGATACCCCCTATGTGGAAGGAATTGACAATAGGGTGGGAGGATGGGGGGGGGGAAGGGGAGTGTGGGAGGAGGGGAGGGAGAGGGAACTGGGATTGACATGTAAAACAAGCTATTTAAAATTAAAATAAAAATGATAAAAATACTTTACATTATTTAGTGAGTCATCATTATAAGCAAATGACTAATGCCTTGGAAATTTGGGAGATACTGCAGGCAGAAAATACTGGAGCTATTAAACCTGGTGAATAAGCGGGCTACGTTATTTACATACTAAATTCTATTATCAAAGGAACAACCTTCTCCCTGCATTTCTGCTGTGTCCTATGAATAAACAGAGAAAGCCCTAGCTGAAGAGCAGCAAGTACTCAGAGTTGGAATTGAGATACTCTATGTAGAAATGTTAGGTGCTGAGGAGATATGGATTAAGCACCAAAGGCACATTGTTTTCTACAGTATGTAATATAATTTGTGCTTACATGATCTCAATAGCTTACCTACTCGTTTAATGCACTACCATCATAGGATAATTTACTGTTAATCTTGACTGACTGGCTAAAAGTTCAGCTCCATACAATGTTTTAGACATTAGTAGCTTCATGTGTCTCAGTTTTTCTGCCTTCATCTATATAGTTTTCTCATTTCCTTTTGCTAGAATTTCACCTTGCTACCCTCACAATGTTTTAGGAATAGAGTTTCTTTTCATTATAGTTTATATGATGATAGTCTTATTTAGATCAAGAATGAGCATGTGATTCAATTAAGGCCAATGAGTTCATGAGGAGTCTTTCCAAAATGTGCTGGGAAAGAGTGCCCCTAAAGAGACAGGACTACAAAAATAAGTTTCCAGGTGTGGTTTTTTAAATTGTGTCAGGAATGTTTTGCACCATAAAAGGCACAATGAAGATGACAGGTTAAAGCACCAAAGTAGAATTCTCCCCTCTCCCAACAAAAAAAAGTAAAGAAAAATTAAATAAGAATTTTTAAGATTCTGATAACTTTTTAAAAAGATTACAGCATTTAGAATTATGTTATATGTGAAAGAATGTGAAAATGTATGCTACTTTAAAATAATTCACCTTATCTTATTTAAGTCACAAAGTCTCTTGGTTCTTGTTAACAAAACATTAGCTCTTTGTCACTTTTCTTTGATGACTATAAGCCATTATTTAATGTCACAATGAAAATTTAAATGAATCAGTAAAAAATCATTTTTCCAGAAGAAAATGATTTTAAATTTGCACTTTTGGATTAAGAGCTTTTGAAAGTCCAAAGTATTTGAGAGGATGGTGATGAGTGAAAAGGTTAATCTAATAGTACCTGCTGTGCCTACATTGGCAAATGGAATGAAATAACACAGATGGTGGCATTTGCCTGGGAGTTTAATCCAGGGGTGTCTTCTCAAAGGTTCATAAATTATAATGGAATTTCTATCTTTTCCAACAGATACAGATGTACATTATTTTCTGTACCACCAAAACTCCCACCATAACCATTTCATCTATAATTAATCAAATGTTATATTTAAATGATATTTAGTATAAGGGTTATTATTCCTTTTCAGCTCAGCAAAAAATAAAATTTTGTTTTTAACTTTTCTCTTGGAGTCTTTTAATAATTAAATATACTTAGAATATTCTCCAGTACACAATAAGCAATCAAAGAATGCTAGTTAACACTTCTTAACACACATTCATTAACTCTCCTAGGGAATGATCCTCCCAAACAGGATTGAAAACAAACTGAACTTGATGGCCAAGAGTCCCAGCTGAGCTCTCAGCGGGATGCCAGGACCAAATGTCAGTCATGTGAATAAGGCCATGTTGAACACTGCTGTTTCCCTAGTCCTTTGTTTGTCATTAGATGAAGTAGACAAGCATCATGATCATCTCTCAGATGGGTCAGATCTAAACACACACACACACACACACACACACACACACACACACACACACTAAAGGGACTTAATGTGTGTGTGTATAAACTTTGCCTGTTAAGTCCATTTAGTATGTGTATGTATAATATATATGCATATATGTATATAACAACAACAATAATAAAATGATAAAATGAGAGGTCATGAATTTCAGAGAGAGTGGGACAACATACTTGGAGTTGGAGTGGGGGAGTGTATGGCAAAATAATGTGAATACAGTACTCATGTATGAAATTATCAAAAACATTAAAAACCTACAAATAATATTATCTACTGTCTATTATCATGTGAAACATTCTTTCTTCCTCTTCCAGATATTGTCAGGTCTCGTGTTCTCTTTTTACATTATCTTTTTTGGTGTGACTTACTACAATTATTGCTAGATATTGATACTATGAAAAAAGGCAACTTTGTTTTCTCATCAGTGCTTTCAACAGAGTTCTAATAATCATTCTTCCTACCTATTATTTGCAACCACAGGCTGCAATGGTACATGTGGGGGAATGGAAGAGAGAATAATACATTTATAACTAACGTCCTGAGTGATATTCCAATATTTATTACTATCTTTTCATCTGTTCATACTCCCCCATTAAGAATTAGTTTTCATGATTGTGGGCACCAAAAATACACATTGAAAGAACAAATATCTTCTAACAATTGTGTTGTGGAAAAAAGGTATACACATGTGGGAGTATGAAAGTATACCCTTATCTCTCACTTTACACAAAATTTAATTTCAAATGGATCAAAGGCCTCAATGTAAAATCTGAAACTCAGAATGTGCTATATAATATAATAAACAGGCACTGATCCAAGACCTTTCTAAATAGGACTTCCGTGGTTTAATCAATAAGGCCAGCAAGTGGCAAATAAGATCTCACAATACTTAAAAGCTGCTGTACAATGAATGAATGCACAGGCAGACTGAAGATGTGGCTTATAAGATGGGAGATATCTTCTCTAGCTATACATCTGAAAGAGGATTTCTATCTAGAATATTCAAAGAACTCTTTAAAGAGTCGAAACAAGTCACTCATGTTATTTACCATAGACCTGACCAGAGAATCCCCTCCAAATATGAATGATTATTAAACACTATAATAATTGTTCAGCATGATTGGCTCTCAGGGAAATGCAACATAAAACTACTTTGAGATTCTGTGTCTAACCAAGTAACAAATGGTGGCATAGCTAAAGGGAAAGAAAAACATGTATTAACTGCTGGTGTGAATACAAATGGGTATGGATATTATGGAAATGAGTGTGGAAATTCCTCAGCAATCTGTAAATGCAACTACTATAGGACTAAGCTATATCACTCCTTAGAAAACACCCAATGACTATTTTAATCAAAAGATACTTGTACCTCTATGTTCATTACTTTTCCTGTATTCATAACAGTTAGAAAATTGAATTCGCTTTTGATGAAAGGCTTATGAAGATGTGATATCTATATTATACACATGGAATCTTAATTGGCTGTAAGAAAAATTTAAAAATTTGAAGGCAAATGGATGAAAATGGAAAAATATAGTTGGTGAGGTTATACAGGTACAGAAAAACAAATGTCACGTGTTCTTTTGTATATGTGGATCATATCCTGCAATCTCTGATTTGTTGTGTTCAACTTGGAGTACTGTAGAAGGCGGGAAACTAGAAAGAGTTAACGGTATTAGAAAATGGGTAATATAAAATAGAGAAGGGCTATCTTGTGGGTAGAAGTCACAGGGAAAGGGGGAATAAGGCAGATGAGGGAGCATGGGATAGTTTTAGCAAAAATCAAGAAGGTTTGAAAAACAAAAACATACATGGAAACCTGGTACTATATAACTGAAGTAAAAATTTTAGTAATAACTGTAATTTCATAGTATGAATGGAAATACTGTTTTAGTTAGTGATTTTATTGATGTGATGAGATACCATGACCACAGCAACATTTTCCTCTTTTTTATTTGACAGAATTATTTTTCATTTTACATACTTACCCCAGTTCCCTCCCTCTCTCCTATTACCCATCCCCTTCACGATGTCATCCACTCCTCACAGGGAGTAAGGCCTTCCTTGAATAGTCCACAAAGTCTTGCATACCAAGTTGAGTCATGACCAAGCCCCTTCACCCTATATCAAGGCTGAGAAAGGCAAAAAGCCAATTCATGCCCCTGCGTTAGCTCACATCAGCTCTTATAAGGGATCACATTTATTGAGTCTGGTTTACAGTTCTAAAAGTTAGTCCATTATTGACATGGTGGGCAGCAAGGAAAAGTGCACACAGACATGGTAGAGTAGAAGGAACTGAGAGTTCTATATCCTGATAGGCAGGCAGCAGAAAGAGAGTGCCACACTGGGTTGTGTTGACCATCTGAAACCCCAAAGTCACTCCTAGTGATATGCCTCTTCCAACAAAGCCATACCTCTTCCAGCAAGGCAACACTTCCTAGTTAGTGTCACTCTCTATCAGTATGACGGGCCATTATCTTTCAAACTGCCACAGATATCTTGTACAGCTATGAAAAGCTACTCCCAGAAGCCATGGTTTGCTACAAATGTTTAAAAATGTGCTAGGGGTCTGATCTTTCCCTGTTAGTTGTTAATAGAGGAAATTCTAGAGACCCATCTTCCAGACAATACAAGCTCTTGTCATTCCTTTTGGTTTCCCACTAGTAGTAGAACAAATGGTACTATTGTCGAAGATACCATATACTCTGGACACATCCTATAAAGAACTCAAGCTGGGATAGAGCTGGGTATTTACTCACTGATAGATAGTTTTCATAGTCTCAGAACATACATCGAGGCTGCTAGGGGAGAAAGCTATAAATGATGTTGACCAGCTGTGTATCCTACCATATATGAGACCACCTTACCAGGCAATATATGCCTACTTGGGCTCAAGGTGTTCTTGTTATATGGACAATCAACTAAAATCTACTTGGTTTGAGACCCATTCTTGGTTTGGGAACCCATTCTTAGTATTGTAAAAGTGGTCAAAAACTCATGGCTGGGGAGAACACAGGCCCTAATGGGAATAAAATACTGTATTTATTAAATTGACATAGCAAATATCAAACTGCCTTTAAGTTTATATCCACCGACATAGACTATTCTCAGTCTTACTTAGAGATGTTTTTCTTTACACTGAATAATGTTGAATGTAGAGTCGCATGGCTATATAGGATGATTAGAATAAATGGTGGACTGTGCTCAGTTCTAAACAGGACATTTCTACCATCTATTTTAAGACTCAGAGTCCTTTGTAGAGGAGGGCAGGAAGAATTTAAGAGACAGAAAATTGGGAAAGAATATAAAAATTGTTATCTTCTGGATAAGAAACATTGATTGCAATCAAGAACTTAGAGAATTTGTGGATGCTTGCACTAGGTTTGCTCATGAACATTTGAGCATGCATGGAGAAAGGCATTAGTGAGTTATATTCATCACTCCTGGACTCTTGCTATATACAAATTCAAAAGAAAGCATACCATGCCTTTATCTGTGTATCTACTAATACAGTGACAATGCAGTGCTCATATATAGATGGTCCTGCACAAAATAAATAGATCACAAAACAAATCCAAAATCATTAAAATGATAAATAGGTGGGTAGTGATGATTGCATATCAATAATGATGGGAAGGAGATAAGATATGTAAGAAGAGAGTAATCACAATACATCTTGTAACCTGTGCAGCATCATCAAAAAACAAAATGAATAAAAGTATTTTATAAAATCTGGCCAGGGCTACATATTATTATAAGCCCAGCAGTTAGAGGTAGAGAAATTCAGATTCTGAGAACTCTCTGTCCATCTATCGTGCCACAAATGACAAGACTCTGGTTCAGGGAGAAACGGTATATCAATGAACAAGGCAGACACATATGTATGCTATTCAACATATGACAAGTATGGAAACTATGAAACATATCAACATATTGAATTTTAATTACTTAGCTTGTGTACATCATTCCTCAGATAATATTTTTCAAATCTAAAACTATGTAGCTGGATAGGACTTTTGGTGATAAAAATTTAAAGATCTCATTATGTTAGTCATTGAAATATGGAGTCTCTTTTTATAGTGCCTAAGTGTATACTCTCATGAAACTAAAAAACAATGTAATCAGCTATATTTGTGATGAATGTAGTTTGTTTAATATCTACCTATAATTCTCAAACATCCGTAAGTATGATATTTGCCTTGTTAAGAACTCTATTTTCAGTATGATACTACCTTGAAGACTAATAATAAATATTTAATGCATAAATGTACATTGTTGCTAAATTCCTAGAATTTGGCATAAAATTATTTTGAGGATTTAGGAAACCTTAAAGACTACTAGATTTTCCTGTTGATACACTGTCAACACAAGAAGATAGTCAGGTTTAGTTTAATAAACATCTGAATATAGAAGAATAAATTTTCGTTAAGTGTTATACTTTTGAGATAATTATAGAACTAGTTTTCAGAGTATGGAAGACCACACAGAAGAATACAACTCTCTGTAAACATATGCTATCAGAAGGCAGAGCTTACTAACCTAATCCTGGAATATTGACTGGCCTTATGATTTATTTGATTAACACCATTCACTAAAAATGATAGTGAGCTGAGTCTCAGTCCCTTTCCACTTCTGCTTCATGGGGATAAGAATAGGCTGTTCTTCTGGAGGATGAGATACCATATGAAACACAGGTAAATTATCCAACCTAAGTTCATCATAGACCCAGGCAACTACCAGCCTGGATGAAATACATGTATAAGCTGAAGCTCGGTCAGTAAAAATTCATACTTTTTGACATAAAGATCATGTAAAATTATTGGTTATCATTTTAAGGCAATATTTATGAGCAATTTGTTTTATCACATCATTACAGTTTTTATGGTAGAGTAACTAGAACTGATGAATTGAAGGTCAAATAGTACAGTATGTCAGGTAGAGAAGTTTCCAAAAACATCAGAATTCTACATACACAATTACTGATGAGTAAACCAAATTTGTGATCATCCTCTGTGAAGATAACTAATACAAAAAATTATGACAGACTTTGAAGATCCCCCACAGAAGACCTCACCCTCCCTGGGGAGCAGAAAGGGGATGGGATGGGTTGTGGGGGGGTCAGGGGAGGAGGGGAGTGAGAGCGAACTGGGATTGACATGTAAAATAAGCTTGTTTCTAATTTAAATTTAAAAAATCTCATGGCACTCTAATGAGGTAACCACAAAAAAATGAACTTTAAATCATTCATATTAGAAGACCTAATAATCGTACTTTCTGACTACTTGGTGTATATGTAATTTCCAAAAAAGAGTGACAGAGGAAAAAATGTGCTGTCATAACCACCTTCTTTTGCTGTTTAGTCTGCTAGCAATAATTCTCAGACTAAGTTAATACAGAAATGTTTGGAAGAAACTACAGGAGCAATACTAGCAGTAGACAACCTCTTACAATATGTACTATAGAAGTGGAAGGAAATAAAATGGATCTGAGAAAAAAGGTACATGGGGAATGCCTATATGGGATATGAACTTCCAACAAGTCTGTTTTTCAAAGATAATAAATAAGGATATAGTGTGCTTGTGACATCTGTCAAAGTTGAATATGTATCTTTCAGCAGTTGTGTGAATGTGCTTCATTTATAACTAGAGGAATTTAGTGCCTTTCCATTATCTCAGAATGGATCATCTATAAGGTCTAAAAAGCTTCTATAGGCCTTGTTCTACTCCTTTTTAAACTATTGACTACTCCTGTCTATATTATAGTTTAAAATATAAACTAAGGCCAGGTGTGTAGAAGTGCACACCTTTAATCCAAGAACTCTGGAGGGAGACAGGTAGATTGCTCAGATGGCAGACAGCTTGGTCTATATGGGGAATTCCAGGTTGGCCAGCGTTTTCTAGAAAGACCTTGTCTCAAAAATATGAACCGAGTGTCATCATATCATATCCGGGAATAAGGTAGGATGGAAGAAATCTCAAATGCCCCACAAGCCCCACTGCATCAAGAACAGGTTTTAACCAGGTACAATGTGCTTTTGGGGAGGAGTGAATTTGAGAAACTCTATTTCTATGTGATTACATGTCCTCTCTTTCTTATTAGTGGTGTCGAAATTTTATGATGCCTGTCTTATAATATTAGGTACTATTTAGCTCCTTTGTAATGTTTAATAAAGTATTGCAGTGAATGCTGTATCTTTAGTTGTCCATTACACCCTGGAAATGCACAAACAAGACTCATGTGCTGCCATTATGCAAATAAGGACACAGGGACGCAAAAGAGATTTGAATAAGTTATCTAGAGTTTCTAAGTGGAGAAACAGGCCCTGAACTGAATTATTAACTGAAACTTGTGTGATCATTTCAATTCTAACAGGCAATGTGGAAAGAAATTGGAATGGGAGTAGTTATTACAGAAATCAGTACAATACATGAAGCCACATCTCAAACTAAGTGGGAAATTGGACACTGGCGCGCCTCTTTTCAAAAAGGTGATCCTTTTCAAGCACAGCAGTTGGAATATAAACCATTCCAACCACTGTGGGAATCAGTATGGAGGTTCCTAAAGTAACTAAAACAATCTGTAATATAATAGAGCAGAGCTACTCCTTGATGTTTACCCAAAAGTCTCCATGTGAACATATAATGGAGATCTTTCCTTGTACATCAGTGTTTCTCACAGCACAATTTATAATAGCTAAGATATAGAACCAAATTAGGTATCCAACAACAGAGAAATGGATAAATGGAATGTAACTCTCTCTGCCCATCTTACTCACACATATAATATACATTACATATAAATTATCTTTTTCAACCTTAGCAAGAACGAAGTTTTACCATTCACAGGAAAATAGATACGAGTAACATACTCATTAAATGAATTAAGTCAGTTTTAGAAAGACAAATCTCATATCTCTCATTCTCATTTACTACCCTAGATTTTATATAATATGTATCTATGTCAATAGATAGATGTTGTTGTAGATATATAGATGTAAATGTAAATATAGATAGTATGTGGGCCATGAAAGAAGTGAAACTGTTGAGGGAAAGCAAGAGTAATGTAGTGGTTTGACTAAACAGTTTCTCCAGTGGTCTCAGGCATTGGAACACTTGCTTGCCAATTGGGTTGGTTTATGTAGTATAGCCTTAGAGGAGGAAGTAAGTCACTCCATGTAGGATTTGAGATTGAAAGTCTGACACCATTTTCAGTTCCCATTCTCCTTCATTCTTATGGTTGAGATATGTATTCTCAGCTTCCTGATCCTGCTGATACACCTGTTGCCATGCTTACTGCCAATGGCCATACTGTTCCTGCCATTATAAACTTTAAATCCCTGGAACTGTAAGTCAAAATGCAGTCTTTCTTTTATAAGTCTCTATGGTCATAGTGATTTATCACAGCAACAGAAAAGTTACTAATACAAATACTAATTGGAAGGGTATAGGATCTAAGAGCTGAAGAGAGCATGTAGGGGTCAAAATATGCTTCAAAAATATTAGACACTTCTATGAAATGGGCTCATGTAAGGCACAATCTTCTAGAATGAATGAGAAGAAGAAAACTATGCTCTATCATATAGACTATAGGTTATTTTTAAATTATATATTTGATTTACAGTATAAATGTTTGAGAATATTAATGACACTACCTTCCGATGTTACTTTAGTATTTAAAATAGCTTCTATCTACTCACAGTGTAATATTGTAACCTCATCATGTTTTCCTATTATTTTCTCTATTTTATGGATGTCTACTCTTAGTTTCCAATAAATGTGAACCTATCTAATACAAGAAGATCTATATTTTCCTTTCTCCTTTCATCAGCATCTCAACACTTTTATAAGGAAGAGACACATCATTAATAAAAACAGAATTGGAGATGATTTAAGATTAACCATTACATTGGAACAGGACCTATAAAGACAGAAATACCAAAAATGATCTCTATGATCATCATTTAAACTGTAATTGAGTTGTAGAAATTTCAACCTTTTACCAAATCTACTTTATCCCAAACATCATTATTTTATTCAAAATGCTGGTATCCCTCACACTGGAAACAGAATATGCCAACTTTATAAGTAATTTATTCTTAGTCTGTGTGGAAAATGCAGTCATCAGAAGGTTTCCTACATATTGCCACTATTAAAACAAATGAAGTTTCTTGAAATACCGTTGTAGTGACTTTGGTTTCTGGCTCATTTTATTGTCCACTTCTTTTCCTCCACACGTGATCAAGCATACCAAAGATGGACTAAACTCTTCTCAGCGATAACTCAAAATGTTCAGAAATCAGAATGGCATCATTCAACTCAAATACTTTAATTTGTACAGCAGAAGAGATTTTCTTTAGCAACAAACAATGGAAGAACCTCTCTGAAGTTGATAATTAGTTCTAACATCAGCAAGCAGAATCAAAGACAGAAAACCAAAATTTCTCCATCAGGCTCCGATCAGCCTCTCCATAAGCCTCACAGCAGACTTGCCCTGAACTACATAAGGTGGATAAATGAGGGCAATGCTGCTTTTGGCATTCAACTTACTTGCAGATAATCTGTCTCATCCTTCTCAGCTGACACAAGATAGAAATAACATCAAAGTGTGATAAACTCTTTCCTGCAAACCAGGGGTTTCATGGTTCATTGGCCACAGGCAAAATCTATCAATCCATTTACTACACAATAAAAGGTAAGAAATCCATTACAGATCTGCTATAAGGCCTGGCAGGTGGTCTGTGACAAAACAAGAATACATCCTCTGGTCAGTGTCCCTTTTCTCCAGTTTGAAATACTAGGGGTCATCTAACATGCATATAGTAGTAAGGATCTTGTATGAAATTCTTTTTTGGGACATAAATAAATCCACATATATTGATGTATAAGCATAGAGATTGTACCAAAATGTTCATTTTTGGTATGGTTATGACCTTTCATAAAACTAGCCTTGTTATTTTATTTTCACAATACATATTAGCTTTTCAGGTGATATAGCAAATGAAACTAGGTTAGAATTTACAATCTGTATCCTTAAATCTAGACTTTAATCTTCTTTCCTTATTCTGGTTCAGTTTACGTAGTCAGTATATGAAACCCTCCATTGAATTCAAGATTATTAAATTATTAAGAAGAATGTTAGCTCTTCTAGTTTTAGAGTTGATGTCATATAATATAGTAAGAAATAATCCTGCAGAAACAAAAAGGAAAATATTATGTGTTGGCCAAATCCTTTACTATTGTATGATTTTTTCCTGCTGTCTCAAATTCACTGCCACAGGGCAAATATATTTGTGCTAATAAAGGACTTTAAAAATGTTGTACTGCAGGTCAGAAATTATGAAATTTTTCTCCTCATTTTCTTTTCATCATCATAATACTCTTTTCCTCATTTAAATTCATTGAGAACAGGAAAGAGTGTTTGCCAAGCATAATAAAATCTGTTTTTACTGGAAAATATGTTACCTTTTAAATAAAGTGTGAGCCATAGGAAACTTAAAGAGTACATTTCCATGTTAGATGCACAATCAAAACATGTACATAGTGATGAAAGGAAAAGTATCCTATGTAAATGAATCATAGCACAAATATCAGTATTGTATAATACATACTAAGTTTCCTTATGTATAGTTTTAAAGTATAGCATTGTCTTGAACAAATTATATTAGCTGAAATTCCCTAATAAGCAATTACCAGCAACAGTGTAAATTTCTACAAATCCCTCTGTCAACATCAAGACTGTAGGGAAAAGAAAGACCACGAGGTTTGGATTCCTGAGTTACAGCCAGTACAATGAATCAAACTCACATATATTCAAGTTTAAAAATTCAAACTTGTATATATACACCAACATTCTCACTTTTTAACTGTGAACCTACTTTGTTTGACTTCGCAGTTAAAAAGTGAGAATATTGGTGTATATATTGTCTGTTTGGTCTTATTAGAAATGTGAAGAGAAAAGCTCAATATTGTTCAGCTCTTTTCATGTGAAATATTACTTGGTAAGAATTTATTTAAAGTCAACATGATTGTAATGGAAGTCACTGGCTGAAAATCCTTAGCAGTTTCTATTAGGCCCATTTTGCTGATTTAGTTCCTTGAACGATCCTCACATTCGTCCCTTCATTTCTAATTCTGGTTTTTCTTCAATAACCATAGTTATTACTCTTTGATTAAGTTCTTTCAACCTGGATGATGAGCTTCCTCTTTACACTTTAACATTTTATCCTACTTCTACATATCTAATAGACTCTTTTATGCGACAAAATTGGGCCAGGTACTATGTTTCTCATTGCACATGCACTATTTCATTGAATTTCCCCTAAAAGCTGGTGATCCTAGATCTATTGTCATTTAAATTCAGAAGTGAAAAAAATGAGGTATGTCTAGGAATGGTAAAATATTGTGCAGCTGGTAATCACCAGAACACACGATGTATCGTTTTCATGAATGACCACAGAAAATTGCTTTCTCATCTACCTTGTTCATTTTTTCTTAATAAATTATCCAGTATATATTCTTATTGTCCAAAATCACAAAAGCTTGGAAAATGGAAAGGGATATATTCTTATAAATATATTTTTTGGTGGACTGACTAATTTTGCAATAATGACTATCAAGTTTCTTGGACAGGTCAATCTTATTAATATCATTTAAATGTGTAGAATGTAGATAATGCTGCTGGTTGTAAGAACATTAGCAAAAGTTATAATTATTGTTATGAGCAATGTAATTAAACCAGTTCTATGATACTGATGTTTATTCTAAGAAAAAGAGTGATCTTATGTAGATCTTTTAGATTTAAAAGTGGGTAGACATAAGAAAGAAAAGAGGGACGATTAGAAATTGAAATGGGAGAACAAGCAAAGTGGTAAAGATCAGGCAAATTAAGATATGTCTTAGTAATAAACCTCACCAGAGCATATGTTTTTATAGAATTCAATGTCAAGAATAGTATATTATAAACACTCCATTCCTGAGCTTTCAGCCTTAACCTATTTAGTAAATATAAATTAGATATGAATATTTATAATGCAAAGCCCCATAAAATTATGCATGTCCTTTAAATAACACAAGGGTCCGAATTGATAATGACACGCTTAGAAAAGCATGTGATACATAGTCACTCATTAGACAATGAATGAATAAATAATGAGCTCATGAAACTTAACTACATAAAGAAATATTCAAGATGATGGATTTAAAAAACTATCAAACTATATACCCACTAACTAAGTGAGCATCATTTTCAGATATAATACCATTTCATCTCATCTTGATAAAATAAAGGCCTATGTAGACTATGACACAAATACACTTTATCAGGGAATGTCATAAGCACATCAAATATCGTATGGAGTATCCTGCTCCCTGCTTTTACCTCTATCTTAGTGGATTATTAATCATCATTTCTACTATATATTATAAAGTCTTTTCTGGGCCCCATAACATGGTGACAAGTGTAAAAATTTTTCTCCTTTAGTTAAAAATTTGTAGTGCAGTAAAGACTGAATGATTACCACTAATCACCATATTGTGACAGAAAATGACTAGAGCCCTATCCATATTTTTAGCAAGGAGTAGATTAGCCCAGCATTTTTATAAAATTTTCTACATTTTACTTTCTACATTCATGGTAATGACTACTAATGACTGACATTACATGGCAAATGTACCTGAAAGGATACCAACCATTTATTTGATTGACATAAATGAAAGAACATTGTTAGAATGTTTACTCCTTGGATAGATATTTAAACTTAATATGATTGGAGGTCAAGACAAAGTGAACTGAATTTCTGGAAATTTGGATATAATTATTAGTGTACTTTAGAAAATGTTTTGGTTTAAAATTTAACTGTGCATTTACTCTCATAGTTTTTATTTTGTGATTTCACTGGAAAATAGTTTCAGCATTATTACAAAAGTACTTTTATGCTAAGCTTGAAGATACATGATTTTAAACATACTTTTTTCCTGAGTAAAGTAAATCAGATTTTCTAGGAAGATTTACTTAACTGAAATTCAATTTACAGGACAATTTCTTAACTGTGTCTATAAAATGTTTTAGTCTTAGTATATTTCTTCATACTGTCATGACAGTAAAAAATTAAAACAGTAATATAAGTAACTATATTGGTAAAATATGGAACATAATTTAATCTTATGAAATGCAATCATATTTATTATGACTAATAGGAACATGTATATAATGTATTTTAAATTTCCTAGATAACAAATTATAGGTATAAAACTACCTGTATGTTTTTTTATATTATACAATAGTAGCTGCTTTGTAGTATAGACACACTAGGATATGATTAGGAAACAGCATCCAGTTTTCTTTTTTTCTTTTTTATTATTTATTTTTAAATTTAAATTTAAATTAGAAACAAGGTTGCTTCACAAGTCAGTTCCAGGTCCCTCTCCCTTTCCCTCCCCTCCTCCCATGCCCTCCTCCCAAGCCCCTCATTATCCCCAGGGAGGGTGAGGCCCTCCATGGGGGTGCCCATAGTCTGTCAGTTCATCCAGGGCAGGGCCTAGACCCTCCCCGAAGAGTTCAGGGTGAGAGTGCATCTCACATTGTTGGATGGGAGTCCAAAGTCCATGTGTATACTCGGGATGAGTACTGATCTACTGCCCAAGGCTCAATAGATTACCTAGGCCTCCTCACTGACACCCACATTCAGGGGGTATTGATCGGTCCCATGCTGGATTCCCAGGCTGATGCCTGGGATTCAAGAATTAACCTTTGTCAGGTCAGCTGTTTCTGGGGGTTAAACCAGCCCAGTCTTAACTCCTTTGGTCATCAGTCCTCCAATATTTTATGGCTTATTTCAAAGAAATTAGATCCCTTTCCATAATATTAAAATAACAATGTAATGAAATGAGAATTCCTATATTTTCTATATTTCTAGCATATTATGTAAGAAACAGCTGACCTGACAAGGGGGAGATCTTGAACACCAAACTGATGCCTGAGAATCCAGCATGGGACTGATCCAGACCCCCTGAATGTGGGTGTCAGTGAGGAAGCCTAGGCAATCTATGGGACCTCAGTTAGTAGATCAGTATTTATCCCTGGCATACAAACAGACTTTGTGTGTCCATCCCAAAATGAGGGATGCTCTCTCAGCCTAGGCCTTGCCATGAACAAAATGGGGATTGTGTGGGGACTGGGTGAGCTGTGGGTTGGGGAGGAGTAGAGGGAGAGGGAGCTGGGATTGGCATGTGAAGCAAGCTTATTTCTAATTTAAATAAAAAATTAATTAAAAAAAGAAAACCCAATGGCTAAAAAGTGGTATTGATTTTGGAAACACTTATCTTTCAATAGAGAATAATATCTCTGGTGGTTTGAAAGAAAATGGCTCCAAAAACGGAGTATCAGAATTGTAAAGTATGGCCTTGTTGGAGGAAGTGTGTCACTGTGGGGGCAGGCCTGCTTAACCTTCCCTGGGTGTGACTGTCAGTTGACTTTCTGTTGCCTGGAAGCCATGAAGTAGCACTCTCAGCTCCAGCACCACATCTGCCTCCATGCTGCCATGTTCCTCTTCATGATGATGATGGACTGAACCTCTGAAACTGCAAGTGAGCCACCTCAATTATATATTCCCATTATGAATGGTGCCATGGTCATGGTGTCTCCTCACTGCAATAAAAACCTTAATTAAGACAATGTTAGTTTTAAAGTAAAAAAAATCTTTCCAGAAGCTGGTATCTAAATCTGAAAGATGTACCAATTAGCTTCAAGAAGGTTCCTTAATCTGAGTAATCTGGAACCTAAAACGTTCCATATTTTAACCTTTATATTTTAAGAAAAGTAAGATAAAATGTGATTTACAAATACTCAAGGATGATAATGTGGATAAAATAATAGATATTTTTGCTAAAGAAAACAAAAGTAAAGTTTATATTAGACAAAAATGAGTGTATCACAACATGACGTTTATTTCAGGGTGTCCATAATTTAAACTAATGGCTATATTTGCTTTAAAACATAGCAGGTCCTTACTCCTTTAAAAAATTGTCCAGAATAAAATAAGCTAACAGATTTTTATAGTGAATTTATTGTATCACCTACCAATTCCTGATAGCCACAGCTACTGGTTCTAAATTTAATGGTTCAACTTCTAAATTGTTATTCCACTCTTGTAAAATAGTATTCATATAACCATTTTTCCTCCATATATGTTTTTATTTAAATTAGAAACATGAATGCTTCACGTGTCAATCCCAGCTCCCTCTCCCACCCCTCCTCCCTTGTTCTTCCACCAGCCCCTTCAGCCCCCCGTCACACGACCATTTTTGCTTTCACTTGCAGTATAATACTCAGAAGTACACGATATAGTCAATAGGTAGTTATAAAATAGGCTTTGTGTCAGTTGATTTCATTTAATGGGGGATAATGCAACTGTTCTCAATACATTTCAGGTGTTGATTAAATTACAGTATTTAGTAAATTATAAATATGAAATAATTTGACATTAATGTTTCCATATTAGATGGCTATATCAAGAAATAATCATGTACAAATCAAGAAACATCATTACTACTTCATTTTTGTTATCAAAATATAAAGGTGTGTAAATAATTGGTAGGTTGCCTACGTATGCAGAATGAAATATCATGGCATTACAATATTTCATTAGGTCATTCTGTGGGAAATGTTTTAAGGAAAGGACATATGTGTCAATCTGTAAACATAAATCTACATGTTCTTAGTTCACTATTCACTCCAAACAGAACAGAGTGAGGAGATCCTCAAAAATACTTCTACAATCTACTACTTGAAAATGTAATAGAATTTAATAAGATTAACAAGTGTCTCTTTTCTCCATGAATCATTAGCTACATTTCATTACCGAAAACCTATCGAATTGTACATTAAATTTATAATTTTACTCTTAGTTATTGCAGCAGTGTAAATCTATACCAAATGTTGTCATTGCTTTAGTATTCATTTTCTCATATAAAAGCTGTGTTTTATTTTGTTGTAGAAATGATAAAAGTTTATGTTTTACAACCCACAATGATGCAATGGTTTTGTATCTAACACTTCCTACCATTATAATTTTCTGTTCCTTTTGTGTTATCAGGATGTACCTAGATATTGTATAACATTTTAAAATATTTTTCCTCCTTGAACTCACTCTATAGTAATGATTTTCTTTAAATTATTATGCAACTACAAATTTTTAATGATCAATATATCATGTTAGCTACAAGCATCTATGTTTTAATATGGATATTTTGACATAATCAAAAAAGAACCTTTCCACTTTTCATTAAGATACTACTCTTCTAAAAATATTTACGAAGTAGATATGATATGATGAACATACCATGATCTTCTGAGAAAACATATGAGCTTAAGAGCTGGCACATTTATATTTCAAAAATTATAAATATTAATTATTAGTATTGATAATTTACCTTAATACTTCATACAAAAAGGGTATTTATTTTATGTGTATGAGTGTTTAGTTTGTGTTTATTTGTGTGTTGTATGTTTTTACCTGTTGCCCACAGAGACCAGAGGATGTAGGATCTTCTGAAACTGGAATTATTAATGGTCATGAGATGGCTGAGCCAGAGACAAAGGACCTTATTACTTATAATATAGGATACAACATGAGCTTTGGAGGTCATAGGTTATCTTTGGCACCCACATTCCATGGTGGTGATACAGAGCAGTCCTAGTGGGTGCTAGGCACACAGTGGATCTGAAAGATTCCCGTCTTAGTAATCTTCCTTCTACTTTTAAAGGTTATTAGAAAAGCTGCTTGATCTTTGTCCCAGAAAAAAAAAACATTTTTATGTAAGAAAATAGATCTGCTCTCTATGCTTGGATGGAAACATTATCTCTGTATTCCAAGACTATGTGTAACTCAAAATTCTTGGAAATATGGTTGTAGTCTATTTTTTCAAGGATAGAAACACCAAACATATGCATCATCTTTAATTACCTTTAATAATCTTTAATTATCTTCTATGCCTTTTCTTTCATTTCTCTAATCCCAAAGATGTGACTTTCATTTGTTTATATTTTTTTTAACATATGAGTGCTTTGCCTGCATGTATGTATATGCACTGTGTGCATGCCTAGTATCTGTGGCCTCCGGAAGAGAGACATGGATTCCCCGGATCTGGAGCTATAGGTGGCTGTAAGCCTACATATGGGGGCTGGAAATTGAACCTGAGCACTCTGGAAGAGCAGCTTGTGCTCTTAAATTTTGAGTCATCTTTCCAGCCCCAACAAATGACGTTTTAGATATCTGAAAACAATTAGAATACTACTGAGAAGGAAGTAACTAGAAACCAAGAATGGGATGTCAATCTGGGCCACATAGCAAGTTCCAGGACAGTCTAGGCTATATAGCAAGACTCTATCTCAGAAGAAAGAGGAGAAAGGAGAGAGGAGGGAGGAGGGCGTTGATGAGGAAGTAACAGGAAGCACGAGATAATAGATGGTAGATTTGTCATGGACAGAGTTCATTTAATTCGGGAACCACTAGCAAGCAAATTACTTTAGGCATTGCAATTCAGCCAACCTAAGGACACGCACGGACACACACACATACACACACACACACACACACACACACACACACACACATATAAATATGTGTGGACTGCATCTCCTGAACAACTGAATGGATTGTCTTATTGTAAAATAGCTTCTAAAAACTCATTTGTTCTTTCTATGGTTATCTATAAGATGGGATTTTCATGGAAAAATGGAATTTCTAACCCCTTGTGATATATATCTGATATATAAGCATCCAGATTTGTCTCCAAAAAATTTACCCTTATTCGTATATCTGAGAGGAAATATTATATCTCAAACAATTTTTCAGATATCTACTTGTTTGAATTATAAAATTCTAAACATTAGTTTTGATTGTAATGTCACAAAGTGCTAATTATTTGAGCTTCTGCATATTTTATCAGTCATGGAAATGATCTGCTACAAAAACTTCCGCAGCATCATTTTTAGAATACAATAAATAACCTGACATAATTTGAAGATCCATTTATTTTTCAAATAACAGAATTTTCCTCAGTGTAAATTCCTTATTCTTCTCAATTTAGATAGGTGCTGATGAAAAACAACCAATGTATTAAAAGTAATTGTGCCATTTTTAAGGAAGCCATTTTTGTATTACATGAAAATTATACTTCTTCAGTATATTCTGGGAACAGAGTCATTCGCAGCTTCAGGGATTACAATTTCCTGTGTACTGTGGAAGGTAAATGTTAACATGTATTAAATATGTTAAATAACATAGTAGAATGGTTGTAAAAAATGAAAAAGTCTCAAAAAGTCTTTGAAGGTTAAAAGCATATCTGGAGAAAACATTTAAGGGGTATATGACTTAATGGAATAACTGCATTAGGTAAAGGGAGAAAGCACAGTAGCAGAACCTAAAAGGGAAGATACCATGATTAAGAGAGCCAAAATGCAGGGAAACATTGAGGATATGGAAATTTAAATTGTAAATTTGTTCCAAGCTTAGTTTAAAAGTAGAATATGTACAATGGCTTTCCATTTGTTACTAATAGAAAGTACTAATTAATAGGACATCTTGACAGGCAAAACTAAACTTAAACCCAAACAAAGAAAATGTATAGAATTCTTATATAAGAATTTGAACTTAGTAGCATTTAATGGGTGTCCCAACATATAGTGATTTTTGTGCAGGGTGATTTATAGTTCAGAATGGGAAAATAACAAAATAACAGTCAAATTTCTTGAGAGATGCAGGTTATAGATGCTTATAGAGCAATTATAAATCAACTATGTCTCTCTATTGCAAAATGTGAATCACAAAACTTTGAATGCCTAAATAATTAAATAGTTTTACTGAACTATCTCAGAAACAAATAAGAACAATACTTAATAATTACACCCTCAACAAAGTAACAAGAAACCTCTCAACTTGTTTCTTAAATATATGCTAGCATTGCTGCGGGCACTTAAGGATAGTAGGAGAAAAGTTAGGGACTATTCCCTGCCATGAACAAAGATCCACAAGCACTCAACAAAATATTAGAAAATTGAACCCAGCCATTTTTAAAATAAACCATGAGCAATAGGGAATCTCAAAAGGATTTCACATTTATAAAAAAGGGTAATAATGTACCTTTTCCCAGAAAATGAAAAAAATAAACCCTACAGTTAGTTACAAGTAAAAAACAGTGCATTTGACTATGTTTAATACTGTTTTTACAATCATACTTAATAAACTTATAACAAGTAGAAACTTAAGATGTCAAACATATTATACAACAGATACAATATTTCCTGATAAATATATAGGAAAGTATTATTTCCTGACATGGGGTATAAAACCAAATGTCTTTATTTTACTTTGCTTTGTAGGTCAAGGTTTGGCAAGGCAACAACATAAACTGAAACAAAAACTAAAGTCCCACTTAAAATGATAAGGATTTTAAAGGGCGAAACTATATTTGATTGTTATTTGAATACAACAATCATTCTCACGAGACAGATTAGAATCTGTTATTAATAGGTATATTTAGAAATATCATTGGATACGTATTTAATATATAGAGATCAATTATGTCTTTCTAGACTATATACCAGGAGAAAAATATTAAAATAATTTCATTTACCAGAGGTTCAAAACAGTAAATATGTTATATTAAGTCCAATAAACCACATTCTGGATCTCTTGAATAAAAATAGGAAAAGAGCACTAAAATCTTGATAAACATGACTGAAGGAAACCTAGACAAAATCAGAGGTATAGCATGTATAGATAGGGTGACTTGATATTGAAAAGATAATTAATTGATCTAAAAACTAAATAGAGTCCCAATCACTGTATAAGCAGGGTTCACATAAAATTGACAAGAGAGATCTACACTTAATTAAATTAATGCAAAATACAAAAGCACAACTGAAAAAGAAGAAAAAAGTAAATATTATACCACCAGATGCCAACATTTTATAACATGAATGTGTGTGTTTGTGTATGGTTCAGTCATTAAACAATAAATTTCCAACACATGCATGAACCTCAAAATATGCTAAGTAAAGTAAATTAGACACAAGGGGATACATGCTGTACTTTTCTGCTTAAACAAAATATATAACCAAGTAAATCAGAGATAGTAAATGGAGAGGTTATCAGTGGCTAATGAGAACAACTCTTTCATGGTTTACAGAATTTTGACGTGATGTTATGGAAAATTTTGGGAACAGATGATGATTATGATGATGGTTGTGACCAATGCAAAGGATTTATATAAGAAAATGCTTACTTGACAAATTTGGTGATATAAATGTTTTATGAAAGATTTTAAATAATAAAGCAAAACTATCTACTGTATAGTTTAAATAGATGAAAATTTTTGACATGGTTGATTGTAAATCAATGAATAATATAAAAAAACAAAAAATAGTATAAGAGTTGGCATTGAGCTAATGCTAATCTGGTTGACAAACAAAATGCAATCAGATTCATATATGGATAGTCATTTGATTCATGGCAGAATTGTGACTGTTAACAGTAGAGAAATGTTTCCTTTGAATAAATACATGTTGCTCGGTCAAAAGAATTTGAATTTCAAGTTTTTGTGTAAATTTGTTTTTTAGATATGCATTAAATTGATAAACATTTTATATTTTGCATCAATGTTAGAATGCATCCGCGGTGGAAAGACAAAGGATTGCAAGTAAAGTAAATGTAAATCAAATACCTTTGTGAGAACGCTACCATGCATTGATTACCAATTACATCTATATTCTAGGTCTTAAACAATAATTCTGCACCACAACACTTGCTGAGCTTGAACTCCTCACTTCAAGTTAATTGCTGTATCAATGTTTCAACCTATGGAATAACTTTCAAAAATGTATTGGTCCTATTAATGCAAAGTCATCCACTATGACAAATTGCTTTCCTTTTATAGCAAACTATACAGCCACATCAGATCATCAGGTAACAAACCCAAACAAACACTCAGGAAATAGCACAAATATAAACACTTAAAAAACTTAACACATGTGACAGGGAAGATGGCTAATGACTAACCTTTATCCACTGGAGATTTGTCTGTTTGAGCTTATTTTCAAGTTTATCTTGCTCTTCTGGCCTTATGGGAGCACTTACAAGTACTGCTCTTCCTGTTTCATTTAATTGTTTTAGAATTCCTTGGCGCAGTGGCAACTCTTCTGCCAGCAACTGGAACAGACATGTACAACAACATTTAAAATGAATTACAGTACAACTCCAACTAGCTCTGTGTCACCTTAATTGATTAGTCTATCAAAGTGAAGCAACTTGACTGAAGGTCCACTGGCACCTAAATACCAAATACTTCCACAGAGTGCAGAGCTGATGGGCTGAAGCATCTGCATTCAAGTAAACAAACATCCCTAGATATGACCTCATCATTTTACTCTTTTGAGATTGTTTTAATGTGAGAAATGTTAGATGAGATACTGAGCTCTAAAACAATATAACAAGCAGTCATTCTAAAAGTGTATGCTTTATCATAAATAGAGCAATGTGAGTAACTCCATTATACATTCAGGTTTTTTAGTGTGTCATCACATAGAACATCATGCCCATGAGTAGACAACCAAGTTGTCACATAACATGCTGTCAAACACTGTGCTGATCTCTTTACATATACTATCTCAGTTCATTTATACATATGGAAATAACTATAATATGAAGCATATATAATAATAATCTGAAGCAGTTATTATTGTCATTTGCATAGACAAATGCTGGGACAGAAGATTTAAATATAAGCTGCAAGGACTGAAGGCCAATAAGTAAAAGAGTAGTAATTCAAACAGAATATTTCACCCTGGAATTTAAATTTGTGATCTTCCTTTAGCATCAAATCTTTACTCTCATTTCTCCTACATCCAGAAACCACCATGATGTTCATAACTACATCTTATTTAGAACTGCAGCATCCAATAAAGTAGCTACTAAAAATTTAAAAAGTATTAAACTTCATCAGTTGTTCATAGAAGTCAATTATCAAAAGGCACATAGATTTAATGTTTACAGAAACAGATAATGAAGACCTTATCCGTCTTTATAGAAATTTCTGTCAGATGATATTATTTAGGTTGTCAAAATCAATGCACATTTATTCATAAATGAATGTTGCCAAATATGTTCATAAAATGAACCATTAATTATAATATTTCACATGACACTCAATACATTCGGGAAAGATGGCTTACCAAGAATGGACTGTGCTTATTTATCCTTCCAAATGTGCAATTGTCTACAAATTCCTCACAGACTTTCAGTACTGAATTGTCAAATATATACTATCATATCTGATATATAATGTATCTTCAATATATTTTACTGAATTATGAAGATATTTTCCTTTGTGCTCTATGGCATGATAGGATGCTTATGTTTTTTCGCAGAAATAGAGTACAATTGAACTATAATTTGCTTGAGTAAACCAACTGAATCATTGATGAACAATTCTATTTCCATTTTATTTTATACCCATATACAATGACAATAACAACCAGTTATAAAATTTCATATGAAGATTAAATAAAATCGGAGTTGTAAATAAACCTCATAGTTGACACTGATAAAACATTAACTTTAATTCTTTTTTCATTCATGCATTAAAATAATATAGTGCCAAAAGTTTTCATTTTCTAAAACTAAATCCAGAAAAATTAAATTATCTGTGCTATTACGTCAAATCAATGAACCAGGTGAGATAATATCAGATATCAGTGTGTCTATTTAACCAATATGGAATGTGATCCAGCATGATAATTTCAATATTCACACAAAATTAGCTAAAACTAAACCCTTCTGTAGGTTAATCTAAAATCCTTAGCTAGTGGCTCAAGTAATATTATTTATTTGATAATGAATATCTTCACTAAGAAGTGTTCTTCTTTATCAGTATGGCGGTTTTTCAGGAAAATGGGAATCAGTCTACCTCAACATTCAACAATTCTTCTCTTGGGCATATACCTAGAGAACATACATTCATACAACAAGGACATATGTTTAAGTATGTTCATAGCAGCATTGTTTGTAATAGCCAGAACCTGGAAGAAACCTAGTTGTCCCTCAACTGAAAAATGAGTGGAGAAAATGTAGTACATTTACACAATGGAGTATTACTCAGCAGAAAAAAAGAAAAACAAGGAAATCTTCAAATTTGCAGGCAAATGGATGGAACTAGAAGAAAACATCCTGAGCGAGATAACACAATCACAGAAAAGACAAGCAGTGTATGTACTCACTCATATATGGTATTGGACATAGAGCAAATGACTTCCAGCCTACAATCCACACCACCAAATAAACTAGGAAACAAGGAGGACCCCAAGAGAAGAATGCACGGTCCCTGAAGAAGGGGGGGGGGGACAAGAACCCCTGAGCAAATTGGAGCATGGGGGTAGGAGGGAGGTGGAAGTGAGTGAGGGAGAAGGGGAGATCAGGAGACCTGAGACAGGGGAGGATTAGAAGAGGACAAGGAAGGAGATGCTTTGATAGAGGGAGCCAGTATAGGTTTGGAGAAAGGGCTGGCACGGAGGAAATGTTCAGAGATACACAGGGATAACCCCAACTAAGAATCTAGGCAATGAATACAGGCTGCCTTTGAAGCCCCTCCCCTATATTGAGATTGATGACTGCTTTGGTTATCATTCCCAGAGCCTTCATCCAGTAGCTGACTGAAGCTGAAGCAAGCATCCACAGATAAACAGTGAGCCATACTTCTGGAATCCAGTTGCAGATAGGGAGGAGGGATGAGCAAAGCAGTCAAGACTGTGCTAGAGAAACCTACAGAAACTGTTGACCTGACCTAGTGAGAGCACAGAGACCCTAGCTTTAAAGCTGAGGAAGCAGCATTGGCCTGAACCAAGTCCTCTAAATATGTGTGCCAGCTAGGAAGCCTGGGCAGTCTACGTGACCTCTAAAAGTGGAGCCCGTGTTTATCTCAATTGCACACATGGACATTGGGAGTTCATTTCCTATGGAGGGATACTATTGCAGCCCAGATACATGAAAGAAGGCCTAGAACTTTGATGGTTTCCCATGGGAGGCCCTCACTATCATTGTTGAGTGGGGGTTTGGGTTGGGGGTCAGTGGGGGCATGGGAGGATGGGAAGATAAGGATATGGGGGAATTGATATGAAAAATGAGAGTACTTCTAAAATAAAAAGAAAGAAAGAAAGGAAAAGAAAGAAAGAAAGGAAAAGAAAAAAAGAAATGTTCTTCTTTAGGGAGATTTATAGTCTTCATTTGAAATTGGAGAATTCTGAAATAAGTATAAAAGTAATTTTAAGAATTTTAAGTTAGCTTTCAAAATAACTGCATGCATAAAGAAATGTATGTTTCTAAACACATACACATATGTATATATGTACAAATGCATGCGTGCATGGATGTTGATTGACAGTCATTTAGTAAAGAGGAGTTAAGGCTGTGAGAAAACACATTGTTAAAAACTACAGATAACATAATGGACATCAAATCAATGATTCAACACATTAAAATAGTTTTATGTGTGCTTTATACAAGTAGGCCTTGATGGGTATTTTAATATACAAACATACCTTCACTTGTTCAAGCTTTTCTTTTAGCTGCTGCTCATTTCCAAGTGGAGCATTAGCAATGTTATCTGCTTCTTCCAACCACAAAACAAATTCATTTAAATCTCTTTGAAATTCAGACAAGACATTCTTTTGTTCTTCAATCCTGTAGAAAGAACAACAAAAGTATTTAAAATGGCATACCTTTTAAAATTTCAAAAAAAAACAATAAAACATAGCAATCACGTTTAAGAAGCAAACGATATAAGAGATATCCATAATATATGAATTGTCTTTAAGAGTTTCATTTACAGCCAGGCGATGTAAATTTACAGGTGGCACATGCCTTTAATCCCAGCACTCTGGAGGCAGAAGCAGGTGGATCTCTGTGAGTTTGAGGCCAGTCTGGACAACAGAGTGACAGGATAGTCTCTAAAGCTACACAGAGAAACCCTGTCTCAGAAAATAAAGAGTTTATTTTGAATAAAGCCAATTTAATATTTCAAATACAATAAAATTGGTCGAGAAAATATTTTAAAACTTCCAATAGTTATTACATTTGAGGAAGGTTTCACTACCTAGGCTACAGTAGCACTCAACCTTAGAAAATTCTTCGCTGTTAAAAGATGCTCTAATATACTGAAAGGGGTTTAGTAGCATTTGTGGCCATGGTGTAAAACATTCTCAGCTGTGTTAAACAAAAATGTCTTGAGGCCTAATATTTACTCCTTGCTAGATGTGTGCAATTTTTCTCTTCTGGGAAACTACTGCAGTAGTACACATAAACACTATGTGAAGCTGCATGCTTTACGAAAGGCCTAATTGAAGAATATTTAACTTAAATGGCAAAAGTAAAAGCAAGGGTATGCAATAAAACACCATGCAAATGTTTCTAAACTGCCACAGTCTTTTTTGAAAAGAGATTAAAAATAACAGAAATCACTTCTAATTTATGATATCCTGGTAGATGTTTTTAATTATATAAATGAATATTTTGTATATGTATACATTTTGCTTAGTCATAAATTCATTTTTAGATATTGTATCAGAAGACTTATGGATGAGCACTATGGTTTATAGTTAAAATTACTTACATTTGCTTTTGTCATCTTTTGGGAGATTTCTTGGAAGATTTTAATGGAAGTATAATATACATACAAGAATGTACATATATAATTAGATAGCTTGATAAAAATATAAAACTTAGACTCACTATGTAGAGAAAGAAGTAAATTTTTATAAAAAAACACCCTGTTTCCCTCTCATTATCACTAACTTCAAATCTATCCTTTAATCTGTCACCTTTATTACTTTATAATTGAAGCATTATGCAAAGGTAGTAATATCATATGTCATCCTTTAGGTTTTGCTTTTTAAATTAATATTCATGTGTAAAATTCTACATGCTTTATTGTTTACTCATTCTCTTGGATGTGTATTAATAAATGATATTCAATATGAATGTTGATGGCAATTTGGGTTGTTTCTATACTTGTAAAATTTACTTAATAACTGATATTTTGCATTAATCCAATGAATGATCATTGATAATTTACAGATCTACTGCACTCGAGGAAATTTATTGCTAGAAATCATAATATAATATACCTTATCTTGAGGATTTCCCATTAGTTTTATAGTAGTCTCATTTTTTCCCCACAGTTGTGTTTGCTGGGAATTTTGGACTATGTGTGTGTTTGTCCACCTTTATTTATTGAATAATATTTATCTATAATATCTACTTATCCTTCCTCTTCTAAACTATTACACATTTTCTTAGCCATTTTAAAAGAAAAATATTCAGTAGTCTTTTATTGTAAGATCTATGTAAGTATATAATTCTTAAACAATTCATATATTAAACCATGCAATTTTATTTAATTAACTTTAAGAAGGATCATGACATACTGTGCATTGTACACAGATTGTTCTTGTATTTTGTATTACTATTGTCACATAGGTTATTAAACCCAGGTCCTTAAACATACTAGGCAATGGTTGCACCACCAAGTTTTATCACAAGCCCTGTAGAGACAATCTTATCTGTAAATTTAGTTTTATCCCTAGGTTAACATATGCTTGAGGATTCTTACATAATTCTTTACTTGTTTTTTGTGCAAGATTTCCATTGAATTTAAAATTATCATTTGGATTCTAGAAGAATATTCTTTAAATGTTCAAGTTTACATGAAAGGAACTTTAGATATTAAGAAACAATGAATTTTCTTCTGAATTATTAATATTTTCTCTTTTACTTTCCAATGTCTAGACTGAGTGGACCTTAGGGCAAATTTCGTTTACGGTTTGATTTTATGCAATTTCTGAAACTAGAGAGTATTAGAGACCATTATTTTGTATACAAACAAATGGTGGTAGGTGGGTGTATTGCTGAAAACTGTCAATTAATATGGTACCACATAAAGGATTGAAAAATAAAGACAACTTGATTTCTCTGACATACATTTGTCTTAAGACTCCCTTTGGTATATATGAGTAAAATAGAAGTTAAATAACTAAAGTATTACTAAAATATTCCCCAGTTTTGAGTCCGGCTATCATACATCAGTTTGCATTTCAGGGTATGGGGGAAGATGGAAATTTCTGGTAGTAGAATTAATGCTACTATTGCCTTGATAAACCTTTGTGGGGAAATGAATTAGCTCAGCTGCTGGCAAATTGTGTTAGAATGTGGGACAGCATTGTTTACTTTAAGAATATGTTATCAATAAAGGAGTATAAAATGGCTGAGAAACACTTACAAAAGTGCTCAACATCCTTAGCCATTAGGGAAATGCAGCCACTTTGGAAATCAGTATGAAGATTCCTCACGAAAATGGGAATCAGTCAACCACAATATTACACTCTTAGGCATATACCCAAAAGATGTGCATTCATATAACAAGGACATCTGTTCCACTATGTTCACAACAGCATTATTTGTAATAGTCAGAAGCTGGAAGCAACCAAGATGCCCCTCAACTGAAGAATGAATAGAGAAAATGTGGTACATTTACACAATGGAGTACTATCAATGTTAAAAATCAATGGAATGTTGAAATTTGCAGGCAAATGAACGGTACTAGAAAAAAAATCAGGCATAAAAAGACAAACATTGTATGCACTCACTCATATATGTATTTTAGACATGAAGCAGGACAGTGCCAGCCTACAATCCCACTGCCAGAGAGCCTGGGAATCAAGGAGGACCCTAAGAGAGATTTACAGGGTACCCCAGAGAAGGGGAATGGGACAGGATCTCCTGAGTGCACTGGTATCGTGGGGGGAGAGGAGATGGAACTGGGGAAAAGTGAGGGGGAAAAGAGAAGGGAAGAGGAGGACATGGGGGAGCAGGAAGTTTGAGTTTAGGGGAGAATAGAGGAGAGCAGGGTAAGAGATAACATAATCGAGGGAGTCATTCATTACAGGTTTGAGGAGAGACCTGACACTAGTGAAATTTCCAGAGATGTACAAGGATGAGACCAATTTGCAATCTAAGCAATAGTGGAGAAGCTACCTAAATGCCCTTCCCCAATAATGAGACTGATGACTAACTTGTATACCGTCCTATAGCCTTCATTCAGTGGTAGATAGAAGCAGAGGCAAACACCTAAAGCTAAACACTGAACTGAATTCCTAGAAACCAGTTGCAGAGAGGGAGGAGTGATGGTCGAAGAGGTTAAGACAGGGCGGGTGAACCCCACAGAAAGAGCTGACTTGAACAAGGGGGAGCTCATATACCACAGACTGATGACTCAGAGGTCAGAATGGGACTGATCCATACCCCCTGAATGTGGGTGTCAGTGAGGAGGCTTCAGCAAACTTTTGGGCCTTGAGTACTAGATCAGTATTTATGCTTGGCATCTGAATGGACTTTGGGAACCCATTCCACATGGAATGATGCTCCCTCAGCCTGAACACATGGGAAGGGCCTAGGCCCTGCCTGGGATGATATGACAGACTTTAGAGATCCCCTATGAATGGCCTTACCCACCCTGGAGTTTGCAGTGGGGATCAGGTGGGAGATTAGGTGGGTTAGTAGGGGGTGGGGGAGGAGGGCAGGGGAAAGGGATCTGGGATTGTCCTGTGAAACAAGATTGTTTCTAATTTAAATAAAAAAGAATATGGTCTTAGATGAGAAGTCCCACATACAGAACAAAATTTCAACAGCCTCTAGTAATTTTCAAATTATGTAATTGCATAGTTACCGTCTTTTTTCTTTTTTCTAATTTAGGTATAATTTATTCTCATTCACAATTATACAGGTGATTATGACAAAATCCTAAAATATTATTTAAAAGTTTTCTTCATTTAATATTCTACTGGGAATAGACCTGGGTTTAGTCAAGTCATAGAACATTTGCCTCACACAGGTAGGCTATTGGGTTCAATCTTCATATGTAAAAACACACAAAATTAACCTTAGTTGTCTTAGGTTATTAATTACTCTGAAAAATAATTCTTAAGAGTCAGAGTGATATTTCCTGGAGTTCTTGCTTTGTTTTGGAGATTAGCACTTTGTCAGATGCGTTGTTATTTTGATGGAGATTGCACTGAATCTTTAGATTGCTTTCAGAAGGATGGCAATTTTAAAGACTTCTGGCAATAGTAGATATGAAGTCTGAACTGGCCTTCTCCTTTGACAAGGAAAGACTTCCAGTTGAGGGACTAGGACACCAACTCAGCCACACAGCCCTTGACCTACAGTCTGTCCTGCCTATGGGATGTGCTAGGTGTAAGGGTGACACAGTGCTTGTGGGAGTGGCCAACCAATGACTGCTCTAGCATTTGATCCAAACTACAAGAATGACCCCACCCCTGAGACTGCCTAGAGTGCCAGTACCCAGAGACTGGATGGCCCATATGCCTAGTATAGACCCCCATACATTTGGAGAATAAAGGTCAACATAATGGCACCTATTGACATTCTGCTATATTCAGAGTTTTGTGACTACCCCAAATTGTTGTCAGAGAGGCTTCATTCAGTAACTGATGGAAACAAAATTAGAGACCCACAGCCAAACATTAGGCTGAGATTGGTGGATCCTACTGGAGAAAGGGAGGAAGGATAGTTTGAGCTAGAGGGGTCAAGGGCATCATACGAAAGCTCACAGAAACAACTAGCCCAGGTTCATAGGATCTCACAGACAACCAGAAAGGCTGCATGGGACAAAGAAGGTTCTCTACATATATGTGACAGCTGTGTAGCTTGACCTAATTGTAGGACTCCCAACAGTAGGAGCAGGGGTGTCTCTAAAGTTTTGCCTACCTTTTGGGAGCCTATTCCTTATACTGACTAGTCTTGCCCAGACTTAATACAAAGTGAGATGATTAGTCCTATCTCAACTTGTTATGCATTCATTTGCTGATACCCATGGGAGGCCTGTCACTTTCTGAACAGAAACTAAGATGAGGGAATGGGAGGAAGGGAGGGAGGGGAAACATTAGTCAGGATGTAAAAGAAATAAATTTAATTAATTAAAATCAAGTAATAAACAGTAAGTGGATATCATGTTTCACCGTTTCTTTGTTAGTAGGTATTTAGTTAATTTTTTATTGTAACAAGCAACTTTGCAACATATTTCTTTATTCATACTCTTCAACAAATCCATACAGGAGAACACATACTAAATAAAACACCAGTAGTACAGACACTGAGATCGACAATTAACAAATGGGACCTCCTGAAATTAAGAAGCTTCTGTAAGGCAAAGAACACAGTCAACAAGACAAAAAGGCAGTCCACAGAATGGGAAAAGATATTCACTAACCGCACATTTGACAGGGGGCTGATCTCCAAAATATACAAAGAACTCAAGAAGCATGGTACCCCAGAGAAGAGAAATGAGGCAAGATCCTCTGAACCGATGGGGAACATGGCGATGGGTAGGGGGGGAGTGGGAGCTGGGAAGACGATAGGGGCAGAAGAGGAAGAGAGGGTAGGTCATGGGTGGAACAGGAAGGTTGAATGAGGGGGTAGAATAGGGGGAGAACGGGATGAGAATATCATAATAGAGGGAGTCATATCTTTGAAGAGAGATCTGGCACCAGTGAGACCTCTAGTGATCTAAAAGGTTGACACCAACTGGCAAGCTAAGCAATAGTGGGGAGTCTATCTTAAATGCCCATTCCTGATAATGAACTTGATGTCTACCTAATATGTCATCCCAGAAACGTCATCCAGTGACTGATGGAAGCAGAGGCAAACAAACACAGTAAACTGAACTCATGGAACCCAGTGACAGAGAGAGGCATGATGAGCAAATTGGCAAAGAATGGGCTGGTGAAACCAGCAGAGACAGCTGATTTGAACAGAGGAGAGCTCTCGGACCCCAGACCGACAGCTGGGAAGCCAGCATCGGACTGATCCTGACCCCCTGAGTGTGAGAGTCAGTGATGAGGCCTGGCCAACCTATGGGGCCTTGAGCAGTGGATCAGTGTTTATCCCTGGAATACAAACATACATCCTGTGTCCATCACACAAAGAGGGATGCTTTCTCAGCCTGGACTCTTATGGGAGTGCTTGGACCCTGCATTGAGCGAAATGATAGACTCTGGATATCCTTATGTAGAAGGAAGTGGGGATAGGGTAAGAAGCTGGGGCTGAATGTAGGGAGGTGTAGGAGGAGGGGAGGGAGAGGGAGCTGGGATTGACATGCGAAGCAAGCTATTTAAAATTAAAGTAGTAAAAAATTTTTAAAAAAGACATAAAAGTTAACCCCTAGACTTCAACCAAAACAATTAGGGGCATTTGATCTTTAGAATGATAGCAATTAAACAGCAAGGTCTGTCTTTAACAAAAGTGCTAACATATTATTCATATAAAACTTCCCAAGGTTTCTATTGTCTATTTTCTATTGAGAATTTCTGATTTTTCTGTTTTGTTCATTTGTTTATGTAGTTTTTTCACATTTCCATATGTATGTTTATGAAGAATACATTTCCAGTTCTTTTAGACTTTTTTGTCCTAGTTTGATTTGTTTTTCTTCATTGTTAGATGTTTTAAAAATTGTATTCTGTAACTATTTATCTGTTGAATTTATTCCAGATACCTTTATTTTCATCAAAAATGTAAGTGTTAATCCATCTTAAATGCATTTAGAATTAAGTTTCTTACTTTGGAGTGTTTCTAGAAATTGACATTATATCTTCTGCAAAATTAGTTACATTGATTTATGAAACATTCTTTTATAACATTTCATACTACTAAGTTTTCATTGTTGAACAATAATTTATGTTGATTTTTCTAAAAAAATCATGGAATATTTAAAATACATTTTAAGGTGCCCTTCTCTGCCACACTAGCTTTTTTTTATAACTCAAGTAATAGCCTACTTGAATAAATTATAAAATAAATCCAATTGAAGATAAGTGTAGTTCTATTAAATCAATGAATTAATTCGTGAAAATCACTATCCTTCAAATGTAATTTGGAATTTCAAATATAATTCTGCTCTACTTTGTGACTGTAATTTTTTGAGCACTGAGAACATTCAGGGTCCATTTGCGCACAAAAAATAATTAAGTTCAATTTATAATTAATATTCACTATTAGTTTGAAAGGCAGTAACTTGCAGATGATTTTATGAACATTAACTGCACAATAATTAGAAGACACTTTAAGACCCTCTGAATAGAAGAAATCATTAGGAACTAAAATCCATGATTAAGAGCTTCACTGACATCTCTTTACACATCAAAAGCACTTTCTGTGTTTATTTTATTTAATTTTTCAAAGTATAATATATTTTAAGATATTAAAACATTCAGTAGTCATTTATTGTCTTGAATTTTATATATAATTCAAATACTATGTACAAATACTATGGTACAAAATTCCACTGGGACCTTGTTATAATTTGCTTCAACAAGTGACTGTGTTTTCTGACACAGCATTCCCATGCTTGTGTCTTTAAAGAACAGATTAAATGCATTTTATGTTGGCATTCACAAGATGAAGTATTATTTATTGTTTATCTACTTGCTTAATGTTTATGGTAGGATTTATTCAGGCATGTAGTAGTAGTAATAATGAAGGGAATATTTAACATTTCTCATATGCAATTAAATGTGAAATATTTTACTTTTAAAGTCATTTCAATACATTTTGCTGTTTTTCCTTAAATAATATCTTCTATCTGAAATAAAGCTCTATTACAATTTACAGTATAAGCATTGGTGATGCCATCGAAGGAAGAATATGTCATGATAGGGCAGGAAAAGTTATCAATGCAATTTAATGTATATTCAATATATTTACCATTAACTCTTATGAATAGTTCTGTGGGGATGCTCTTATTGCAATAGGAGAACACTGCCTAATCCCCATGACATGATTTCTAGTGTGACAGTTCGTATATGTGCATTTCTCCAGGGCTGTAAGCCAAGTACTAAATATTGCAATGTTGAAACACTTTCTAGAAGTCAATGCATTCTCATCTTGCTTACCTAATACTCTCAACAAAGAAAATAAAACCTATATTTGTATGCTTTATAGGCAGACGTGTGATGATGTACCTCATTTTCTGCTCAGAAATTTGCAGGTTTTTAAATCAATATTGAGATAGAAACTTTAGAAAATACAGGTGGAATCTTAACACACACACACACACCAGTCATCATTTATAATAGATGTATTACTTTTAAATTGTATAATTTATTATATTTACTATAGCCTTATGAATTTTCACCATTTGCATTTCATTTACAGAACTCAGTCTAAATTCTTAACATAAATGTTTCATGAAAAATTTTCATCCTGAGAGATATACATTTTTAGTCACCAAACTGAGTTTTCAAACAGATATCATTCTTCTTCATATGATCTGTTCAATACTGCTAAATTTATGTATAATGATATACTATAAATCTAATTCCAAGTCCACCTCACACAAAATTACATTAGTATTGTTTTGTGAAGAATTTATTTTGTATAGCATGTATCCACAAATTACCTTGCTGTTTTAAAGTGTTTATTATAAACATTTATCAATTCTAAATATATTTTGCCCAGGTATGCAAGTTTATATGCATGGAGATATTTGTAACACCTGTAAGAGTGTGCAAGGGAACTATCTGAATTCAGATTCTTATGTGTTAAGTGACAGATTTATTTTTCTTTTCTGACAAGCGATTTTGTCATTTTTTTTCCTGGAGAAACACAATTAAATTGTTAAATTGTTAATGTCATGTGTGAGTACATGTGCAACCAGTTGTGACCAGATCAAGGTTAAGTATAATTATGATTACAATGCAGCAAATATTTTTCATGGTTCACTAGTGTCTGGTGCAATATAGAAATGAATCTCTCTTGTGTACTATTTGAATTCTATTGCTGGAAAGCAGGGATGTTAAAGAAGGCAAAGAAGGAAAGTATATAGATGATGACATAGTGACCAATGCTTCAGGAACAAAAGCAACTGGAATAGCAAACAGTGATAACAAATGGTGAAGTGAGTGTCAGAGAGTGGTCTGAATTCAATGATGATCAGGAAAGGCCTCCCTGAGTTAATGGCATTAGAGTAAAATGCACATGGTACAGAACAGCTTGCTCTTCATTGAAAATCTCAACTCTTCTACTTGTTCAACTATTGTTTTCCAGTTTCTCTTATTATTTATTTACAGCTGCATGACTGATTTCTACCTGTGGAATATGAATAAATGTGACAACTCACTGATTTCAGATCACACTCTTAACCCAGCCCTGATCCACTAAACCCAGTTAAAGTCAAAGGTGATAGTGTTTAATTTTTTCCCTATGTAACAGAGAAAAGGAAAGCCAAAGAGTCAAACTGTCATTGTCTCACATCACAAAAATAAAAGTATCACTGAGATAACACTGATTCACCATTTGGAGCAAAGCTACTTGTTCACCAGAAACAATGTTCTAGCGTTTTATTTCCTGAGAATTTCTCATTGTTTTTAGCCAGTGACAAGTGCTTTTTAAATTTAAATATATATATGAAAAGTTAAAATCATTTATGTTCTGACTGTGGAATATGCTAACATTTAATATGTTGTGAGCTTCATTTTGACAAGCAATGAGAATCAGAAGATATGTAAATTCACAAATAACATATTGTGCAAATGGCATAGAAAACAGGCTTAGAGATAAGTGTGCATAGTGATATTCTAGAACATTAGAGTTCAGTTCCATATGACCTCATAAGGTGGCTCATAGACATCTGTAACTCTAGCTCCAGAGGATGTGATACTCTCTTCTGGCCTCCACAGGTACTCACATATGCATGATCATACAGACAGACTCATCAAATACATAAATTATAAACAAAGTCTCTACATTTTAAGAGAAAAACATGCACACGCCATTAAATTTTCTCCATGAAATACTCCTTTACACTTCACTGAATTATTATTTCACATGATTTAACATTGTGACAGCTAGTAGGGAAAAACAGACAGTATATGATAGCGAACACTGATCTTGTTTAAATTCACTAAAGTTTTCCAACATGAGAAACTTTGCCAATTAATATGCAATCAAACATGAGAAACATTTAGTAAAGCAAATCAGGTCTCTGGTTCATTTTTTTCTCCATTTGAAAATCTCACTCAAAGTTCTTTTCATATTGTTCTTTCTTCCTAACTCCATATTAACTTCATTTCATCTTTTATAATTTTACATCTTTAGTTGTGACTTAGAGACTTTTCTCAGTATATTATGAGAGTTATTACTATAATTATATATTTTAATTATTTGAGGTACTCATAACTTTTATTCCACCAAAAGTCATCTATTATTCTATACTATATATACTGCAATACAGTGTATACAGAAGAAAAGCCAAATACACATATATACATAGTGAGTGAGAGATGGATATAAAGTGATAGGGAATGAGAGACAAAGGGAAAAGGGAGAGGAGAGAGAGACAAAGGGAGAAAGTACATTTTGTTCACTACTTTCATCTTGGAGATATAAGGGTAAAGGGTATTTCTATTTCATTTATTTGGAATCTGAACACAATCCTAGATAAGTTCTTCAGAATTGCAGGTTACTATTCTTTAAAAGATTATAGCTACCAGAGGTACAAGAATAGTTACATTCCCTGAAATAGCAGTTTCCGAAGGGGAATTTGGGAACCCCATAGATTTCTTTAGAAGAATACAGGGAATCTATGAGGTCAAAATTTTTTACTAACAATACTAAGCTATTATTTATCTTTTGGCTTTCATTCTCTTTCTAGAAGACATATGATTAGAGATGGAACAGGATGAATGCAGAATTAGCTATAATAACAAGTTTGTTATCTTCCCTCAATTCAAACAAAAAGATTTGCAAATTCCCAAACAATGCCATTTCTATCATTATACATTTTCTACCATAAAGATAAAATTATTTTATCAAGACATTTGCTTTTATGTCAACATCTAACTTTATGCCTTTGGTAATCTACATAATCCAAAAATGTGTAATCTTGACCAATTCTTAGGCATATAAAACTGCCTTGGACCCAGAAGTTTAGCAATCATTGCTTAAGGTGTGGCTATTTAGTATTTAAATACTAAATAATTTAAGAGAAGAGATCTATTTATTTATGTAATTTATTTTTTATAAAACATATACTTTTACCAGGCATAAATCATCCAAGCTCATAAAGCTCTTTTTGAATTTCAAGACAGACAAGATAGAAAGAGCCCACACAATAAAATAATAAAAGCATGAAATTAAAACCAAAGTAGTCCATAATTATGAAGAACTCCATAATAAACATTTCAACTGGACTCCAAAATTTTGACAATTTTACAAGAGACAAGGTGAATAATGTAGGTTAAACACCATGAGAGGTATCTTCTAGGTTTAGGAAATGTTTAAATATCTACTGGGAATCTATATGATATGCTGGAAGAGTAGGGCACATTCAATATGCACTGATTTCACATTATCCTGCTACAAATTTAATATTTTGCATTAATAAATATTTGCAAATCAACAATGCATCAGACAGTCTTTGCTACAAATGTCAATAACAAAATGTTACTTGACTAATCATAGATGCTGATTGGCACAGATAAGAACCAAGAGCTATTTATTACATCCTTACTAAGTATCAGACATCCAATACTTCTTGGATAGTGACAAATAGAAAACACAGACAGAATAGCTATGTGGAACATAGTATAGCATTGGAGACTGTTTAGACATTAAATTGATAATTACAAGAAGTATGTTAATGTGAAATATAAACATGTGAATCAAACAAGACTATTATATGAGAAATTTTTTCTTATAAACTATGAACTGAGAACTATGGTAAGTATATGTTGTGTTAAGAAATTATTTGTTTCAGGAGGTATACTTTTTCTAGTATTGGAAACCATGTCACACTAGAATGCTTAACAAGTGTTAGTAACCTCATTATATATGATTTGTGCAAAAATAAAGGCAAGTTATCAAATGTGCTACTTAAAAATACAAAGTACTTAATGATGATCATTCTCAAATTTTAAATTTTTCCTACTGTATTCCTGAATGAAAATATTCAGTGTCAGAATTAATAGACTTGCAGTCATTTGCAATATAATCTCTTCCTAATGAGAGGAATCAGTGGTCTTATGCTGAGGAAGAGTATATAATTTTAATGAGTCTCTCTAAGTAAGGGAAAATGAAACTCTGTCTGAAAACATGCACATATTGTTTGGATGCCATGTATGAGAAAATCTTCAAAATTAGCTTTTCTCAAGGTAGAAAACTGCTTAGAATATCCAATGAACTGAAAATATTCCAGCTTGGTGTGTAGGTAAATATCTGCAAACATTGTTTTCTGGAGAAGGATTTGGTCAAAAGATCAAGGTCAGTCTAAGTCACTCGGGGAGTCTGAAACAAATCTAAAAGTAGACTAATGTACAATGGAAGTAGTTTGTGCTAGCTAATCCTTGGTCAACAGGGTGAATAAGAAACATAATATCGGGATGGTCAAGTGCTAGGAGAAAACAGTAAGAATTTTAAATCTACCCATTTTGCAAAGGGAAACAACCTAATGCAGTATACTATAAATTGAAAACGGGGGGGGGGACTTACCTCTCATAAGCATAAATACTAATCTCATCCCAGGGAACAAGATCATTAGATGAAGGGAGTATGGAACTTTCTAGAAAGTGTAATAGAACAGAGAATGGAATAACAGCCTAAATTCATAGCCTATTTAATGAAAGATACTGGGAAGAGACAATTCTGGAAAGACAAGACTAGGTTGGTTTCTAAAGAGCTCAGTAAGGTTCTAAAAATAGGTGGTGACCTGAGTTTAATCCTAGGATCCCACATGGTGAAGGGAGAGAAATCCTTTATTTGTAGGTTCTCCTCTGTCCTAGACAAATGCGCCATGACAATAATATATCCAAACACGAGCACGTGCATGAATGAGTGCTAAGTAATTAATAAGTAAATGAAATCAAACAAAAAGTGGCTTCAAATATTTCTTGATATTAATAAAGTGTCTCTGTTTTGCCAAATAGTTACTAGAATATTATAAGCAGAGGAATGCCATGATAATATTTATGTTTTAAACAACAAACTCATTAATCACTTGGGATATATGCTAAGCCTACTTACCTAAATGTGCTGTGTTTATGCAAAATCTACTTCTCAATTATTCCTAGGAATTAAGATTTTATTCTGCATGGACTTTATAACTGCAGCCTTTATTATCCATAGCAATAATTACATTTACTAAAGACTGAACATATGACATGGGAGAACTACAAAAGTATTCCAATTAGATCCTAAAAACTGATTTTCACCTATAAATAGACTACTTCATTTACTTAAATATTAAATCCAAATTTGAATCTAAATGATATCTTCAAGGATTGTTATAAACAAGAGAATCATAGATGCCAGAGCTAAAGAATCATAAACGAACACATGGGTACTGGTACTTGGTTCAATTGGGCATCCAACAGATTGTTATGGTATAAAGAAATAAAAATTCCCCTGTAGTTTTCTGAAGATCAAGGGGAGCTTCTCTCTCCTATTTGGGAGCTGCCAATCATTGCTTTCTAATGAATATAAGATGGAGGTTGATGGTTAATAAAAAATATATGACTTGCTCACTGTATGTCTTAAAAGGCAACATATAATGAAAATATTAATCAATGAAAAGGCCAGGTATTAAAGAATACTGAAGGTACATAATTACAATACACAAATATCACACAAAAAATAAAGCTACATCATAATGACGAAAGACAAATCATTACCCTTCAAAGGCAGCTTCTAACAGTGTCTAAAAATGCAAACCCTAAGTTTTGTTAAAAAAATTGGTACCTGTATAGACATCTTTATTTTAGCAGCTTTATTAAAATATAATTTATAAACATAAGAATCTTTATATGAAATCAGTATAGTTTGGTGAGTTAAGACAAAGTCCATGTGTATACTCGGAATGCGTACTGATCTACTGCCCAAGGTTCAACAGATTACCTAGGCCTCCTCACTGACACCCACATTCAGGGAGTCTTAATCAGTCCCATGCTGGATTCTGATCAGTCCCATGCTGGAACTAATGGAATTTGGAAGCCCACTTCCCGTAGAGGGATACTCTCTCAGCCTAGCCACATGAGGGAGGGTCTAGACCCTGCTCCAAATGATATGACAGACTTTGAATATCCCCATGGAAGGCCTCAACCACCCTGGGGTGCAGAAAGGGGATGGGATACAGGGACGGTGAGGGTCAGGGTAAGAGTGGAGGGAGAGGGAACTGGAAGTGACATGTAGATGATTGTTTCTAACTTAAAAAAAAGGTAAAATGAATATGCTTAACAGAAGGATTTGTGTAATGATTTATAAAACATTGGGATAACCTCTATAGTATACATGAACACAATATCTTATGTGAGGTCATCAAAATATCCTTATTATCACCAAGCAAAATACATTATTAATGAGTTTTCCTTCTTGATTTCATTTTGATGGAAGTAAAATAAAATCTTAAAACTTAAACAAAAACAGAATACCACTGATGTTCATTGCAATCTTAAAATGAACAAAGGTGGAGGCATCACACCCTGTGACTTTAAATGTATTTTTTCACAACTATTCTGATCTTATGCTGAATTTTCTATCCAGAACACAAAATGGGCCTCCCGTTATATAGGTTTTCTTTATTCTTTTCAGGAATGTTACTTAATTTTCATAGCAGAAAATTTTTACTTCTACTATATATTTTGCCTCATTATTTTAGTCACACTATAAAGAATGGAAATTATATAAGTTTCATTGTCAATTATTAATTTAGGGCAATTAATTTACCTAAATTCACATATTAATAGTTTATTTGTTACTGATCTCTTTCTGTTTGTTAAGGTTGTTAAGGTGGTGTTTTTTGAGCCTTATCATATTGGCAAGTTATATGAGCATTACTTATTCAAACAAGTGTTTTTAATGCCTCCATTACTCTCCTGGTATATCAAAACACCCATGTTAACATACTCATTATTGTCCTATAGGACTATTTATCCTTGTTCATTTACCATATTCTCTTATTCTAAAGCTTTTATAAATTCAATTTATTATGTTTAGTGATTCTTTTATCTATCAAGTCTGCCCTTAAGCTCATAAAAACTATTTAAAGTACTATACATTTCAATTCCAAATGGTATGTGTGATCACTTACTTATTGTCATTAAGATTATGTTATTTTGATTTAGACAAAATTGCATTTGCCCATGTGATGGTATTGGCTAGTAGGATAATTTGAGTCTCTTCTAATATGCTTGACACCTTAGTCAATTGAGAAACAATCTCTATTGTATGTTTGTTCTCCCAATAATGGTTCATAGTTACTCCCTCTTTTTGCATATTTTGTTCATTTGCTCTTGAAAATTGACATCTAAAATTATGTTCCCTTTCCGTTTTTTGTTCCCTGGGCTGTTTATCTTAAAGTTTTAACAACTTGTCAGTATTAACTCTGTGGGATTTGTCTTTCTATATTGTAGAGCTAATACTACATATTCTTAGTTAAAACAAATAGAAATGAATCAGTGGTTATTATGGCTATATTTTAAAAAGTAAACACAGTTTAATTGATATCAAGCAACATTTGCTCAGCAATCATACTAAATACAGTAGGACTTTCAACTTTTGCTTTTAATTCTTAGAGGGGAAAAAAGGTAAAAATAAAAATATAGATGTCAAAGCATTATGTCGTTTAGTTTTAAAGGTAATAAACACAAGTAGGAGGATAGGGAATTTTTATACAGCATTTTGTTGACAGGTTTACTTAATTGATTAATTTTCTATTCAAATTACTCTTACTTTCTTCTGTCTAGTGTAGAGGTTATTTGCCCTGGCCACACCAAAGAAATCAGTAAATAGAAACAGTAGTTTTTGTCACTAAATAACTTTGACCAATAAAAATAATTGTAAAGTTAGAGTCTGTTTCTTACATGTAATCATAATTAGGTTCCATATCTCATGTAACCCACAGAGTTATACCACCACCGCCATCAACAAAAAATAATCTAGCAATGAAAACCATTGTAAGGAATTCTGGCTTTAATTGTCTTTTTAACACTGAAAGACAGTGATGGTTGTTTGCTATCCACTCCAGGATTCCTTCTTCTCTGAAACTCTCCACAAATGACAGAAAAATCAATGAAATGATGCCTAATGGCATTCTGCTATACTCATAGATCGGTGCCTTATCCAGTCGACATCAGAGAGGCTTCCTCAGGAAGCAGATGTTAGCAGGTTCCGAGACACAGAGACAGACATTATGCAGAGAAAAAGTCTATACTGCAAATCTCCATCAAGTCCCTCCCCTCAGAGATTGCTGAACCCTGCAGAAGAGGGCATGAAAAGACTGTAGGAGTCAGGTGGATAGAGGACAGCATTTGCACATGGCCAACTGAATCAACTAAGCAGGGCTCATATGGGCTCACAGAGACTGAAGTGGAAAGCATGGGGCCTGCATGGGTCTGTGCCAGGTCTTCTATGTATGTGATGGCTTGGTGTTCTTGTGAGATTCCTAACAGTTGGAGGTGAGTCTCTAACTCTCTTGACTTCTATTAGAATTCTTTTCCTTTTTGGAGTGTTGCCTTGTACAGTCCTGTTGTATATTGTTTTGATCTGTCTAGTGATCATCTCTGAGGGGTTTCTAAAGAAGAAAAAGGGGGAGTGGGTTGGGGAGTGGGAGTTGTAGGGGAGCTGAGAGAAGTGGAAGGAGAGGAAACTGTGGTAGGGGTTTTACTGTATGAGAGAATATATTTAATTTTAAAAAAACAAAAAGAGAAAATGCCATTCCTTGCCATTGCTAAGGAAATTTCTCTTCACAATCAATGATAGTAATACAGAGATGTAGAGCTGCTGATTGTGCTGGGATAATGTGACAGTTTTGTATTCATCTAAGGGATATCTAATTGTGTATGGATAGTCTACAATCTTTTAGTCAATACATTTTGACCAGTTTTTGGGGCTCTATGTTAAGCACTATATACTTTAAAAGGAAGCTTCTCTCAGAAGAGTTGAGAGATGATATAATCAAGGTATATAAAGATATATGGCAGTTTATTCCTATATCCATTTATCAAAATCATAGTAGTAGGTTCTACAGAGGGCTTCTGAACTGTCTAGTCACAGGATCTTGGCTGGATAGGGATGGCAGATGTGAGTTTCATCTTGTGAAGCAGGCCTCAAATCCACTCAGAAAGTTGGTAATGCCCACAGCATCCATGTCATGTGGTACTATATTTCCAAGCCACATGGTGTTGCACTGAAGTGCTCAGTTTGTTAAGAATATTGATTAGTTCTCTGGTAGTGTGCAAAGTGCCTTCCAGGACAAAAGAAATCTATTCAGGACAGATGAAACTTCGAGTTCAGTACCACCTTGATTTCTCTGTGATTTGTGACTTACTTACCTAAAATACTTTACAACAGGGTCTTTCTACTAATTTCTGGAGGGTAATCAAGAGTGATTGCAGTACACTGTGATGTTTGAGGATCTATTGTGCCTCATTGATTGACTATTCCAAAAGCACTAACCCATACCTCACACTGTACTGCCCTGATCTCAATTGTTTTAATACATTTAGTAATATTTTTAAAAGATTGATTTAATATCATTTTATGTATAAGGGTGTTTTACCTCTTTTCATAATTGTTTACCACATGCATTCAGTGACTGAAGAGGCAAAAAGGTGGCTTTTGTTCCTCTGTGATTAGAGTTATAAATGGTTGTTAACTACTGGGAACCAAACCTGAGACTTCCACAAGAATAACAAGTGTTCTTAACAACTCAGCCATCTCTCTAGCTCCTCACCATCTTTTAAGTTGATTTATTCTTGCTACAAGGCCTGAGGTACATCATTAAGTTAATTATTTAAGATCACTCTGATTTTTGAAATACCTGTTTAGTGTTACAATATTTCTTCTTAGGACAGCCTTCATCATATAACACAGATTTAGGTAGGTAGCGTTTTAATTTACATTCAGTACAATTAATTTCTTACCAAACTTAATTATGTTGACTGTTCAGATAGTTCAGAAGAAATGCATTTACGAAAAGGCATTAGTAAATATTAAGCATTTTCTCTTATTTCTTAGAACATGCAAATGTTCTTTCACTCAAGTATAATTTGGTGATGAACACAAATTTCTCTAGGCTAAGTTTACAGTGCCTGAATTTTGTACAACTTGTTTTGCCAAATACCCTTCTATACTTACTCATCTGTGAATGTTTTTACTTAAGAGTTTTTCTAAATTAACTTTGGATTTAGACAACAGAAAGGAGCAGAATATAAAGTAATGTCATATTTCAGAAGTTACCTACTCTTACCCTAAATTTAAACAATTAATTTATATACATGCTATTCAATAGCCATGGTAAGAAGTCTTCCAAAGAAATAGACTCATTTATCATGGAAACGAGGATTGCAGTTTTTGCAATTCTATCTCATCAATTTATGTAATATCAATTAACTATAAAAATTAGAAAATAACAATAGTTGGCATAAAACATTTGGAAGACATACAATAATACTTGGCATGTATTTTTTATTTAATGGAACGAGCCAATACACATAGTACTGGAAAGAATAGTAAAAATCGTTTTAAAAATATCTATTCTACTCTTCTGTTTAGTTCAAAATCAGATTGCCAGTGTTTCTAAATAAGAGTGAAGAAGTTAGTGTGACTTGGTGAGTAAGTGTAATATAAGTTATTCAAGAGTCATTTTCACTATCAGTCAACACAACAGTATATTTGGCTCTAATTGCTCTGCTTTGCCTTAACCTGTCAAGTTGCAAATGAAAATAAAACAATGTCATAAAAGGATTAACTATTAAGGTAATTTTTCAAAGTCTTATGATGAAGATTTCAAGAATCATCACAGAACAGACGGGAAGAGAACAGATTTTCCAAGAACACCTGTGGATAATAACTCTAGGATCTAACTGATCTCTCCAAAAATAGTTTTTCATAACATGGAATAAATCTAAAGCCTCATCTGGATATAGGCTAGATGCATAAGAAATAATATTTTTAGGGTTATTCTTAGTTATTTCATCCAAAGTAAATTGTAAAGGGTACAGTAACAATGATATAAATGTAGAACTTCTTTTAAAACAGTGCCAAATTTTGCTATAAGCAAGGGATACTACATTTATTTGTCTCATAAGTGTACTATATTCTAAAGAGCACCTAAAAGATCGTTAACTTAATTCATTTTACTGTTTAAAATTGGAAAGGAGAAAACCCAATTTTAGTCTTTCATTCTGTAGATGTATTCTAACATATGTAACAATGTCCAGGTTCAGTGTAAAGGTTTAAATGTTCAGCTTAATTTGAATGTGAATACAAACTTTCACTGTTTGAATTAAAGCAATATTTATTGGATGTTTATAATTTATCAACTTTTGTCTGAATATTATGAATTATATGAATAAGAATATGATACTTCCATGCTCAAACTAGGTATGAAACATAGTGTATCTATAAAATAGTATACTAAAAGAAGAAAAAGTATACAGGAAATATACTTGTTCCTACTTGGGACAAGGTCAGAGTTATATTAAAATTGTGCTTTGATAGATGGCTTGGAGTTTGTAGAAATCACAATAAAGGGAAAAATTTCAAGCAAATCAAATGGATTTGGAAATGCTAAATGAGAGAATACAATATGATTTGCTGAGTTATTTAAAGTGATGGTCAACATTACCAGAAAACTAAGGCCTTATTCAGCTCCATTCTACTAAATGTAGCAAGCTAAGGCAAGTAGAAAGTTAGAAGGCAACAACATATGCACGCAGAACAAGCCAAAACAGAGACAGGTAATGCCCAATTGAATATAGATTAAGGACTGTGGATTTGGATAAGCATTGTGGTGGTTTGAGAGAAAATGGCCCCCAAAGGGCATGATGCTCTTAGGAGGTGTGGCCTTATTGGAGTGGGTATGGTCTTGTTGGAGGAAATTTGTCATTGTTGGGGCAGACTTGGATACCACTCAATGTCACAGTCTACTTCCTTTTGCCTGATATCAATATGTAGCAGCTCCTTCTCCAGCACCATGTCTGCCCATATGCTGCCATGTCCCCTGCTATGATGATAATGGACTGAAAGTCTTAACTCTATTATGTTCCTTCATACAAGTTATAGTGGTCTTGCTGTTTCTTTGCAATAGAAAACTTAAATAAGACAGGCATCCTGATTCAAACATTTGATTATATGCATAATCTTTGTCAAAGAAGTTGACCTCTGTAAAATTAAAAATAGAATACAATCTATCTCACAGTTATTGCAAGGGTTATATGAGTATAATACAACATGCCAGACATTATCACATGTTATTGCCACTCCTACCTTCATCCTTTCCCTCACCATCATTGTCATCATCACCATCAAACAAGGGTCTATATGAATATATCTATGTTAACTGTTTATAGGGAAACAATCACTGAATATGAGTGAAATAGAACAGATATGGTAAAATGAAGATGATGCTTGCCTATCGAAAGCACTGGTTTTCAAACATTTTCATACATATGCATCTCCTAGAAACCCCATGAAAGAAATACAATTTCTTAGATTTTGCATTTTTGTAACTTACAGGTAATTATTGGACTATACAAGAGATGGTACTTTAACTAGTGTGTTTGAAACATCTATTAGCCAAAATGGATGATGTCAAGAGAGAACATAGGAAATCATGCCAAGTAGCTGGAATTTATTAAAAAGAAAACAAAGAAACAAACAGAATTCTTATTTTTTAAATGAGTTATCTCAATATTTAAATGTTAATTCTTTCAGAAAAGGGCTCCTAGAAACAAATGTATACATTCTATCTGGGTTCAGGCTGTGTGGACTCAGTTTGTAAACTCTGAACTAGATGATGTAAGAGTCTACATCGAACATAGTGATGAAAAACTTTTGAAGTTCAACTATACACTAACTAGACTGCAGGTGAGAATAAGCAATACTGAGTATAGAATGTGAATGTATGAGAAGGCTTTGAACACTGTTTTATATCAGTTGGACATCCACATTTAAAGACTGTATACATGGTGAAGAGATTTGGCATCATGTTAAAATTTTCAGCCATTGTTCTTGAGAAATGAAATAGTTGAAAAGTTACTTGGTTTAAAGTAAAAGCAGAAAGCTGTTTTAGTTAAGAAAGTCTGCATTAAGTGCTAATTAGAAACTCTTAAAAGAAAGCAGTTATGTTACAAGGACTACACAGACAAATATGAATTGCTGTTGGAGATTTTCAAGAAGGGATCCTAGAAGTGTGACTTTATTGAATTAGACAAAGTTCATTGCTAATTAACAGCATTCATTTGCAAGGAAACAGTGAACTAAGTTCTTTAAACAACAATTTATTCACTTAAGTACATTTAAGAATGGATCCCTTTGTTTCATTTGTATTGCCAATTTTCTTAGATAAAGTAGCATAGATCATATACAGGTAATTTCTTCCTGTAGAGAGGTTTAAATAAATAGTAACCACTGATCAGACAGTCAGCCTCATACTATGAGGACTATTGAATATGCCAAGTCTAACTTTCAAATTCTATGTACTCTGAAAGAGATCATTGCAAAATTAGCATATAAACATTATTTATCCTGAGACTGTTTGCCAGGAAAGGTCAATATTCCTTTAAGAGTGCTACTGTTCATCTGCCAGTCTCTGCATATGCTTTCCTCTAAAGAAAATGAGGAGTGCATGGAAGATGGTTAATTCCAAACAAGAGCCAGGATAACCCCCAAGAGTTCGGGACTATCAAGCACGGGGCCTGAAGTAGCTCCACTAAACAAGAACAAAAGATGTAATTCATTACAACATTGAGTAAAATGAAAAAAAGAGTCTTTGATTCACAATAGCATCATCCAAGGCCAAAAAGATAAATACTTATAAAAGCAGAATAAAATAATGGTCTAGCATACTATCGGATCAAAATTAGGAAACCTATTATTTCATAAGTCTTAATGTAATAACTGGTTAAGGAGGGATCCAAAATGCATTGTAATGCTAATGTATAACTTAATACTAAATTTGTATGTGTATGATATATATATATAATTTCCAATAGTTATCACCTTAATAAAGTGATGACACAATTTCATATTATGTATCCCGATAAATGTTACAGTATATGGTATTCAGTATCCTATGAGACTTATATTTGCTAAGCAAGGAAACAAACGAAATTTAATTTGGGTCATTTAATGACTTGCCTAGACCCAACATGCAGTTGACAAGAAAGTCAGAAAATATGGTGCAAATTAAATGGCACACCAAGGGGATAAACAGAGAGATACAGACCTTTTTAAAAGCTACTGGTGCATAATTTTTTGAATGTCAGTATCAGTTTAGAGAAAGTGAGGTGAAAGATACTTTTGATGTAAATGGAAGAAAGTAATAAAATACATAAACTAATTGGGATATTATAAAAATTCAAGAAATGTTTAACCTAATGTAGACATTCTAATAGTGTCTGTATGTTAAGTGATAAGACATTTTAAATTTTCTTGTGAGTTATAAACACATGGACCTATATGGCATGTCTTTATTCTAAGTTGAGACATGCTCAGCAATAACAGGATTTAAGCTTCCTTGAAGACAAAATGCGTATGAAGTTATATTATATTCTTCATTAGAGAAGACAAAGCAGAAGACTGAAGGAGTAACATGAGGAGGGACATCACGAAGATGCATCTATGGCAAACAAGTGCTGATTCTGAGAAATTAAGAAGAGAATTGAGGGAATGTAGACAGTCAATATTCTATTTTCCACTTTTGTATTTGCAACATTTTTTAATAAAAATGTAAGAAATAACCTGTGAAATGTTGCAACAGATAAAGTCTACTATATAAGCCTGACAACCATAGTTTGAGCTCAAGTAAAGATAGAAGCAGAGAACATAAGTCACAAAATTGTCCTCTGACATACATGTGCAATGACAGGTGTATGCACACACATTGTGCATATATAAACAAAGTAAAAAGAAAGGAAGGAAAGAAGAAAGGAAAGAAATTGAGAAAAGGGCAAATTCAAATAATATATTAACTAAGCATATTTTAAATCAAGAATATGTATTCCTCAGTAAGGATAATGTAGTAATTGTGTAAATACCGGAAGTTTTATCATCTATCTAGAATGAGGATGAAATATAATTCCATTAGACAAATTTTAGTACTAAAAGTTATAATCCAGGAATTACATAATTTAAAGGTTAAGAATTTCATTTCTATTTCCTGTGACATGACTTCCCTCTTGGTCAGTGTTATATCAGAAAACACTATCCTAAATCAAATACTCTTCATGATGCTATCAGCAAGTCACTCCCTGAGGCTTGGTTTCCCACATTCCTTTGACATGTACATCTTCTGGACTTTTAGAAGCAAAAGATTTTATGAGGATATACAGATATGTCAAAATGATTGCATTGAAATAAATCTTGGTACCAAGAAAAATGGTATATATATATATACATATGGAGTTATATGAGCAATTTTGTTAAATTCATGATTCCTAACACTAACTTAATACTATAAAATATACCAGAAATCCAATTACATAAAAACATTTATAAAATTCTTACAATATTTTGTGATATAATATGTGTCCTTATTATGATTATGTTAAATGATATGTAGACGTAATCAGTATTGATTTTTTGAGGGATATAAAATAATGTCTTATGTTCTTGAGTATAGAAGAGAAACTATAGTTTATAATGAAATCCCAATTAGATATTTTGTGAGCAATTAGAAAACAGAAGCTTTAAGCTTCTAAAGATAGTGTAAGGTTTACAAGTTACCCTTTGTTCAATATGTATTATATATATGTAATCAAGTATCACACTGTACACTCTAAATATGTACAGTTACTACATGTTAATATGAAATTTTACAGTGTTTAACGAGCTAGAAACGTTAATTACTCTAATTTGAAGCATATAACCTATAACTATATATGATAACCAAATTATCATACTATACTAAATATACTTTGAAGCTAAACTAATAGAAAGAAAAAATAAATATAATCATGTAAAATATCCTAAGATAGTTAGAGTAACTTTCATGACATGAAAATATTAATGATTTCACAATTCAAGTGTTATTGTTTCTTTGTTGACTTTTGGCCAACATTCAGAATGGAAAAAATGCTCAATCCTATTTTGGCATTAGTGAGAAAAAAGATGTATGTTTTTCTATTCAAGGCTGTGGCATCTCTTGAATTCTATTCACAGAAAAAAATTTTTTAAAAAAGTGTTCCCATTAAGGTTTTATTTGCTTTAACTTACAACTTCCTTTCAGAGCAAACACATTTTAATTTACATCTCATTGTTCATAACAATTACTTTGTTGTCTACTATCATCTGTAAATCTAAAAATAATACCAGTCTCCTCTGTTACATGACTGGAGAAGCAGGGAAATTTCCATGGTAAATTGTATCATGACCAATAGATTACATTTTATACTTCATTTAATTAATTGATGTTATCCAGTATTTAAACATTTCAGATCATTTTCCTCTAATTATTTCAGATAAGTTACATTATCAAAGAGAAGGGTCTAAAATTATATAACAGTAATGCTTCAAATAAGATGGATATTTATTTTGAAATTACTTCCTATGCATCCTAGACTAAAGAATGTTCAGTATTTCTAATTTAAAGATCACTACAAATAAAAAAAAAAACCACTGTTATGTAGCATAGGCATGTGATTTGCTCTTTTTTTTCTGCTTTCTTTTTTTTATTTTTTTTTATTCTTTTTTTTAAAATTTAGATAAGAAACAAGGTTGCTTCACAAGTCAGTTCCAGGTCCCTCTCCCTTTCCCTCCCCTCCTCCCGTGCCCTCCCCCATCCCCCCCCCGTTATCCCCTCGTTCCCCCAGGGAGGGTGAGGCCCTTCATGGGGGTGTCCATAGTCTGTCATTTCATATAGGGCAGGGCCTAGACCCTTCCCCAAGAGTTCAGGGTGAGAGTGCACCTCACATTGTTCTATTGAGCCTTGGGCAGCAGATCAGTACCCATCCCAAGTATACACACGGACTTTGGACTCCCATAGAACAATGTGATTTGCTCTTGTGTTATGAATAACTTCTGTTTCCTTTTCCATTGGTGTTGCACAGAAAAAAAAGGCTATTGATTGCCAATAGTTCCATGATTACAGTCCTTCTAAATTTCATGTTAACATATTATTGTTGAAATATTACTTTACTTACACTTTTGCTACTGCAGATTTTTAAATAGCAGTGAATAAACTGGAAGAACCTACCAGTCACTTAGTTTGAAACGTATTTGCCTTTCACAAAGTTTGACTTACACAAAAATTTCAAGGAACTCTGACAGTAAACTGATCTGAGTTGGTATCTGATCATGAAAACATGTAATATGGAATTGACAACTATAAATGCCAAGTCTTTAAAAACTTAAGGACCCCTGTTCTTGAATTTTTAAAAGTACATTATCTAATGTATGTTAAAATTTTCAAAGAAGAGTATCTTTTCTAATCAATTCTACCCATTATTGAGCTGTGATTATCCTACAATTTGGATACTTTATGACAAAGTCAGTACGTAGTAGTTTCACAAAATTAGATGAATATAAAATTTCAGAGATTTTTGGTGAACAGATATAGTGTTCCAATAGTTATTTGTAAACTATAATTTCCATTTATAACCCAAAACTTATATACAAGATTTTAACCACTAAGGTTAACATCAGAAAAATAGGAATATGTTTTGTTCAAACACTATATATTCAAGTATTTATAAACTTACGAACAACTATTTACATAAAACAATCTTCTAATAAATTTTATCATCAATAGAAGGTCTTCATTAAATATATGTTATAATATTTTATGGCAGTATTATTAATCTATTCATTTCTTACAATCTTATTTTTACTACATTGAGCCCACATCAGAAATGACACTATTATATGGCTTTAAAACTGCTTGCACATAAATATATTAGCTTATTTAATTAATTGAATACTTGTATGATTAATACCATGATTTCAATCAAGAGAAAAATGGTAGAACTTCTCAAGGAATTTAATTAGAAACAAATTGGGGTCTTTATCTCAAAATAATAAAAATATTTTAAAATTGAGATTAATATAAAGATGCATTTAGATTATATTATTTTCCCCACCTCGATGATATCATTTTAACATTGACAAGTTTTGTATTCATACATAATGTATGCATGAAAACTCATATGTCTGTATTATTATGTATGTCTGTGTATTTTGCAGATCATGTTTGGGATGTAGTGACTCAGCCACAGAACTGAGTTTACACCATTGATCATAATTGTCTTATTTGTAAATAAAGGCCAAGTACTCCTTTATGCAGTAAGAAGCACTAGCATCCATAACTGGAATCATAATTCCAAATCTAATGCATAAGTTTTCTGTGCACTGCAATTCCAACAGCATACACTGACTTCCAGTGTTTCAATACATTCTTAGGGAAAGTTAAATAGTGACTGAATAGAACAACATTTTCAGATACCTTGGTTTTCTTTTTCCTTTTACATTTGAACATTTTTGACCTAAGTAACTTTTCAAGAATCCAGTAGCAACTACAGTTGAACTTTAAATACAATCATGCTTTTATAGTAAAATTCCAACGCATTGCTGTTAAAATCTTATCACTCACCTATCATTTCTACAAAACACTCATTTATAATTGCCTTTTCTCATTTTGTGGAGAAAATATACTTGAGATTCAGTTCGACAAATTTGGGATACACTGAAGATACACACATTAGGCAATCATATGAGATGTTTCTATCACACTTGGAGGTTTACAACAACTGATAAATGCTAGAAAGCAAAAAGTGTGCATTTAGTACCTAAGAAAACTACCAGAAAATGTCTTTGTTACTATTGATTAACATGCTGGACTTCTTGACATGAGTACATGTCTCCCATCTTATGATCTTTTACAAATTGATAGCTTTTTCAAAGAACAGTTTACATAGCTCTGCTAAAAATCTGTCTCCCTACCTCTTTTTCCTTTCAGCCAGCTGTTTGCAGATCTCGTGCCACCGCAGACTCAAGCTTCCTAATTTTTCCTGTAGAATACTGGCATCTGTTTTTGAAGACTGTTGAATTATTTCTTCCCCAGTTGTATTCAGTATTTTGACAACAGTTTGTCGCTGCCCAATGCCATCCTGAAGTTCCTGTAAGCCACAAAGTGACAAAGCAAAATTGAAACCCCAAGTCCTTTCATTTGAAAAAAAAGTTTAAACAACATACTCCTATGTGCCTTAAACCGAGAGAGGAAGAAATAGAAAAGCTCCCAGTGAAAGCTGCTCTATGCACTTGATATGCCCACATTCAAAGGATACAAGCAAGAAAGACACCTTTCATGTCAGTATACCTACTCCCTCTTAGTTCAGGTGGAGGTTTTGTTTTGTAAGCTTGTCAGCTAGAGGATCTTATCATGTCCTACAAATCAATTAGCTGGAAACTTTCACAAGAGCAAATTCGATTTCTTGTCCCCACAAGGATGCTCTATGTTTAATAGTCTATGAAGTGTGGTAAAATTTAAACATGAACCAAGTATTTGGACTTCTTAGTTGGTTGTTAATACAAAGGTGAAAAAGGACAAACATACTTTAGTTATAGTATTTTTTAAAACCTTCTAGAGCTTTAAAAATAATTGTAGCTACTATATTAAAGCCATTTATTTCAAATTCTGTTTGCACCAATCTATTTTGCATTATAAAGCCACATAAAACTGAAAATTAACTGCTTTCAGGGGCAACCCATCAAGAAACCTCTAATGTACAGTAATAAATCTGAAAATAATCTATAGCTACCAGAACAGTTTAATGAGTCATTGGTGGTGTCAAGCTTTAGTATATTCTACTTTTTATCCTAAATGAAAATGTAAGATTAAAGTATCAGAAAATTATTCCATTAAGAAAGAAATGATTACAACCAAGTATGCATAAAATGAGAATGATTTTTTTACCATTAAAAATACAAATCACATTCCTTTTCTGTAAACCTATTTTAAGATATAATGTATAATTTTTAAGGAAAATAACACTGCTAAATCTATAGTACAATGTAAGACTTTTAGACACTTGCATATTAAAATCTAAATGGCTCCAAATTCCTTGTATTACTGTCAATAAACTAACAGTACACTGATTATTCTTGCTCATACATACAATACAAATGATTTAATATTCATATATCCCTTTACTTGTTCATGCAATACCAGCTTCACAATAGACATTTATACATATCTACCAAGTCAATCCATCAAAATTGATCTTAAAACTTAATTATCTCTCATTAGTGTCAAACTATTTTATTACTTTCACATTTTACAAATTGTATATTTTATATGCATGAGCATTTATTTGCTTTAATAAGTTTATGTGCACCACGTAATTGAATGTGCCTGAAGATGCTAGAAGGGTGCATCAGATTCTCTAAGAATAGAACCTGGGCCGGGCATTGGTAGCGCACGCCTCTAATCCCAGCACTCGGGAGGCAGAGGCAGGCGGATCTCTGTGAGTTCGAGGCCAGTCTGGTCTACAAAGTGAGTTCCAGGACAGCCTCCAAAGCCACAGAGAAACCCTGTCTCGAAAAACCAAAAAAAAAGAATAGAACCTGGATTTTCTGCAAGAGCAGTAAGTTCTCTTAACCACTGAGCCACCTCTTGGAGCTCCTACTTTTACCTTTTCAAATATAAGGACTTTGGTAGCATACTTCTTGCAATCAAATAACCTCAAAAATACTCAAAATATAGTAACATCTTGATTTAGCTGTAATGTTACAGCACTATAAAAATGAAATCATGCCTTCTTCAACTTTTACAAGCTGTCTTAAACATACTCCTGACTGTCCATGAAATATGATGTAGTAAACATATCATGGTCCCTTGCAACTAACTGACCTGACCCTTTGGTTGCATTTTACTCTTTCAGAACTGTTCAGATCACCGCTTCAGGTAACTGCAATGATTGCTTGGTAACAAGATACTAGTCTTACCCAACTGTGCCTGTGTTCTTATTACAATAAAATAATACAAATAAGGTCACCTGCTATGTCTTACTCAGACTCTGGCACATAAGAAGTTTCAGGCAATATCTTTTCAGTGAATGAATAAAACTATTAATAAAGAAAAATGAGACAAGAATGGAAAGACAAGAATAGTAAAAGAGATGAATGTTATGTAATCCCATAAACCCCACCACTATGGAATCATTGGACTGCTAAACGTATCATAAAAATGTGTAATTTACTAGGTTTTAGGTAGAATATGATCTAGTTGAAGATATTAGATACAGTTTTAAGTTACAATTTCTTATACACAATAAGACAGAGACAGCAAAGTTCTTAATACATGATAAATTATATGAGGGATAAGATAAGCAGTAGAAAGCATAAAAAGATTCTAAAGGAGTTTGGAAATTGATAAATGGTTACCATTTAGGCACATGGAGATGCAAGGAGCCCAAGAGGATGTCAAAATATAAGATATTTTGTGGACAATATTCATTATAAGGGTTATGGAGCTGAGTTTATGTTGCTGTTATGAGAGTGTGAGTGTAAGCAGAGTTGTAATCGTAGGTATATATTGTGGATAGACATAGCATATCTTATTTTTATTAGGGAGTTCATAATTCATGGAAAGTCAATTGAAGACAACTCAATTTCTAGCTGCGTTTGGTGGAACTCTTCTGTAATATCAGCAACTGCCACATTGGAGATAGAGGTATTATGGATCAGAATGTTTAAAGTTATCCTTAAATGCATAGTAATTTAAAGGCAGCCTGAGCTATACCTTGATTAAAAATTAAAAATTAAAAAGGAAGGAAGTAGGAAATGAGAGGGAGAGAGACAGAAGCAGAGAAACCCTTCTACTTTGAAAAAATTCCATAAGTACCAAGCCCTTTGGGATACTGAATTATATATATTAATATATATATATATTATAAACAAGCTTGTTTTTCATGTCAGTTCCAGTTCTCTCTCCCTCCGTGCCTCTCCTGCCACCCAGCGACCCCCTATCCCATCCCCTTTCTGCTCTCCAGGGAGGGTGAGGCTGTCCATGGGGGAATCTTCAAAGTCTGTTATATTATTTGGGGCAGGGCCTAGGCCCTCTCCTGTGTGTCTAGATTGAGAGAGTATCCTTCTGTGTGGAGTGGGCTCCCAAAGTCCATTCATGTCGTAGGGATAAATACTGATCCAATCCTAGAGGTTCCATGGATTAACTAGACCTCCATGTTCAGAGAGTCTGAGACAGTCCTGTGCTGGTGGTTTCCCAGCCAGGAAAATCAGAGTTATTCTTCAGAAAGGAGGGGATAATGTTGATGCAGACTATATAACTAAATCTAGGCATCTAGTAGATAAGTTATGGAAGCTAAACTATAAATTTGATTAAAAGTCAGGAAAGAAAAACCTGGAAGTATTATGAAATATTAAATAAAATTGTTAGGGTTTGCAAGCAACTAGAATCATGCAAGCATGTGTGAGGTTCCTGAAGTTAAAAACTTTACCCAATCGAGTAAGCATGGATGCAGTTAGAAGGGAATAAGATTAGATTTCATGTTTATACTACCACATAGTGTTCAACACTACTCAAATTACTCAGTAGAAAAAACAATGGAATCTTGAAATTAGCAGGGAAATGGATAGCTCTGGAAGAAACCATCCTGAGTGAGGTAACCCAGTCGCAAAAAGACAAACATGGTATGTACTCACTCATATATGGATTTTAGACATGGATCAGGATAGTGCCAGTCTGCACTTCCACTGATAGAGAGTCTGGGAAACAGGAAAGAACCTAAAAGATATGCATATATGCATAATACCCAAGAGAAGAGGATTGAGACAAGATCCCCTGAATGGATGGGGAACACGCCGAATACAGATTAGGCACCAGAGCGACCTCGAGTGATCTAAAGGGATAACACCAATTGGCAAGCTAAGCAATAGTGGAGAGACCACCTCGAATGCCCATTCCTGATAATGAACTTGATGTCTATAACCATCCGGGAGCCTTCATCCTGTGACTGATGGAAGCAGAGGCAAACACACAATTAATCACTGAACTGAACCCAAGAAAGCCAGTGACAGAGAGAGAGGAGTGATGAGCAAATTGGCAAAGAATGGGCTGGCAAAACCAGCAGAGACAGCTGATCTAAACAGGGGAGAGCTCTTGGACCCCAGACCGACAGCGGGGAGGCCAGCATGGGACTGATCTAGACCCCCCAAATGTGAGTGTCAGCAAGAAGGCCTGGGCAACCTATGGGGCCCTGAGCTGTGGATCAGTGTCTATCCCTGGTATACAAACAGTCTTCGTGTGCCTATAGCACAAAGAGGGATGCTCTCTCAGCCTGGACTCTTAGGGGAGTGCCTGGACCCTACCCAGAGTAAAATGACAGACTCTAGATATCCCCTATGTGGAAGGATTTGGCAATAGGGTGGGAGGGTGGGGGGAAGGGGAGTACGGGAGGAGGGGAGGGAGAGGGAACTGGGATTGACATGTAAAACAATCTATTTAAAATTAAAATAAGAAAATATGCAAAAGAAAAAAACTCATACTTTGAAAAATGCCCAGGGCACACAATAAACACACAAGAACCTCCTGAACTCATTATTATTAGATGGATCAGAATTGTAGAATAGGACCCGAATTTGAGAGGTATTGTGGGGTAACAAGGAAGGAGTTGGAGGGAGGTTGTATTACCAAAATAAAAATATTTATGAATTAATTATCAAAATCAAATTTAAAATGATAAAAAGGAACTCCTGGAGATCTAATTAAATTGAAAATTCAGACTCACTGTCTCGAAGAAGAGGCTAATAGTGCTATGACAGACAAAGCTTAGCATAGTAAGGTTGTAAAGTAAATGCCATGAGTCTTCTGTACTCAAGGAGTTTTTACTGCTGCATACAATGATAAAACCACTTTGGATTTCTTATGTCAAACCCTTCCTTTAGTATTTTGGATCTTAACTTTTTATCTACCAGTTGATGTCTATGGTGACTTTTACAGCTCAATTGTAGAACCACTAAGTATTTTATTATTTACATGTTGCAGATAAAATATAGAATTGTGTTGCTAAGAATATAATAATTACTTAAAATCATTTTTTTCTAAATCTCATTTATGCAGAATCCTAAATCAAAGCCTTTATGTTTTTTTTAACTTTACAAAAGAAGACCTCATTAAATAGTGTATTGAATTTGTTTGAGAAGATTTTGTAGCCAGAAGAAATATTTACAGTGTGTTTTACTTAAAAAGAATTTTAAGTGATAAAACATAAGAGAAAAATAATGGATCAAACAGGAAATACAAATTGTGTATGCTGTTTCATGCTTAGCTTATGAGGCACAAAAATATAGCATTCAACTTACAACATAAAACATAAAGTCTCAATCGACTTCATTTGCACAATTAAAACATTAATTTTATTTCTTTAGTGCATACATACTTTAAGCACTAAATTATTCATTAGTAATGAACATATTAAGCTTTGATATCATATTAATATTCTGTTGTCATCAGCGGTATCCTTATCTACTTTTTTAGCAATTAGCATTTAGTTTTAGTATTAAACAAAATGAAAATCATAATTAAATCTATTTGATTTTTCAAGTTAGGAAGCCTTTGTGATTTGATTCCAACATTTAAACATTCATTCTTAATATCAAACTTCCCCAGGGAGCTTTTTCAAAACACAAAAGCCCATATTCCCATGCCAACACTCTAGAAGCAGAATCTCAGTGCCTTGGAGTACAGTGCAAGAAAGATATTTCAAACTGATATAACTTGAAGGAAAGGTTCATTAATAAAAATGTAATAAAGATAAATGGAGGGATCAGGGAAGAACAAGGGCTATGTCTGTCTGACAACAACTGCATCACTCTTGGTCCCCTTTCTAATTAAGAAGGGAATTGAAAATATAGAAAATAACACTGTTACATGTGTTAAATTATTTTAAGTATGGTTAAAATGGGGGGAGGAAACAAGAAATACAAGGGAAGTAAAATGCTAATTGCTTAGAGATAGAAGAATATGAACTAGAGAATCCCTACCTTTTACTTGACACATTGAATATATTTTATAAAAGACTACTTGTAAAAACATTCCAAAGTAGTATAAAAATACAAGTAGTGGAACAAGATGCATCAAACAAGCAAAACCCAGTTAGGAGAAACTGTTCAATGCAATTATACATGAACTATGTTGAAATAAAATAAATTGCAAACTTCAATGAAGGAACAAAATAGGTAAGCAAGACAGACAAAGTATAATTTTGGAGATAAAGATGGAGTCTGATGGAATAAAACAAAGATAAATAAAGCTTCAGGGAGTGAATGCATAATTCTGCATCATGTCAAGGGGTTTCATTCATTTCACTCTTGATTATTATGGGGCAGACCAATCATTGACTTAGTTTACTAATTGACCAAATAAAACCATGTAAGACAATTTTGTGGTGGAGTTTCACAAACTCATGCTTCTTTGTCTCTTTTCTTCTGTGCTACTTAGAATTATTCTGACTGTTTTTCCTTGTTAGTCCCAACACACATATTTGGTAAAATAGTCTGGGATCTGATCTCAAAGATGAAGGAAATAAATTTCTCTCCTGTCTTAATTCCTGATGTCTATAGTCATCACTGTCTTCAGAGATTCTAACATTCTTCATAAAATGTCTTTCAACTTTCATCCAACAATGAGTTTTTGCATCTAATCAATCTAAAAGGGGCAAAATCCAAAGGTACAGAGTAGGCTCAGGGGCAACACACATTATCTCAGCACCATTGTAGATTAGGCGATTCAAACCTGCTGGCAGACCTAATGATCTTGCACAAACAGCTGCAGAACAAAGTGAGAAATTCTGAAAGATGGTCAAAGCAACATGCACTTTTGAGGAAAGGCCAATTTCAAAGCAAAGAATCAAAAATATAGGAGGTGAAACTCAAGACTAGGGAGGCTCAGAATGAGAAACCATGAGGGACCATCTTGAAAGAATCAGGATATTAATTTCAAGATCAAGTCTTCCTTCCCTATATGTCTCAGCAGCCTGTTCCCTCATCCATCCCCTCATCAAAAGTTTAGCTCCAAGTCCCAGGTAACAGGAATGGCATTCATTCTACTTTGTTGACTAGAGTGCTTATGTCTTGATGATGATATGCATTTCCAGATTTTAAGTGTGCCTTGGATTCAACTTTCGGGAAAAAGCCCTAAAGAGCATTTGTTACTAATTTGCAAACTAAATCAAATTGAAAAGAGTCAGTCTTTGCAAAAGAACATTAGAGTTTTTTTAAATAACCCCTTAGCCTCTTCCTTACCCTGGTCTCATTTTATTTCCAGTCCATTAAACATTTATTATGCTTCATTAGTAAAAACAGTGAAACCACATATATACTTTTTAATGAGATTAATTTACAACAGGAACTGGGGCTAGGAGGTACTCTTTTAGATCTCATCTAGTAACCTCTCTTTCTCTTGAGATACAAATTAGACATGTTCATTGGTGTAATTTGACATTTGCTCCTGATAATGACTGTCATTGAAAAAGTAAACTTATCTTGAAAGCAGAATTAGACACTTTCCTTCCCAAAGAAAACAATTTGCTAATGAACTAAATAACAATGTGTGATATTAATTTATTAAATAATATTTATTATCAAATTGCAATAAAATTTCATTTGCATGTATTCATATCATTGATAATAGTGATATACATTGATTATTATTATCTCCTAACACAAATACCAAGGGAATTTATCATGGATTACTTTAAGTAATACATGTAGGAAATAGTGTGTGTATATGTATTTTCTCTTTAGTTTTAAACAAAAATTCGGTGCATAATGTTACCAAAAGTAATAACAGAGTCACACCCACACCTATCTCCCACTCAACAAAAACACCACACACACACACTCACACACACACACACACACACACAGAGACAGATACAGAGAGACAGAGAGACAGAGACAGAGATACATATTTTGCTTTTAAAGTTCTGAAACAGGGTTTCATATTAAATCTGGAATCATATATGTTTAATGTACATTCGTTTATTGTGTAAATATGTTTTGTGGAGTATGTTAGTATTCTGCCACTCTCCAAAGTCAATTCAATTGCTTTAAATAAAACTGTTGTTATAAAGAACACAACTTTCCAAAGTAAATGGGTTTTTCTTTGTTAAAATCAATGCTAGGTTTTTCTAGGTTCACAGATTTATTCAGTCCCTCTTGGGTTCTAAATCACTCGTGAGAACTTCAGGGGAAATGGCTGAGAACACTTAAAAGCCATTTTGTTTTGTTTTCCTCCATTTGCTCCGATTTGTTAAGAAAACAAATTGGCCTTTCTCTGCTAAAAGGCAGCTCCTGTCTGACAGACATGCTGGCTCCTCTGTTAAGCAATCTAGCTGTAGAACACATGATTTGGGCATACAATTCTTTTTACATAATTGCTAGTTTGGTTTTCAGTATAGGTTCGATATTTTGTCGTGGGACATATTTCATGTAACCAAACATATAGTGGCTTTTATGACAGAATATGTGAAAGGAAAAATAAGTCATTTAAGAATTCATCATTTCTTTCTAGAGTTATTATCATTTTGCAGCCACACAAGTACTAAAGACAAAACAAAACAAAAAAACAACTTTTGGAAGGTGGATCAAGAAGCTTCACTGTTATTGTTATTTAATTTTAATTAAATAAAATGTGTCTTTTAGAACGTGTGTGTATGTATTTGTGTGTGTGTGTGTGTGTGTGTGTGTGTGTGTGTGTGTGTGAAACAGAGAATATATGGAAGTCAAAGTACAGCTTGTAAGACTTGGTTATCTCCTTCCTCCATGTGGATTATGGGTAAGAAACTCAGGTAGTCAGTTTCTCAGAAAGCACTGTAACCTAATGAGTTATCTTGTTCGTTCTAGTTTATTGGTCAGTGACAGCCAGAGTTTTATATCAGCATTTTCTAAGCATATAAAACTTTTTGACTCTGTATTGGACTGTTCACTGAGCACTTCAAATGTGTCAGGTGTTATAGTACGTGCTGGTTGTCATTGCCTACAGGAAGAACAAAGTTCTGGAAAATCTATGGATCAAAAATGGGAAAGCTAAATAAGAACCATCTTGAAAGTTAAGTAAATGTGATAGCTTAGATTATGGGGGCTGTTTGTCTCTGTTATGGTTTCTATTATTGGGTAAAGACACCATGAACATGGCAGCTTTTATAAAGGAAAACTTAATTGGGGATGGCTTACAGTTTCAGAGGTTTAATCTATTATTGTCACTTCAATAATCATGATGGCATGTCACCATACATGGTGCTGGAGAAGGAGCTGAGAGTTCTACATCTTGAACAGGCAGCAGAAGGAGACTACCACACTAGGCCTAGCTTGAACATATAAGACCTCAAAGCTCACTTCCACAGTGACACACTTCCTCCACTAAGGCTATACATAATATTACAACAAATCCACACCTCTTAATAGTGCCATTTCTATAGGACAACTATTCAAACACATGAATCTTTGGGGGCCACATTCTACTCCCTGACCTACTTCTTAGGCTTGTAACCATAACATAATGCAGAAACTCATTCAGTCCAACTTCAAATGGCTCCATAGTCTATAAGTCTCAACACTGTTTAAATAGCTAAAGTCTAGTCTCTTCTAGGAGCCATTGCAATCAATCTCTTAAATGTAATCCCTTGTAAAATCAAAAATTTTCGTCACATATTTAAATGAAATAATAGCATAACAGACAATGCAGGAACTGACTTCAACTATCAACCAGAAAGCAGACATTAAAGGGTTTTCAACTGTAAAACAATTTGGGGGGAATCAGTTATTTTTCATAAAAATATTATCCGTGTTAACAAGTAATAGTTTTACTTATAATTTTTGAAGGGGAAGCCAGGGTCTCAAGAATGCTGCACCTATTTTCCAAGTTGGCCTCACACTTGAGACTCTCCTGCCTCTACTGCCTAACTGGATGGGACTACAGGTGTGAGCTGCTATGCTTGTACTTACTGACTTTTAAGGAATCAATAAAAACCTTAAAATTCTTAGTTTTAATTTTTTACATTAAATATTGATAATGCACCTTTGAAAATTAAAGCTCATGGTAATACTCAATAAAGTTGAAGATTAAAAATAAATCAAAATGAAAAGATAGATAACATACTTCTAACATACACAAGGTATACATTACTTTTCCTGAATGTAGGAAAGGGAGCATTGTAAGGAAATAGTGGATGAAAGCAAGACCAAAAATGAGCTGCGCAAACTCCAAGCTATGTATTTCCATGCCAGATATAAAAAAACCCTTCAGATCTTCAACAACTTTTAGCATGGTTGGCTGAAATACACTTCTCTCTCTCAGTCTAGTTCCAATTCTTTGAACCGCTTTCCTTGACAGGTATCCCAAGATTCTGGCATCTCCAATATCTTGGGGTTTCTATGTCAATCCAGGCTTCTCCTTTGCAGCTCCATACAATGGCCTCTTTGTGCCTCCACACAGGGACACTCCTGACACACATCTGGTCTCAGGAGCTTTCCTTACCCATGGAGGGAGATTCCATAACCCCTTTCTTCTAGCCTGACTCTAAAGCCAGAATCATGTGGCTGAAGCTGTCCAGTTCTAGTGCTTGCTGGGGCTGGATCACGGCCCACTTGTTCAAGTATTAGCTTTCCACATTCCATCCATTCATTCACCACCTAAATTTGGCTGTCCTGGAACTCAGTCATAGACCAGGCTGCCCTTGAACTCAGAGACTTGCATGCTTCTGTTCTCTGAGTGTTGGTATCAAACTTGCGGACCACCACACCTGGAAATAAACTGTTCTTTAATTCCTTTTCACAACATGGAAGCTTAATTGGGTGGGGTCTTTCCCTGAAGTTGCAACTCCCTTAATTCTGTTTAACAACAGACTTCCGTTTAACCTGTTTATCTCTTTTTGTGCCCTATTTCTCTTTGAAGGGTACATAAGACCATATGGAAATGTTTAGATTAGTATAAATGGGGTAATAATTAAGACAGGGCTCTCCCCACACCTGTGTGCTGGGCTTCAGGTTAGCTTGGGTCCTCCTGGGGACCCAATTCCTGCCCATCACCTCCTCCCTCGATTTTCAGGGAACCTGCTCCTGGCATTGAGTGGACCTGCCCACACAGGTAGGATGGGAGTCCTCCCAGACCCCACCCTCGGATCTCCCTACACCCATGCACCCAGCTTCAGGTAAGCTTGGGTCCTCCTGGGGACCCAACTACTGACCATTACCCCCCCATCAATCTTCCTGTGCCTGCTCCCAGCATCAACAGGACCCACCCAGACAGGAAGGATGTGAGCTCTGCCACAGCCCAACCTCAGCTCTCCCCACATCTGTTGCACCCCCTCCACACACAGAGCTCTGCATCACTGTGCAGAATACCAGGAGAAGCCAGACCATCTGGAGTTGCAGACCCTGAAGTCTTGGCCCACATACTCCACAGGGAGACCAGTGGAGACAGAAAGACCCCACCTTCACCCAATCAAAAAAGGAATGGGAAGAGACAGTATAAGAATACACTCAGCACTATAAAGTCCAATAAGAATCCACCAGAATCTTGAGACAACACAAGCAAGATCTGAAAAGCACAACATAGATGAAGGAGAAGAAACAGACCTTAAAAGTTATTTAATGAAGATGACAGAGACACTCAAAGAGGAAACCAGAAAATCCCTTAAAGAAATAGAAGAGAAAACAAACCAAAAATTTGGAGCAATAAATAATTCTCTGAAAGAATCTAAAGAGATTCAAGAAAAAACAACCAAGTGAAGGAAACAATCCAAGCAGTTCAAGCCTTGAAAACTGACATAGAAACAATAAAGAAAACACAGAGTGAGGGGATGGTGGAAATACAACAGCTGGGTAAATGATCAGGAACTACAAATGTATGTATAACCAATAGAATACAAAAGATGAAAGAGAGAATTTCAGGTGTTGAAGACTCATTAAAGGATATACAGTCATCTACCAAAGAAAATCTCAAATCCCACAAATAACAAAAAAGGAAATATGGGACACTGTGAAGAGGCCAAACCTGAGAATAATAGGTATAGAAAAAGGTGAAGAAATACAGCTCAAAGGTACAGAAAATATATTCAACAAAATCATAGAAGAAAACTTCCCGAACCTGAAGAAGGATATACTTATGAAAATACAAGAATTTTATGGAACACCAAACAGACTAGACCAGAAAAAGAAGTCCCCTTGTCACATAATCATCAAAACATCAAACCTACAGAATAAAGAGAAAATATTAAGAGTAGCTAAAGAAAAAGACCAAGTAACATAAAAAGGCAGACCTATCCAAATTATGCCCAACTTCTCAATGGAAACATTGAAAGCCAGAAGATCCTGAACAGATGTCCTACATACACTAAGGGACCAAGGATGCCCGCACAGATTACTGTACCCAGCAAAGCTTTCAATTACCATAGATGGACAAAACAAGATGTTCCATAACAAAACCAGTTTTAAACAATACCTATCCACAAATCCAGCCCTACAATAAGTAGCCTAAGAGAAATAAGCATGGTAACCCGAAGAAGGGTAATGAGGCAAGATCTCCTGAGTAGATTGGGAGCATGTGGGGGAGGGGAGAGGGAGCAGGGAAAAAGAGAGGAGGAGAAGAGGAGAAGAGAGGAGGTCATTGGGGAGTAAGAAGGTTAAGTTAGGGGAAGAATGGAGGAGAACAGGATGAAAAATACCATAATAGAGGGAGTCATTATAGGTTTGAGGTGAGATCTGGCACTAGTGAGATTTCCAGTGATCTAAAAGGAAGACACCAACTAGAAAACTAAACAATAGTGGAAAGACTACCTTAAAAGCATATCTCTGATGATGAGTTTGATGACTACCTTACTTGCCATCCTAGAATGTTCATCCAATTACTGATGGAAGCAGAGACAGACACCCACAGCTAAACTTTGAACTGAACCTCTGGAACCCAATGATAAAGAGGAAGGAGTGATGAACAAGGGGGTCAAGACTGGACTGGTGAAACTCACAGAAACAACTGAACTGAACAAGAGGGAGCCCTTGGATCCCAGACTGACACCTGGGAGGCCAGCAAGGGACTGATCTAGACCCCCTGAATGTGGGTGTCATTGAAAAGGCATGAACAATCTATGTGGCCCTGGGCAGTATATCAGTCTTTATCCCTGGCATACAAATGGACTTTGGGTGTCCATACCACAATAAGGAATGCTCTCTCAGCCTGGACTCTTGGTGGAGGGCCTAGATCCTGCCCTTAAATGAAATGACAGACTCTGGATATCCCCTATGGGGAAGGTAGTGGGGACAGCATGGGGGCTGAAGGGGCTGTTGGGAGTGTGTGGGAGTAGAGGAGAAGGAGCTGGGGTTGACATGTGAAGCAAGCTTGTTTCTAATTTTTAAAAAGTAATAACATAAAAAATAATATCTAACACAGGCATACAAAATAATTAAGACAGAGCTAATCAATAAGAAGTCCTAGCCATTGGCCAACAGTTTAATAATTAATATAAGTGTTCCTGTGCTTATTTGTGGCTGAGAAGGGCAGCAGGACAAGGTGGGACAAGAGAAACTGCCAGTAACAACTTCTATCTTAGTTAGGGTTTCTACTGCTGTGCAACTCTTATAAAAGAAAACCATTTTATTTTTTGGTATCATTTTACATTCCAATCACAGGTCTCCCCCCACTCCTCCTCCCACCTCTTCTTGTCTCCTCTCACTCCCCTCCCTTTCCCCGAGCCCAGCCCCTGTCCACTCCTCTTCAAGGCATAATAGGTTGGGGCAGGTCCAGGCTCCCCATGCATTAAGACTGAGCATATCATTACACCATAGGGAATGTGCTTCAACAGACTATCTAATGTACCAGGATTATGTTGTGGTCCTACTATCACTCAGCATGGCATTCCACCCTAAGCTACCTCATGTACCATGTTTGTATCATGGTCCTACTTCCAGGGATCCCTCTGAAAGTCCAAGTTTCACAACTGTCTCCCACAGGCAGAGGGCCTAGTTCAGGCCCTTGGAGTCTCCACAGTTGTAGACCTAGAGTTCATGAATTTCCATGAGCTTGGTTCAGCTGTCTCTATATATTTCAACCTAGATGTCCCTCAACCAAAAAATGGATAAGGAAAATGTGGTACATTTATACAATGTAGTACTACTTGGCAGTAAAAAAATGATGACCTCATGAAATTTTCAGGAAAAATGGACAGAACTAAAAAAAAACATTCTGAGTGAGGTAACCCAGACTCAGAAAGACAAACACAGCATGTATTCACTCATAAGTGGATATTAGATGTAAAGCAAAGGATAACCAGACTAAAGTCCACAGTTCCAGAGAAGGTAAATAACAAGGGCAACCCTAAGAGGGATACATGGATCACTCTGGGAAGGAAAAATAGATAATACCTATGGGCAAACTGGGGGTGGGTGGTAAAGGTGAGGGCAATAAAAACAGGAAGGAAACAGATGACCTAGGTGGGGGAGGGATACAGTGTAAGAGCAATGAAAGAGATATCTTAATAGAGAGAGCCACATTTGGAAACCTGATAAGACTCCTCGAAATAGTAGAGATATGCCTGAACTGAACTACCCCAGTATTCAGACAGTGACTACCCTAAATATCTTCATAGAATCCTCATCCAGTAATTGATGGAACCAGATTCAGAGATCCACAACCAAGAATGAGGCTGAGTTCTGGGAATGGAGTGGAAGAGAAGGAGGGGAAATATATCAGCAAAGAAGTTCAAGATCATGATAAAAGAAAACTTTTAATTAGGGATGGCTTATCATTTCAGAGGTTTAGTCCATTATAATCATGGCAAGAAGCATGATGGCATGCAGGCTGCCATGTTGCTGGAGAAGGAGTTGAGAGTTCTACATATTGATCTATAGTCAGCAGAAGGAGACTACTACACCAGGCCTAGTTTGTGTATGTAATACCTCAAAACCCACCTCTACAATGATACATTTTCTCTACTAAGACCACACGCACTCCAACAAGGTAAACCTCGTAATAGAACCACATCCTAAGGACTAAGCACTCAAACATATGAGGCTATGGGGGTCATTCTATTCAATTCTCCATGCCATGGTTATAATGGAATTAAGTGTAAGGATATCAAAGCTATTTGGGATGTAAGACAAGTCTTAATTTGTACTGAGGATAGGAACGGAGAAAAATATGTTAGTTGGGCATAGTAACTGTGGTTCACAGTAAACCATATATATCCAAGCAGAATTAAACAGATATATCAGGTTGGATATATATATAGTAAAGTAAAAGAGCCATTAATTTGAAAGGTTAAGGAGTATGGGAGTGGTGGGAAGGCAGAAACGGAAGGAAAAAGGATGCAATTATATTTTAATTTAAAATTAAAACTATCTATTTTTAAAAGTAGCAGTCTTAATCCGAATATATTTTTGGAATGCCTAAATATTTTTATAGCAAATACTATATATGAAAATGATGGAACTAATGTTATAATTATTCACCTTGCTAGTATGTTTTATTTACATTTGATGAAATAGACATTGGTCAACTTCAATAGAGGGAATAATGTATAAAGCTGAGAGTCAGTATGATAATATTTTTGTAAGATGAGGTATTTAGAGATACTTACTTCATAGTCCTAGCTGACTTCAGACTTGATATTTTCCAACCTTAGCTACCTGATATCAAGGGTTCCTAGCATGCATTACCATATCCAGTAAAATCTCATTCAAATGTGCAAAAAATTATTTTCATAATACTGTCTCTAATTTCTTTCCACAAATAATTTATCAAGGAAAGGAATAGTTTCCTGGGGCCTTAAGGGTGGAAAGATCCAAAAATGACATAGAAAATGTTAATAAACCAGTTCTGTGTGTTTAACATCTATTCATTGATTTTAAGCATTCAGTTTAGGATAGAGAAACCCCAAGATAAACTAACACTGTACATCTAAACACGAATTGGGCATCAAAGTGATGTAGAATGTTTTATGTCCCTCTCCCAAGTTATAAAGTCATTAAGCACAAGCTCCTTTTTATTAAAATTCTAATTGCTGCTGTTGGGTTTTATAATTTCTAATTCATTATCTATTGTATGTCTACATTCCTTTGTTTTGCAGCAACTAATGAGAAAAGGCAAAGATAGCAACAATTATTGCCTGGGCATATCCTCTGGAAACCCAAAGCCAGGAGGATCGATTCTTTCTGTTATTAGCATATTCAAAAGTATCAACAGTATGTGTGTTTGGGAATTGCATACAAAACCAAAGGAATTCATGAGACTAAAACTACTGTGCACTTAGGAAAATCCTCTGCTAGAACTGTTTCACTTATCCATGTGAATCCCTTAATGTCCAGCAATAATTACAGAGGTATAACCAAACTAGATCAGAGTTGCCTTCCGTTTTAGTCTTATTTGGACAAAGGAAAAGAAGCAATTATAAAATGGAATTGTTCCCTAAGGTTTTAGTTCTAGCAATGTGTTCCTTCTAAACCACCACTCAGCATTAAGCATCTTTCCATTTAAGTAAAGTCTAAAAGAAAGTATTTTCAAGCCCACATTAACATCACTTTTATAAATGCTTTTCCTTATTGATTTATTTGAATGGCATCTGACTTTTCTCACTTACCAGTCTAGGAAATACTAAATCATGTATTTGACCCCTTTACTTGCTTTCCCTCAGACTACTATTTGTATTACTGATCCTCTCATAGCTCTTGCAGAGCTGATACAATTTACAAACTTTTTTACATATCCTTTTCATTTAGAAATATACCCACCAAATTGTTTACCCTCAAATTACTTATCTATACAATATTCTGTACAATTTTTCTATATTAATATTCTAGATAGATGAGCATGTCTTCTGGTAGATTTCCCAATTAAAAGAATCGTGCTGGGCATTGGTGGCTCATGCCTTTAATCCCAGCACTCGGGAGGCAGAAGCAGGTGGATCTCTGTGAGTTTGAGATCAGCCTGGTCTACAGAGTGGGTTCCAGGACAGGCTCCAAAACAACACAGAGAAACCCTGTCTTGAAAAAACAAAAATCAAAACAAAAAACAAGAATCCTGATTTCCTTGCCTACTGAAACTGAAATAACATAGATAACATTCCGACTTTACTTCAACTCTGTAGGAAATGTTGTCAGTCAAATGAAAATGAGTCCTAAATTCTATACAGGCAGGCCACTCCAATGCAATGGGGATATGATGGTCATTCCTTCATTCTCTTTCATCCACTACACACAAATACATTTCTTTTTTTTTTTTTTTGGTTTTACGAGACAGGGTTTCTCTATATTGTTTTGGAAGCTGTGGGTCCAGCATACCCTTGAACTCACAGATATCTGCCTGCCTCTGCATCCGAGTGCTGGGATTAAAGGCGTGCGCTACCACCGCCCAGCACAAATACATTTCTAGTGTTACAATTGTTACATTCCAATGCATAGAGCAGGAGCTCCATGCAAGCTGAAAATAACTGTTTCTGTTTCTTTGGTATCTCCTGTGCCAGCCATGTGCCGGATGCATGGTGGTACATAGAAATCATCTTTTAAATGGATAAATGAAGGGCATATCCTGTCACATGAGCAAATTCTGATCTGTTCATTTTTACAAAATCCCACTACAACACAGACTGGGTTTACTTTGTGGTGTTTTTTCCAAATCTGTAACTTTTAAACTTCATGATATCAATTTGAACTTTACTCTCCAGTTTTCTAATATGATTGTTTTAAAGTTTTTAAACTAGACATCTATATGAATGAATTGTTTTCATTAAATGTAAGGATTTTGTGCACATTGATAGCACATGTGATAAAAACACTATTAAAATCACTTCTGGTTTTAAACAAGTTGTGCTCTTGTAAATGAAAAAAGAACATTGTTGATGGCTATAAAAGAGATTACTGTTAGCAGCTGGTCAAAGAAAATGAAAAATGTACACACTTCAAACTACCAAAAGAGATGTTATAACACAGCATTTCTATGGAGCCAACATTCTTTTCCTGAAGAGCAGAACTGTATTTCAATAAACCTGAATGTCTTCTCACCCTCAAATTCTAGCTTGCAGAAGTGAATTCAGTCACATAATGTCTATCTAACAATAAGCTAGGCACAATGTTGGACAGGTAATGTGTTCATGAATGTCAAGTGACAGATGAAATGGTGATTAATATTGACATCTTTGGGAGCAATATAAATTAAAACTATGAAATATTATTTTATAGTATGTAAAATTGTGAAAAGGCAATCACTAACCAGATCAAATCTTGGAAAGGTTAGAAAGTAAATAGAGACCTCTGCCAACACTGGTAGCATTAAACAATGTCGCAACAACTTTAGAAAACTACTAGAAAATATCTTATTATTTATATTTATTTATGCATTTACTTATTTATTTATAGAGATAGTGGGCTCCATAATAGTGAAGATCAGAGAACAAATTTCAGGTGTCAATTGATTATCCCTTTTCAGCATATGTTTCTCAGGGATCAAGGCAGATAGTCAGTGCTGGCACTAAGCACCATTACCCTCTGAGCAATCTTGCCAGCCCAGCTGACATTATACTTTATTACACAATGAAATGATTCATTAAGTAATTTCTCTTCTAAACATTTCTTAAAATACAAATGAAAATAAATCCTACAAAAGTCTAATACATACATTTTCATGGCATGTTCATCTGAAGACAACATGAATATCTTTCAAAAGGAGAACAGAAAATGACAGAATACTCATATATGGAATATTAATCAGCCATCAAAATGGATGAGTTACTGTTTCTCTTGAAATGTGAATTAATTTTTTAAAAAATGTATCATGTTCAAATAGTACATATTATATGATACAGTTTATATGAATTCTATCAAAAACTAATTTATGCTGATAGAAATCAGATATATAATGTGCCTATTGGGAGTATAGATTGGCTAAACAGAGTATGAGACATCTTTTCATGATTTTATAAATTCTCTATTATTGATTGAGATACTGTTTTCCTAATATAAACTAAAAAATTACAAGCTGCATGCTTAATGTTTACAAGTTTGCCAAATTTATGAGCATTTTCCTATCCCACGTTATGTAGCCACACTAGTTATGTCTAGCAAATTCTAGACTACAAAAATTACCTCAAAGATATGATACTTCATCTGGAAAGAAGAAAAGTAGTTTTGAGCAAAGTATATATTCAAATAAGCAAACACATTATATAGTAGAATATGAATATTATACAGATTGAACCATAAATTAAATGCAACAACTTCAAATTTCATATAAAAACAAGCTTTTGATCTCCTCCCAAGTAAATCTTTTTCTTTTCTTTTCATATGAATTTTTACTTCAATTAACAAATAAATGCAGTGTCTTTTTCAGCAACTTATCATACTACTTTATCAATGTTAAAAGATGCAATGAATTTAAGTACTTCCTCTCTTAAATTACACAGTACAGGCTTTATACAGTAGGCTGACTTCCAGGCCTCAGTTATTTGTATCAAGGATTTAAAAGGACTCTGAAGCCTAATCAGGATGGATACTTAGGGACAAAATTGATGAATCATCAGAGATGATTTATCGTTCACCCTTGGATCCCCACACGTAATAATGAAATTGGGCAATCTCTAATAAAAAAAAACATCAACAACGAAAACTACTGTTTTCTTGCCTGATGTGTTCAGGGGCTGTTGATTATATCAAGAAAGGAAATATGTAGTGATTCCCATGAACTTAAATTTTAAAGAATAAAATGGTAAAGTAACCTGCTGGCTTTTTAAAATAAAACTTGACAATATGCTGGTAATAACAGTAAAAATGAAACAACCATTGAAGTCTGATGAGAGTCACACTTCTTTACATTGGAACCCAAAATCAGCTCAGACTCTAAAAGGTTATGAAACTGTGATGAAATAAGAAACACACTACCAAGTACAAACACTAAAACAACACTTCACAACCACAGAAACTCAGAAGAAAAGCCAAGCCATGAATTGATGTTCTTATTAAAGTCAAAGACAGCATACAGAAACTTTTTACTTCTACTGAGAGCAAAAAGGACTAGACAGACAAACTGATTGGGTCAGAAGAGGGAAGGTTAGCGATAGGCATGACACCAAAAGCAGAACTATTTAGTTCTTTTACTTTGTTCTGTCAAGGAGAATGTTCATCAGACTGGAAAAGGCATAACTGAACAAGGGAATGAAGTCCAAAATAGGTGAGGTATTTTCACAAGAGCACCTTGCTCCGCTAAATGAGCTAAAAATCTCTGGCGTCAAACCAATTATATTCCAGGGAAATGAAAGAACTTGCACAATCCTGTCTTACCCTGCTGTCAATGGTCTTAGATGAACAATGTTGATGTTGAAGGTGGCCAAATGTCATTTCACTTTTTAAAAATAGGAAGAACTCACTGCCATCACTATTCATCTTTTCCTGCTAAATGGCATTTCTGGATGACTGAACAAGGTGCAAACAAATATTTGTCAACACAGACAACACAGAGGTAGCTAAATTTTGTTTGTATCACAACTTGTTCTTTTTTTCTTTACACAGAAAGGAAGTTTTATTGGAAGAGGAAGGAGTGAGGGAAGGAGAGAGAGATAAGAGAAAGAAGAGAAAAAGAGAAAGAGAGAGAGAAAAGAGACAGAACGACAGACAGGTACATGTCTGCCTCCTCAGTGAAATGGCTGAGAGCTACAACTTGTTCTTAAGAGGGAACATGTGTCCCTGTATTTTAGTTTAATTGTCTTTGCAGTGTGAACAATATATAATGACTTGGGTTATTTTCCAGCTAATAAAGAGGGGGAGTGGTTGATGCAAAGAAGACGGGGGAGAAGAGGAAGAGAGAGTAGGTCATGGGGGAACAGGGAGGTTGAGTGTGGGGTAGAATAGGGGGAGAACAGGATGAGAAATACTGTAATAGAAGGAGTCATAGGTTAGAAGAGAGATCTGGCACCAGTGAGACCTCTAGTGATATAAAGGGATGACACCAACTGGCAAGCTAAGCAATAGTGTAGACTACCTTAAATGCCCATTCCTGATAATGAACTTGACATCTACCCTATATGCCATCCTAGAACTTTCATCCAGTGACTGATGGTAGCAGAGACAAACACCCACAGTAAAACACTGAACTGAACCCATGGAAGCCAGGGACAGAGAGAGAGAGGAGCGATGAGCACATTGGCAAAGAATGGGCTGGGAAACCAGCAGAGACAGCTGATCTGAACAAGGAGGAGCTCTTGGACCCCAGACTGACAGCTGGTAGGCCAGCATGGGACTTATGTAGCCCTCCGAGTGTGAGAGTTAGTGAGGAGGCCTGGGAATCCTATGGAACCCTGGGCAGTAGATCAGTGTTTATCCCTGGCATACAAATGGACTTCATGTGTCCATAACACAAAGATGGATGCTCTCTCAGCCTGGACTCTTAGGGGAGTGCCTGGACCCTGCCCCGTGCAAAATGACAGACTCTGGATATCCCTCATGTGGAAGGAAGTGGGGATAGGGTGGGATGCTGGGGGGGATGATGGTGGGTGCAGGAGGAGGGGAGGGAGAGGGAACTGGGATTGACATGAAGCAAACTATTTAAAATTAAAGTAATAAAAAAGTTAAAAAAAGAAAAATGAAACTTACCAAAATGAACTAAAAAATGGCTCTTAGCTCCTAAAAAGAATTGTATGAATGCATTATTGTGCCCACTATTTGAGTTTGAAGTCTTCTAACAGTGAAGAATTATCTAGTTATTTTATGAATTTTTCATGGTAACACCATGTTTGCTTTGAAAGAGAACAGGTCAAGAGAAATTAGTATTGTAGGAAGATTGAGAAATGTACATAGAAAAGAAATAAAGACCTGGGCAGTGGTGGTGCACTCTTTTAATCCCAGTACTCAGGAGGCAAAGGCAGGTTGAACTCTATTAGTTTAAGTCCAGTCTGGTCTACAGAGTGAATACAAGGACAACCAAGACTACAAAGAGAAACCATGTCTTGAAAAAAAAGAAGTTAAAGAATGGCATGTTAAGGGGTCAGTGGGATAGCTCAGAAGGTAAAGATGCTTGCTGGCAAGACTGACAACAAATGATCAATCCCAGGAACCCACAATGTAGGAGGAAAGGACTAACTACTCCAAGCAGTCTTCTGATTTCCACATGTTCATAGTGCTACCTGTAATCCTCCTATAGACTAAGTAAATAAATCAAAGAAATCTAAAAATAATTAAGGAGAAAGACATAGTAAGACCAAATACATGTTTATCTAGAAAAACTTTAAATGCAACCATTGGGAAATACCGTGAATTTTTAAAATTCCTTTTTTTTACTTTCATCATTTTCAAATTGAAGAAAAGGAATATAATTATTTGGAGTTTAAATGGATACATCTTTACACAAACAAGATACTTTATATTTTTACTTCAGAGTAAAATAACAGAAAAATATTCTTTCCCTATGCTGTACTTGAGTAATTCTAATACAAGTTATTGTAATACAATATTCCTAAATAAGATTGTCTTGAACAGCAGCTTTTGAAGTCAATATGGCAGTTTTTCAGACAATTAAGGTTTAATCCACTACAAGAGCCATACCATGCAGACACTTGTGAACTATATTCATAGCAGCTTTAATCATATTTTCCAGAATCTGGAAACAACCAAGATGTCCCTCAAACAAAGAATGGATAAAGAAAATGTAGTATATTCACACAATGAAACAATGGTATCATGAAATTTTCCGGCAAATAGATGGAACTAGAAAAGATCATCTTAATGAGGTAACCTAGACCCAGAAAGACAAGCGTGCTATGCAAACACTTATAAGTGGATATTAGTCATAAAATAAAGGATAACCAAGTTACAATGCACAAACCCAGAGAAGCTAAGTAACAAGGAGGACTCAATGGTGGACATGTATCTCACTGATGGATGGGGTGAGGTAATCTGGTTATAATGATATCAGAATGGATCAGGTGTGGGAAGGATGGAAGAAGAAAGTATTGGGAGAGAAAACTGCAATCTGAGGGCATCTCTGGGAAAAGCTAGACATCTAGTGAAGTGGAAACTCCAAGCAGTTAATGAGGGAGATCCTAGCTAAGCATGCAAACAATAGTGAACATGGAATCTGAACCAACCATCTCCTGTAACCAGACAAGAATTCCAGTGGAGGTATTGGAATGCCAACCCAGCCACAAACAGTTGGGTCCCATCCACCTCACAGGGTCTCTGAGATGTTTGTCAGCTGATAGCCACAGGTGCATCCTGTTTTCTAGTCCTGGCTTACTGCCCACACATTGCCCCACTGACATCAACATCTAGCACAAGGAAATCACGCTCTCTTCCACCTGGGGTTTTTCCACTGTCCTCTAAGCCTGTATATAAACCTGCTACATCTCAGAGAGAGACAGAGAGAGAGAGAGAGAGAGAGAGAGAGAGAGAGCTCCTAGCACTTGCAATAAAGACACACATGTGTGGCGCACGCACACACACACACACACACACACACACACACACACACACACACACACGCATTCTCCTGGCAAAACGGGTGGCAGACACATTCTCTTAGCACAAATGGTTGGACATCTTGTCTTTCATTTCCCGATACCTCGAACTTGTTCGTGGTGCAGACACCACAAGTGGAAGTCCCACTGTTATCGGGAAAGAAAGTCAGAGAGACCTGAACCTTTGGTGTGGCAGGGCTCAAGCTTCTGCAGCTGCTGCCACCACCAGAGTAGCCTTGAGCTCTGGATACCCAGTGCCTCACCATGACTGATCAACAGGAATTGAAAACAGGTACCAGTGAGAAATTGGAAAAGAAAGAACAGGACTAGAGAAGGGAAAGAAACAAGATTGGGAAAGAAACAAGACTGGGAAAGAAACGAGAAAGGAGACTCCGGAAAGAAAGGAATTGAAAACAGGTTGATTTAAATCTAGAGGCTTTTGTCCAATACTGAAATCGGGAAAGAAATGGGAACCTAAGAGATCACCATCAATGGAATATTATTAGGCTCCAAAGAAAAATGAAATTTTTAGGGAAAAGGATGACTTAGGAAGTGTAGTTAAATATTAAGTGAGGTTATCCAACTCAAAAAAAGAAAAAGAAAAGCACATGTTCTCCATTATATGTGCATTATATGTATATCCTAGCTTATAATTGATAAATTTACACATCACTATAAAATTTAGGAGGGACAATATTAGGTTACAAGAAAAGTTTGAATATAGCCAGAAGGACATATGAGTCATGAGCATGTAGAGATTTTTTTTCTAGTTTTGAACCTGTCAGAATTTTTTTCTTTTAGTCTCAAATAACCACATAGAAATGTAAGTAACCACAAAAGTATGATGTCTTCAGCAAACATTCATCATATTAGAATGTTCATTCTAACTGTATAGATTGTCAATGAGATGTACCATGTTTTGGACTGGGCAAGTGTTTGATTACTTCCATAAAATACCTGTGTAATTTTTGTGTTTGTGAGTAAATCAGAATAAAAAAATCTTAAGAAAAGAAAACAGAAAATTGGCCAGGAGGTGGTAGTTCATGTCTTTAATCTCAGCACTAGGGAGGCAGAGGCAAGCTGATCTCTGTGAGTTTGAGACCAGCCTGGTATATAATTCTAGTTAACTTACCAGGAAACCATCCTGAAAGGGCATTAAAGGGTTATAAGAAATTATTAAACTTTTTTAAAAAAGCAACATCTTGGCAGAAAGACTCCCAATTCTAATCCTTTATTTTTCTACTATAATAGTCTGGTTTTTTCAGATTCATCTGCATATAACCAATGCAGTTCCTCTCTACAAATATTTAAAATTAAATTTAAAGGGGCACAAAATATAATTACAATATTGATGCACATATTCTTATGGAAAAAGTACATAGTTAGAGAAATGGTGTGATAGCATGAACTGAATGCAGAGTATATATATGCATGTGTATGAAAGGGAGGTGATCTCTATCAATGTATCTATACCTATTCTCTATGTGCCTCTGTACTAAATATTTTTAAAATAATATTTGCAATTGTGCTACTATCTGACGAGTATTCAGAAAGACTTTGAAATCAATTAAGATCTTTATTTGTTTTCATGAATATTAAGGGCAATTGCTTAGATGAACATTTGGTGCAAAGATTTAGTTGACCATTGCTTTTTTCTGTTGTTAAAATTAATTTACTGGCATAAAAGAAGACAATCATACTGAATAGTTTGGTATTTGATTCCAATGCTCTGTTATATCTTTATATCCTATATTATATATTTACATTAAAAATCTGCCTCTGTGTGTCATATCTATCTTGTCTTAGTCAAGAACGCAGCAAAACATAGCTGATGGAAAAGTAACACTGCTCAAAAACACATTTTATTAGTAACTCACACATATTTGATTTCTAGTATACATATGAAGACTCGTTTTTTGAAAAGCTGATATATACTACCTAACACAAAATAGTGTACCTACATAAAATCAGAGGAAATAAACTTTACTAGTTTATTTGCCATAGATTGGAAAGTGATGGATTCAATGCAAAGTCCAGATGACACACAATTTGTCAATTTGTCATTTATGTGATTCAGAGCAATTCACATTATCTTCATTTTATTCATTAACAAAATTTAAGCACTGATTACCACCCAATTTCTTACATTTTATTTTCATTTTTAAAGCTTTACTTTATTTTTTTAATTGTTTTTATTTATCATTTATTTATTTATTTATGCCTATATGTAAGTTTGTATACCACATATGTGCCGGGTGCCTGTAAAAGGATGGAAAGGGAGTTGGATTCTTGAAAGTGGAGCTATAGACTGTTGTAAACTACCATGTGTGTGTTGGAAATCAAATCCAGGTCCCCTGGAAGAACAGAAGTCAGTACTTTTCACCACTCAACCATTAATCCAACCCCGCATTCTGACTTCATTTTTCTCTTTGAACTTTTTAAAAATTAATTCATTCATTTAGTTTACATCTCAACCAAAGTTCCCTTTCCTTTCTCTCCTCTCCCACCCCAATACACTCTTCTGTTCCTGTTCAGAAAGTGGGCTGGTCTTCCATGGCCTTTATATGCCTCCCTTCATATGCCATCAACAAAGCATGGCATATCAAGTTGAAGTAGGAACAAGCTTCTTTCTTTGTATTAAGGCGGAGCAAGGGAACTCAGGATGAGGAATAGCTTCCCCAACACCAGCCAAAACATCAGGGGCAGCCTCTGCTCTCACTGTTATGAGTCCCACAACAAGACCAAGCTGCATAACTGTCACATATACTGAGGGTCTAGGATGGTCCCATGCAGGCTCCCTGGTTGTTGCTCCCGACTGTGTGAGCTCCTATGAGCCAAAGTTAGTTTTTCTGTGGGTTCTCTTGTGGTGTCCTTGACTCATCTGGCTTGTACATCATTCCACTCTCTCTTTAGCAGAATTCCCTGAGCAATAGTGGGTGCCTACCCTGATCTGTCAATCTCCTGTGACAGGGTGGGACTTCCAGTGGAGAGATTAGATTGGGACACCCATCCAGCCACACAACCTTTAACCTACAGTCTGTCCTGTCTAAGTGACGTGTGTGTGTGTGTGTGTGTGTGTGTGTGTGTGTGTGTGTGTTGTGGGGGAAGTGAGGGTAGTATGAAGATTGTGGGAGTGGACAACCAAAGACTGATCCATTCTCAGACCCATACAAGATTTAGCCTACCCCTGACACCACATATAGTCCTAGACACCTAGGGTAGAACCACACACAACTGGAGAAAGAAATGTCAGGGTAATGATGCCTAGTGATAGTTTTCTGCACTGACAGATTGGTGACTACCCTAATTGTCATTAGCTAGGCTCCATCTAGTAACTGATGGAAACAGATGCAGAGACCCACAGACAAGCATTGTAGATGAGTAGGCTGACCTGACCCTTTCCCCTTTGGACCCTTATGCATGTCTGGTAAAGATTTTTTTTTAGAATTTACATGACTTTCAGGTTAAGGAGAAAAAAGAAAGTACTTTTTGAACTGTGAGTTGCATTTGGAATGAGTTACTAGTAAAACTTCCTTAAAATAGTTAATCTGGTTTTAAATTATAAGTTGCCTTTAGTAATCCAGTGTATTCATTATGTACTGACCTGATCTAAAATATTACAATATTACCAGTTACTCATTATCTTTCACTAATAAAAAATGGTTCCAGTAAGAAAACTAACAACTGCAGACTTAGCCTTCCTGGAACTTTTAAATTGTTTTTAAATAGTTTTCTCTAATACATGAAGCACTGGATCAGAAATGTTTTTCTACACCTCTAATGTCAGTGAATGTCATTTTGACAAGCCTAAGGGTGATTCAGAATCTGCTTTCCCTTTCTCTGAAATATAAAATCATTTGCTATATTAACTTAAAAGAGTCATATCCTAAACAAAAACAGTCATTCTTGGTACGTTATAAAAACTAGGCCTGATGTTACAGTCTGTACTAGTCTTGTCTCTGCTCTAGCATGGTATGCAAATTTGTGCTGGGTAACAATCACACAATTCTGACTTGTTATCTAGAGCTCCTGTTACTGATTAGGTGACATGGCTTACTATGGGTTTTTGACTATGAAGATTGAAGGAAATACACAATCAATGACAGTCAATAGAATATTTAGATGATTTTGAGTTTATGTCTGTATTGAAAAAATTTAAAACTCAACAGCAATGGTCTACTCAACTGAGCTTGGATTTATTAGGCAAGTTTATTTCATTTTGGGGCTTCTTTAAGATTTTAGAAAAGTGGTAAATGGACATATATGACTATATAATAGAGAACAAAATTCTCTGTTAGTATGTGTCTTTATTTGTATTATCTAATTTTCTGCATATATGGTCCTTCAATATGTATATAACTATTGTCACTTTAATGAGGACCAGGTCCTCTGAAAAATTGTTTTCCAGTATTAAGAATGGGGAACAACAATGAAGATTTCCACATAATGTCCACATAATGATTTCAGTTTACCTTTATTTAATGACTAAGATTTGGTAAAGGTTTTCACATTAGTGATAGAAGATAATGGTGAATGTTGTATAGTCAACTGTCTTGTGGGCAATAGAAAAGTGTGGTTAATGTTAACTACATGGGAAATTAATGTCAAGATGTCCCCAGCTCACCGATATGTCTTAAATTTTGATTCATAAATTGTTACACTAATAGCCTTTATTTAGGTTTTTATCTAAAATCAAATAACAAGATCTCATACATTTAAAATTACATCACAGTAGGGGAAGCACTATTTAAAAATAACAGCATTAAAGGGTATATTATCTTAAAAATGCCATTAATAAAATTTTAGAGCATAATTATTGACTACAAAATTTAACCATACATCATATGAAATGTTTAAGACATTTTTAATGCTGATTTTACAGAGATTCCTGGTTGACCTAGATTAAAAGACTAAGTGACATCACAGTCCATACCTGCCACAAGACCAACTAGACTACTCACAGATTATCTCCTTTCTCTGTTCCCCCAGAACTAAATCCCAAGTCTCATCCCTAGAACTGCAAGACATCAGCTGCAGCCTTTCCTCACCCCTACAGACATCCCTTGTATATCCCACAAACCATCACTTCTTAACCATCCTTCTTCTACTTCTTACTTTGTTCCAGATCTCAAATCCTGAAGAAACCCACTATTTACCCAAGGACTGCCCTCTTAGGGCAACAAGTAAGATGAAGGCAGATCCACACTTATCGCACCACTCCTAAAATCCAGTCCCCAAGTCTCATCCCCAGTTCAGTGGCTAGAAACCTGCTGTCATTTCCCTTTCCTCTCTGATCAATTAACAGTGGATCACAGAGATCTCCTCCAAATTTACTTCTTCCACCCAACTCCTCTGTTACCTAGCCTTCAACACCAGCAGGTATTTCTGTGAACCAGATAAAGAGTCCAGAAAAACAGGTAAAACACATCCATCACACAAGTCAATTCTTAACATTTATGCTCCAAATACCAGGGGACTTGCCATTGTTAAAGAAACACTACAGCTTAAGTCGCATATTGACCCTCACCTACTGATAGTGGGAGACTTCAGTTACCCACTCTTAACAATGAACAGGTCATCCAGATAAAACCTAAACAGAATGCCTGGCTCTAAGAGACCTAACATTCTCAGAATATTTCCCATAAACACAAAAGAATATACCATCTAGACTTCAACGCATGCAATGTTTTCCAAAACTGACCACATACAGGAACCCAACTATTAAATCAGTGTCTGCTATGTACTATGAACTAGTTTCTGTTGGAAGATCACCACTGAGCACTCCTAGATAAGAATTTAGTGAAGTAAGTATAGTAAATAATTAAGAAAACAAATTCACAATATCATAAGGCTGTTAAGAGGAGGAGGCAGGAAATGTGCTGATGGGAATGGAGAGTGACAAAAAGAGATTAAAATTTCCTTGATAATAAGTCCCAGTTCCTGAAGGAAGAGGGGTTGTAACCCAAAACATCATGGTGACAGCTTAATTTTAATGGGAAGAAACAATAACAAATGCATAGAAACATTGATAAAGACTTTAGGTTGGGGGCATTGGTGGCTCACGCCTTTAATCCCAGTACTTGGGAGGCAGAGGCAGGCAGATCTCTGTGAGTTCGAGGCCAGCCTGGTCTACAGAGTGAATTCCAAGACAACCTCCAAAGCAATACAGAGAAACCCAGTCTTGAAAAACAACAAAGGCTTTATGTTGGAATGTTTTGTGTAGTAATATTTTTCCAAGTCACTATATCTTGATAAAGACCCATTAGCAAAAGAAATTTCGAAGACATTGAATGTTAAGAAGTTAGAAATAATAGTTGAACGTAGAGATGGTAAATTAGGGCAATTGCCTTCTCCATAGGCAAGGGATTAAAGCTTTCTGGAAATGTTGCAAATTAAGTGAAAAAAAACTAAATGATGGTGCTATATTCCTGAATTTATCATCCATCATCCTCTCTAATTATGTATGTAACTTTATTTTTAATTTAATTTGTAAGATATTCAAATATATACACAAGCAATTTAAAATTGCTTCTTAAATATGCACACACAGGCTTTCCTTGATCTCTTCTCTTTGGCTTAACTAAACAGTTCTCCCGTTCTATCCACAACACAGTTTCCTCATTAAAATAATCATATACTGAGTGATAGCCCAGAATTGAGTGCTCTTACAGTAGACTTGAGTTTGCCACCATATTAAGTGGCTTCCAACCACCATTAACTCCAGTTATAGGGAATCTGAGTCCCTTGTCTGTCTACAGCAGGCATGCAAAAACACATATACAAAATTTTACAGGCAATTAATAATAAAATAGAATCTTAATATAATGCTATCAACATTACAATTACTTCTGTAGTTTTATATTTTCATGGAAAACACATTTACAAATGTAGAGAAAATACACATGTTAGATGCAAGAATAAATTTTAAAATGTAATTGATATATTATTAAGCATGGTCTTATGCATTTAAGCTTTGTAGTCATTAATTATTAAGATACATATAGTCAATAGATATATTTCAAATTCATATTTGTTTGTTTGAGACAGGGATTATCTCCATAGTCCTAGCGTACTTGGAATTCACTCTATAGGCTAGGCAGGCCTCAAATTCACAGAGATCTATCTGTCTCCCTAGTGCTGCGATTAAAGGTGTGCCCCAGCAGCACCTGACTCAAATTTGTGCTTTTTAAAGCCTAAGAGTCCAGGTTTACATGTTCTAAAATTTATTCAATGATTTTTCTATTGTAAAAATATCCAATTTGGTTCATCCTTTCTTTGCATTATGAATAATGCAACTATAAGCACTCATTTACGAAGATGCATCCTGAAAGTTTTATTCTATAGGTAAAGCTCCAGGAAGCATGTTAGTATATGCTACACTTTTTCTTCTCTTTAATACTCTTATCTAAATATCATAGTGTCATAGTTATATAATTTACTGAAATCTGTTAAAAAGCTACATATTTGTTTACCTCATGTGGGATGTATAGTGACAAAACACATTTATGACATTAAAAATATATTATTATAAATGATACATAACATTATGTTTCCTCTTCATTTTCCATATCTCATAGTTTAAAGGGGCAAGGGATAAGAGCGGGTGGATTAATTATTTTAAAAAAAAATAATTGTTTTATGTGAAAAGGAATCTCATTTGTCTTAGTATAGGTTATTTTTCTTCCTGTTCATCACAGACTACGATGGCAAAACAGTTATTCTCTTGGGAAAGTATGGAAGATGGAGAGAATTTCACTTATATTTTATTTGTAGGAAGAATCAATATGGTACTATATTTTAAGTTCAATTCAATTTCCAAATGTGAAGTACAGATTTACATTTACATCTAAGCAGAAGCACAGTGGATTCAAAAGATTTCAATATAATTTAGCCATCTCATTGTCAAAATAGGTCATTCATTGAACATAATGACACTCAAGGCCATCCTTCCATTAAATTACGCTATAAAGGTTTCATAAAAATTTAATATGGTGAAGGTTGGGGAATATAGGTAATTAAATGTCTTGCAGAGGTAGAGGAAAGACCTGGGAAATTCGTGAAAGAATTTAATTAAGAGGTGAAAGAATAATTCTGAAATAATAGATTATTTTAGGAAAATCTTATCAGTATGCTAATCATTTTCATTCCCTTATCCGGTTGAGAATCTTAAATAGGTGCATGGGTCAGGAGTAGTGAACCCCTTGGCATTTTTAGATGCTAGAAGTTTCATGACAGACAGGCTCTAAACCTTGATTACTTTTCTAATAAGAACATTGTACTTGTCAATCTCCAATCTTTTTAATATGCTAATGTCACATGGAAACAAAATTGACTCCTAGATAGTAAGCAAACTGCACTGGGATTGGATAAAGCCAGAAACTATCATCTGCAACACAGAGATAAGCAAGGCTGTATTCTCTGTGGTCTTTGGAGACAGTATTATAGAAAATGAAGAATTTACCAGCAGCAGAAACAGTAGCTAAAAATCTTATTATTAGTGACTTTTGAGTAGCCATGGTTTCTGGTTTTTCATGTGACTCTAAAAGACTTAACAAAAGATGAGAATGCAGTCACACACACAAAATAGAGCAAGTAAACAGAATCTGGGACCAAAATAGCAAAATGTAACCATGCCTCCAATGTGTTTGTGATATTGGCTGAAAGGATGAACTGTGCAGGGTTTGTTTAAACAAAAGTTATGTAAATCTTTGCTCAGCTGGTTGTTCCGAAAAATAAATGGAAGCAAACAGAGGAAAATAGAGCACAGGATGGAAGAGTTTGTCAAGAATGATAACGGGCAGAGAAGCAACAGGAATTATAATGATAGCCTAGCTTCAGTAAATAATGCAAGCTTTTCATGATTCAAGAGGATCCAACTCAACAGCATGGTCATTTAAAAACTGCTACAAACCTGCAATTCCACTCTGAGATTCCACACAGTAAAGAAAAAGCAAATAACTGACTAGATTTGAACACTGAAAGCTTGAAAGCTACAACTGTCAGCAGCCTGGGGAACCTGGCAGCTTTCAGTCTCTGACATTTTCCTTTAGTCACCAGTTTTTTATCTGAAAGATTTTGAAACCCAACTGGAATTCTCTGGAGAACAGAGAAAACCCAGATTATGTGAAGTACTGAGTAACTGTGAATTTTTTGTCATAAGCATGGGCGTGTCAAAAAATAAGAAGCCGGGCATTGGTGCTACATAGCTTTAATCCTAGCACTTGGGTGGCAGAGGTAGGTGGATCTCTGTGATTTCGAGGCCAGCCTGGTATACAGCACAAGTGCCAGGACAGGCTCCAAAGGTAAAAAGAGAAACCCTGTCTTGAAAAACCAAAAAATAAAAAATAAAGGCATGTTCATGTCAAGGATCATCAAAGCCTTCCTCTAGCCCAAGTGTTAAACAGTGATAGTGTGTGCACAAACATCCTCCATAGCTTTCTCTTCTAATATGTTCATGGTCGAAGACTACTTCTACTGAGATTATATAAACCTGATGTTCTGTACAACTGTGTGCAATATCCTTTCCTCTCTGTTCAATTATATATAATAAGCTGATCTTTCAAGAGACTGCAGATTTTCCATCCAAGACACATCATCAAATCCTAGATTTTGTATGTCTGTGCATCTCTCCTTTTGTTCATTTTTTCATCACCCCTGGTTAGGGTTCTGAGATGGCAGAAGACAATGAAAATTTTGTTTGCTTGTTTTTGTCTAGCAGTAACAAAACAGGAATGTCAGATATGCTGCAAATATGTTGGTGTGTTATATGTAAACAAAATTCAATGGATAAGAAAGAAAATGTCTACAAATGAGCTAAAGATACAAAAATTTTTTCACTTCTCCTCATGTGAATTCAGAATATGGTGAAGAGTTTAAAGGGGTATTTTTTGATGTTCCAAATTCTTGTTTAGTTAATAATGATGTATTGTGGACAATATGAGAAGACATCATTGCTATCTTCTTTCAGGTGGTTTTCAACTCACTTGAGATTCTGGAGAGAGAATGATATTCCTCAAGTTCAAATCTGGCTTGTGACTATGTCATTAACTTGAATTTATTTAAAGATTATTCATTTCTTGGAGAGTGGCAAGTAATAAAAGGTATTCCTCTTGATGACAAATGGGAAGGGAAATCTGCAGTGAAATCTCCTAGTATCTGAGGATATGTGTTAGCATAATGCATGCAATAAAAACAAGACAGAAGAATATACAGAAATGGCCGTAGATTTACAAGATTGTGGCTGATTTTATTTGTCTTCTGTGTATTTTTTATTTTAAATTATACAAGGGATGCTTATTACTTTTCTATTAGGAAAAATAAAATGCAAACAAAAAAGAAAAGTTATGTGCTTTGCTATTGATTTATGGCACATCTTTGCATTATAGTCTGTCAGTGGTGAACCAGGAAAAACATTGAATATTTTTCTTTAGGAGGGATTGAAAGAAGGTTGGCAAACAGAGGAGGGAGCAAGGAAAAATAACACAACAAATTACTGTGTTCAAAAGCAAATCAAGTATCCCTTATTAGCAGTCACTCAGTAAATGTTAATTGATGGTAATTAAGAAAAATGAGTTTTTCTTTTTGTGAACTCCATAACAGAGTTCCATATTTTAACATTAGCTAAATGTTAAAGAAAAATTAATACAGTACAACTTTGCAATTAGGTGTTAACCATCTTTCATAGTAGGGCAGCATCCATGGTAAATGTAAAGACCTTATGTACTTGTTAAATGCTATTTTGCCCCTATTTTCTCTTTATTTCAATGGAACTAATGACACAATTGTACAGATGACATCTGATTACTGTTTTTCATTACATAAGCCTATCTTTCTGAGAAATAAGAGCACATATAGAGGATTATAGAGAAATTCAAATCCAATTACATATTCAAAATTATGAATGATGAGAATCTTAGCATAACTTGATTGACTATGGCATTGTAACTGCGATAGGATCCCACATAGGCAAAAATCAAAATTGAACAAGAACTTGAACTAGAACTTTCTTAAGCCTAGTAAGAGCTACAGTAACCAGCACAAGGTGGGAATTAGTCTATGTACTAAACTTGTTAGGATTTAAAATAGTGATCACAATCACTTTTGCATGGCTATCACTCAAATCAGTATTAAGAAATATCTCAAGGGAAAATCTTCAGAAAGTTTACACTCTTTTTCCACTAATAAATTAGTCTCCAAACATTGTTCATGCACTGGCTACCACTCCAAACTCCAAGGGACAATAATGAACTCAAAAAACCATCCAAAAGGCAAATTAAAGTCCTGAATACCATAGATTTGTGTAATAGCAATTAGGAAGAAAACAAACAGTATCAATAGAAAAGTAGTTGGAGAGATTTATGTGGCTGAATAAAAATCCATAGTTTGATGACTTGATTTTGACTCACTAGAAACCAAAATGTAAGCAGCCCTTCAATTTTCAGTCCTCAGAAATAAAAGAAAATGACCAGCAAATAGATACCTTAAACTTCAGGATTAGTTTTTATTTACTGCAGTATCCTAAGTTTCCAATAGAGTTGTAGACATGGACAGGATCCAAAACAATAAAAGTTTTGAACTTGTAAATTATTCCGTGCATGAATAAATACTGAATTAGATTATGAATAAAGAAAATAAAAGACAGTTATCTTGGATACAAGATCAGTATCAACAAACAACTAACCAAACTATACCAAAGCAGCAATACTGCTGATTGCAATGGAAAAGAGACTAGTAATGTACATTCGTGGTGTTCAGCATTTATCACTTGTACAGTGTATATGACATTCCTTATGGTGATGTATATTCTTGGTCATTAACTTGGCTACATCTGGAATTAACCAGAACCCAACTGGCTACATACACATGTGAGGGATCTTTTTAAAATGAATTCATTTAAAGGGGCAAGCCATACTTTTAATTCAGATATTTTAAGGTAGGAAAATGACCCTTTAATCAAGGCTACCTTCTACTGCCAGCTTATATAAAGGACATAGGAAAAATGATATTTCCTCTTTGCCTGCTTATTATCACTGGCAAGTATATTGCTTCACTGGCATTAAAATCTACTTCTTTAGGATTCTAGAGTATACTGAAACACAGATGAAACATTCAACCTCATGGACGGAACAACAACTGAATTAATTCTTAGATCTTTTCTTAGGAGATAGCCATTGTTGGACTACCTGGACCATCACCTGTAAAGCCACTATATTCTTCAAGAGAAGGATGATGAATACACTTAAAATGTGTCTTTTTAAATTAATCCTTTTGTAGCTCAGGTTGTGATCTAATTTGAAACCTGGTAAAGTATTGCTGCAAAGAAGTAGTTTATGTAGGTGTTTCTTAAAACATTATGATATCTGTATTAATGAGAATAAACAAACCACTGGTTTTCTATCATCTGTGTACTTAATCCAGGAATGGATATTTTGCCCTATAGCTGTTACGATCTGTCTGCCAGGTCCTTCATATTCTTATGTTTGCCTTAGATTGTGTATTAGAACTGTACATATTCTTTCAATTCCAACTTTGGTGCTGAGGATATAGCTAGGCAGTAGTACATTTGCTTTAGCATGCAGGAATCACTGTATTACCTCCAATGATCACAAGAAAATAATTTTCTATTCCTGGGAAATGTCTGTAGGTGGTACTAAGACATCCCTATCATCCCCCCTTCTCCTTCCCTCCCTTCTTTGTGCTTTCTATGATTGCACTCTGTAGATAAATTGAAAATTACAAAAAGAATTATTACTGTCAAGTTAGTAAATTAAGCACACTTTAACTTTACATACATAAAAGAATTTATTTTCATACTCATGACTGCAGTTACATATTTCTAGAATAAAGATTTGTGTAACTATTTTTAAAGGTATATGATTTTGCCTCTTTTTTACTTAATGAAATAATTGATATTCCTAACTTATCACAAATTTTAATTATTTCTTAGTATTTTCAGGCATGAATGACTCCATAGTTCAAGATTTCTGCCTATTTAAAAGCAGTTGCCTAAAGCATATTTTAGTCTGTCAGTGGATGAATAGTCTTGCTGTTTTTAATAATGAAAATTTCATTTTAAGTGATAATCCCTAAAAAGGATTCCCTGGCAGAATAGCTTATATCATAAGAGCATATGGGAGTTAAGAATAATTATGCAGAGAGTATCTTTCTCCAAAGAGCTTATAACACTTTATGGAATTCATTTAATTAATGTGCACTCTATATCCATGAGAAGTCAGTGGGCAGTGAAATATGGATGGCTCTAAAGTCAACTCCCATTTCATTCAGGAAGAGAGTGAGAATAAACCCAGATCTATAATGCACAAATTCATGGCTTATATGGTATACTGCTGCTAGTCTGTCTTTGGTAAAATTAAATTAGATCAAGCCTGCAGAAATACAGCTGGTCCATTAATCGAGTTACCCTTTTTTCCCATTATTTCAAACATTCCAATAGTTTAATACATATTAACTCCTTAAAAATACTGTAAAAACTTCAAATGTCCTGGCAGTATAAAATACAGACAAAACTTAAACTGCAGTGCTTCCTTGGGCCAAACAATATTTACAATGCTTTTCATTTACAAAAGAAAGGCTAGGTATCATTAATACATGTGGTTTTAAATAGGCTTAAATATTAGAAATGTGTGACTATGCACTTTTCTGCCCAGGCAGCTTGATAGATGGAATTAATTTTAATACTGTCTTAAGAAAAGTATTAGTTAAATTTGTATCTGATGACACATTTCTATGGAATGGAAAAGACATAAAGATGAGCTTGTCAAGTAACTCTGGAATGTAGACATTAGAAGGCTGGTTTGGGTAAACACAAAAAACTCAGTATATTTTTCCTATTTTAAATCATTGTCCCTGAGGTTTCCCACTGGGATCAAGTCTTAACCTGACCTGATTTCTTTAACCTGGTCATATTTTCTTCAGAATAAAATTAATAAAAGTATCCACAGAAGGCTTAAGCTTTCATGAAAGTAGATAAAAAGTTCTAACTTCATAAAAGTTTCACTGGCAAACCAAAAGATATAACACCAGGGCTGATATCCTACATGTACAAACTGAGAAATCTTTTTCACTTTGTAAACAAAGTATTCATCAAATAGCATGATTTGTCTTCCCACAAAATCACTTCCATTTTGACAGAAGATAAATACAGGGACAAATACAGGGACAGTAGTTCTCTCTCAAAGACATATATTTGTACATTTGAGACATATTCAATTTATCTCCTCACTTTGATAATAAGGGAGTTATTGGTAGATATTTCTTACTGAAAGCAGATTGCTGACTCTAATGCCTAGCAGGACAAGTAAAAAAAAATTATACCTGCTTAGAGACTTCTGCAAATAAAGCATCGAGAAACCAGTAAATTCTTTAATGCTAATATTTTAATACTTTATAAGTAGCTCTTGACATTAGCCTTTTACATTTAAAGTGACCATTCATTTATTCTAATGGTAAGTTCATTAGACCAAATAATGTCATTAAGTAAATAGATAGCTTTTCCATGCATTTCTGTACCTGAATGCAAACATATATGTCGATATTCTATTCCATCCTATATTTACTCTGACGAAAATAAATAGCAATGTTCTAGTGTATTTTTAATGCAACTAAAAATAAAGCACTGTATAAAAACAAGTATTTGATTAAAATGTCTCTCTTTGGAAAAATTAAAAAGATAACCTTAAAAAACGGTATAACTCCAGAATCTGTCATTTCCCCCATAGAGGGCCTCACCCTCCCTGGTGAAATGAGTGAGAATTGGGTGGAGGGCTGGGAGGACTAGTGGGGAGGTATAACTATCAGCTTCAATAGAGAAGAAATGTAAGTGGAAGGGACTATATAATTTTCAAGTAAGAGACTATTAGTTTCCCATGTGCTTTAGAAGAACCATTAATGACAGACTCAAGAATTCTTGCATGGAGTGTTTTTTTATTAAAAAAAAAGAACCATTACCACAAGATTAGCCATAATTTTCTAAGCTTAACCAAGAAATTCATTATTATATCCATTCTATCTATATGGACAGGGGTAGTAGATATCAGATTGGTAAGTTATGAGAGCCAGAGGCAGACAATATTTTAGACATTACCAAGTTTGCAGTCAAAATACCTTTATTAGTTACTCCATAAAAGCAATACTTTTCTAAGAATTTGTGGTGGTATCTGTTTAAATAAGAAACAATGTTTGTACTACATGAGATGCTCTTTCTGCAATTTGTGAAAACAGATCAAAGGATATTGCAAAAACATACTGAGAAATATTTGCAAACCCAAGCAGGAGGGATCAGATGTGTTGAGGATATCAATCAGCTTAGGAGTACAGATTTCTAATTGCCATGGGTTAATATACTTCTTGGGGAAAACTCTCACAGGTCTCTCTGGGCAGGCTCCCTTCTCACCCCTGTCCCACTGGTTCTCTAATTACTTTTGATTTTACCATCTGTTCCTTCTGGCACAACAAAGGCTCAGAACGAACAGTGACAACTTTAATAAGCTTGCCTTTGATGATATTTGTGAAATCATTATAGGTAAAAATCAATTTTGGTGATTTAATCCACTATTTATTGAGCACTTATTCATGAAGTATAAATTCATGGCTCTTCCAGTTTGACATGATTTAACTGATGTTATATGATTCAAACAGTGGCTAGCAAAATATTATGTGAGATCAATTCTCATTGTTATGCTCTGAGAATTTCTAAGAGTCAATTAAGAATAAAAATCATTAAAAGAAATGACAAATCAAGATCACAAATGCTAAAATTTGTAGTATAATATTTTATGTTATTTGCTGTGGTAAATAAAAATAAGATTTCTTAAAGTCTTTCATTTTCCTCCCTCCCTTCCCTTCCTCCTTTCTTTCTTTCTCTCTTTTTTTTTTGCAGTAGGACATGAAGTAAAGGATACTATTTGGGCAAACTCCTGCCCACTATCACAATTGCCAAAGCATAACTGAGCCTGTTAATCTTCCTTCGACATATAAATGTTTGCTGCTGTTTCCTCTCTGGTATCTTTTATTTCAATATCATTACCTTGTGTTTCTTCTGTATGGTGATATTTATTACAAAAGGAACAATTTATGTACTAAAGGTATGTTTTTGCTCACCATATTAAATTAGTCCCAAGAGAGGATGCATAAACCTGTATTTCCTTGGTAAATAATTGAATAATCTATTAAGAGGGCATTGAAGCTTGAGAGTCTTCCGAAGAGAATGGACACCTCTTTGATTGTTTTCACTGAATAAAGGTTGATTTAACCTCAGAAAAGTTACACAAGTTAATAGACCATCATTACTGTGAAAAGTTTCAAATTAGTGCAGCTTCCTATCTCCCAATGTACAAAAGTTTCAGTCTGTTCTATTGATAATGGAAACTTGAATCTTTTGATTATACATCCTGGTTTACAAGCAGCAGAGGTAGTTATTGTGTTTTAGGTTCTTTTTTAATATAATGAAGATAAAAGTTTCATTTGATTAATTTTTTTCACCTAAGGAACTCTCATTGAATGTTAATGGGATTGAATGTTGCTGCAAATATTACGGAAATCTTTGTGGAGAATTCTCAGAAAGCTAAAAATAAATCTACTCTGTGGCCCAGCTATAGCATTCTTTGGAGTATTCCCAAATACTTACTTTCTTTGGGGGGAAGGGTTTCAAGACAGGGTGTCTCTGTGGCTTTGGAGGCTTTCCTGGAACTAGCTCTTGTAGACCAGGCTGCTCTTGAACTCACAGAGATCTGCCTGCCTCTGCCTCCTGAGTGCTGGGATTTAAGACATGCACCACCACCTCCTGGCAGTACTGGGCATCTTAATCCACAGACATTTGCTTACCTATAACCATCGCTGCTTGATTCATAATAGCTAAGAAATGGAAACAATCTAAATTTACTATTATCAGTGAATAGACAATGAAAATGTGGCATATATACATTATGGAATACTATTCTGCTGGAAAGAACAAAGAATTGATGAACTTTTCAGGTAAATGGAATGAACTATAAAAGATCATATTAACTGAGGTAACCCAGACCCAGAAAGACCAGTGCGACTTGTTGTGTAATTGGGGGGTCCTCGTTCCAAATTTCTGATGTAAATATATAGCCCATAGAAACTATAGCAATCAGGTAAATAAAATGGAATCATTACCAAGATAGGGGGATTTGGGATGCAATAGAGAGGGCATTTGCAGGTTACAAGAAAACTTACCAGGGAATTGCGATAAGGAAGTACACCTTAGGAAGGGGAGGAGGTACATACAGAATATAGTTGGAGGTAACTAAAATACCTACAAATATGGTGATAAATAAAAGAGCCACAAGCAATCACACTATTAAGAAAAAGGAAATACTCATAAATCCATGCATAATGATCCTTTCACTCCTGTACTGACTATGCTTCTTCCAAGAGCCAAAGACCACTTAATCAAACCTCCAGTTCCAGGAATGAGATTGAGTTGCTGGCAAGGACTGTTCATAAGACTCTTAAAATATAGAGCCTCTTGTTGTTGCTATTGGTTGCCACACAAAGGTGGAAGGTAAGTTCCTATTGCTGAAGACATCATGCTCTTCAGATACTGGGGCCAGAGATCCCTGAGCCATAACTAATATCAGAGCTCCCTAACTAAGGACTAGATTTTTGTGGTACCAAATATGCCATACACATCTGAGGAGGGAGGCAAACAACATTCCTACACAGCTATGATACATATGAACCATATAAACAATGAGCATAAACATTAACATTTAGGGTACAGTAGTGGCATATGTACCATGGACTTGACCAACAGCTTTGTAACTGGACTTAAGATCAGTTCAATAATAGGGGGGCATACCTGGTACTAGAAACATAGTTAAGTATTCAGTGCCAGTGAAGTCATGGTTATTGGAGAATATACAGCCAATAATTTACTAAACCAGCACAATCATGAATAATGATCTTCTTTTTGATTTTTAGATTGTTTGTTTGTTTGAGAGAGGATCTCTCTGTATAGTGCTGGCTGTTCTAGAACCCACTATATAGATAATGCTGACCTTGAACTCACCTGTCTCTGCCTATGGGTGCTGGAATGAAAAGTATGTTCCACCACACCTGGTTCCTAACAACAACTTGTAAGCAGTTTCCTTTATTAAGTATAGGCTTTGTCTCCCATCAAGGCAATTTCTCTGTACAATAGATGTTGACAATTACAAAAACTACAACCAACCCAAATGTAGAGTTGTTGAGCCTACTCCCAATGAATCCATTTATGAGAAAATCCCACCCCAAAGCCTCAATGAACATTGTCGAATTAGAATGAAAGATTGTAAGAGCCAGAAGATCAGAAATTTGCTGTGAGGTTGTATCTCATATTAATACAAGAAGGGACACCGATAAAGTCTCACCAACATGATCACTGAAATATGAACTGAAGAAGGATAATACCAACGTATATGCCAAACTGGATGGAGAAAAAGGTCACAAAACTTAAAACCTATACAAAGAAAGACAGGCAATTGAGGAAAGCTGAGAATGGGGAAGGTGGTCTTTCCCAAGAAAGTTTACACCAATTGGTTGTCCAGTGCCAAATGATCAGTCCTGAAAACACAAGTACAGATAGCATTATATGGATTGATCAGATTGTATTTAGGAACATCTATATATCATGTACTTGCAACAACAATTGGTAAAAAAAGAAGCCATGAATACGGAGGGTTCTGGAGAGGAGTATATTGGAGAGTTTGGAGGGATGAATGGAGGGAGGGAAATGTAATTAAAATATAATATCAAAAGAAAAAATCTCAAAGAAAAATAAGCACAATGCATTGTAATTTAACTTCAAGGCATGGCATTGATCCTTATCAGTTTTGGAGATCAGCTTTACATTGTCAATGTGACAAACCAGATTCCCAATTCTTCCAACATGTACCCTAGATAATAGCTATAGTTTTGGGAGCTTTCAGCTAGTCATATAGACATCCAGGAAAACATTTTTATGGAATCTGCTAGATAAGATTTAGTTCTTTTTAACTGAAAAGGTGTTTATAGACATGGCCATTTCTTAGGTGCTACACTAGTATAGTGCTAGGGACATAGTAGAAATAGAAAAACAGTCTCATAGAGTTGCACAGTATTCAATACATATTTCTTTTTTAATTTTGATTTTTTTATTTTAAACAGCTTGTTTTACATGTCAATCCCAGTTCCCTCTCCCTCCCCTCCTCCCGCACCCCCCACCATCCCCCTCATCCTCCCACCCTATTGCCAATTCCTTCCGCATAGGGGATATCTAGAATCTATCATTTCATTCAGGGTAGGGTCCAGGCACTTCCCTAAGAGTCCAGTCAATACATATTTCTTAAGGTGATGGATACAATAGAAAGGCCATATGGGTGCTGTTAGAGAGTGAGTTGTAAGTAATATGCTACCTACTTTGGTAAGTAAAGTTTATTTATGTTGAAAATCAATCCCCTAAAAAGATACTAAGGTTGTCAAAATTATATACAAATCAATGAAAAGTCTAAAAGATTTTGTTTTCCACTTAATAATTCTTTAAAACACAAAGAACATTTGTAAAACATTCTCACATATATAATTGCATATGTGGTTATATAATAAACAATTAAAATATTTATTATATTTTTATCATACATACATATAACAAAAATATAAACATCCTTCTCTTAAAGACAAATGATGCTTGAGGGAATAATTTTCTACAGTCACACATTATCTCAGAAAAGGTCAACATTTCAGGAAAATAATGTTAATTATTGAGTTATGCAAAGAATTTTCAGTTTGTAAATTTTTATCTTATCTATTATTTTATTTAATTTTATCATAAACCTGCCTTTACATAAGAAATGCTTAATAAAAATGGATTTCTGGGTTTCTATTGACTTATTTATGGTCAAACAATTAAATTGTTGGAGACTTTTTAAGTTGAAATTGCAAGCTCTTTAGGACTGTAACAGTAAACTTCATTTACATATAGAAGTAGACCTAGAAATATATGAGCTTAGATGATATTTTATCTTATATGTTTTAATTTATTATTTACATAATATAATAATATACATTACATATATCACATATATATGTACACGCAAATATATTAAAAGGGGCAGTTGTCATGAAACAGTCACAAAAGTTAAAAGATAACAACATACACAATTCTACAACAGCAACAGCCCTTATAACTAATTTCAAGATGGTAGTTTACTAAGAAATTGGTTAAAGAAAATTTTATTTTCTTTTTGTTTGGGGGTCTTGTTTCGAGACAGGGTTTCTCTATGGCTTTGGAGGCTGTCCTGGAACTAGCTCTTGTAGATGAGGCTGGTCTCAAACACACTGAGCTCTGCCTGCCTCTGCCTCCTGAGTGCTCAGATTAAAGGCATGCTCCACCACCACCCAGCTAAAAAAATTTTCAGCCAGAAGAAGGAATTGGTTGCCTTTTCCATAGACACAAATTTCACATTGATCTTATACATATTTTCAAAAGATTTCTTGTCATTTAAAAATCAAATTATTTTCAAGAACAGTATCTCTTATTAGTTAATGGCTATTGTCCACTTAGAATTCTTTATTTTTTCTTTCCTTTCTCCTTTAAACTTGCTTTGGCAGTTAGTATAAAATGTTTTTATTGTTTTCTGATACGAATTTTATTCCTTGCCACATTCCTTTTCTGTCAAATACAGCAGGGTTCAACAGGAAGAGTGTTCCAAATCTTTAATCATTATGAAAAACAGAGTACCTTGACCTTGTATTTTAAAGTTAAATGGAGTGGCATTATAAAAATTAAATTGGTTCTTGCTCATTTCCATAATATCCTCTAAAAAGCCCGGCCTAGCCTAGAGTGTATGTCCTATTTCTTTATCTTTCTTGATGACCTCTCATGCCTGCAAGTCAGCTCGTTTTTCTTTCCTGAAGACTGCACCCCACTGCTGCATGCACTCTAAAAATTCCATTAGAATCTAGGGCATCATCACTCATTCTTATCTGCAGCAGGCTGCTGAACAGTGCCATACTATCAACTGCATGCAAACTAGTCTCAAAGGACAATATTAGTTATACACACTGTCATCCCGTAAGGCAAAGAATTCCACCTGGATCCTTCCTTATCTTACTGAGAACATCTAGCCTTTCAAACATGGCTGCTAGTGTCAGTGCTCTGAACGGGTCTCTTACAACAGCAAGCATTACTTAAAAAGCAATTTACCAGCAAGAAATCAGCTTTTTATAGGACACCCTTTATTAAACTCGGTGTGAGATGAGCTAGCATCCAAAATTTTGCCTTGCACCCACTGAGACTACACAGGGGAAAAGCAGTTTCATTTTAAATACTGTACTACAAAAAAAAACAAAAGAAAAACAAACAAACATAAAATCATGTGTTCTCCCTCTGGTCTTGATGAATTCTTTCTTGGAATGAATTGTTAGTAGGCTAATTAAAATTTAGTATAAAACAATAGATTAGGATTCGGCCCTGCTACTGTTGTCCGGATATGTGAGGAAATGTTGATGATCAATAATTCAATGAGACATTAGTAGCACTGAATTATTGTCTGGGGATATCAGAGGAAAAACCCAAAAATGGAGAAGATTAATAAAAAACCTGGGAATAAAGATGAAAACTATAGAATAATAGTATCATATATGTCTTGAAATTTTCTAATACTTTTGACATTCATAGAATGCATTTTCCTTAGGAAAGAATAGTACAAAACCTGGATATAAAGATGAAAGCTAAGGCATAATATCATTATTTATGCCTTGAAACTATCCAACTCTATATCCTTACATTCATGGAAAAACGCATTAAAAATGTTTACTATTTTTGCAGTTTATGCTTATTAGTTGGAAATATCAGAAATATTCACTGTATTTTGAACATTTTTATTATCTAAACAGTTCCATATGCTGCATGTTTAGAGCAGATGAGATTCTAGAAGTTAGATACATTAAGTGGCATGCCAATATTATAGAGACTCTATATGAAGAGTTATAGGCAATTAATGACTTCTGAGAGATGGAGATTCAGTTTTCTATAGGGACTGACCTGTGGAAAATTTGTCCAATCCAAAGTGGTAAGTCCTAATCAACTGTACATATAAGCAACATTAAGTAGAGCTAGGTAGTTTTATAATTTGTATGTGTAACAATAGTTATAGAAGAGGTCATGATTTTGAAAAGGATTGAGGGGAGGGAAGAAATTGGAGGCAGGTGAAGGAGAGGTGGAATGATGCAAATACGGTACTCATATATAAAATTCAATTCTCAAAAGAATAGCAAATTCTAAATTTAAAAGCTATAGATTTAACTAAGTCACAAAATGATATATGAAAGGTAAGTGCTACAGAGGGTCAGAATTAGGAAAAATCAGAGATGTGAACACAAAATAGTTGTGATTTCACTGAACTTGAAAAAAAATGAAAGGCAAGAAATCTTAATATCTCATGAGAAAAAGTAGTGGGCTTCCAGCATAAAAAATGGATATGATAGGGATTAATATAGCAGACACAATAAATCTGATATATTTCTTATGAAGATTCATAAAATATTAATATAATGAGAGATTAAAAATTGGGGAGATTAGAGATTTACAGATACAATAAACAATACACAACAGATTCTTAAGAACAGAAACAGTGGAAAAGGAAACTAAATCTGGGAAGAGAGTTATCTACAAAATTTCCCATGATTAGAAATCAGTAGACCAAATATGTTGAAAGAATAACTGGAATATCTAAGGGGTTAGTGCATCTTTTGGTTGCTATTGTTTGTATCTAAGGTGGTATTCAAATCTATGGCATTTAAATCATCTCCATTTTATTCAGCACTTGTTTTGTAGCACAGAACTTCATTATAACTTGCTTTATTTGCAGATCCATATGCACACTTGAATATCTATGTATGTCTAAATTCATGGGAAAACACTGTAAGATATTTTCATGATTGAACTGGAATAATGAGATTGAATTCATATTAAATTCCAACCACTTTAGTGTTTTCTTGAGAAAATTTACATGAGCCAATGTTTTTCTTTGGGAGGAAAAAATATGACTTAATGGAATAGATAAAGGCTTAAAAACAGTCTAATTCTTAGTGATAACAATTTAATTCACTTGAAGAACATATTTTAATGCATAAAAGAGTATATTGTGTTCTCTGAAAGAAGGTGTTGTGGTTTCAGGATATTATAATCATTATTAATTATTTCAATATTTTAAAGTTCACACCAGATGAGCTTATAAGAAAAAATTGACCCAATTTTATTTAGAAGGTCAAAAAATTATTTTAATTATCTAACCACATGGTGATAAAAATATAAAAGCCCTATTTAAACTCCACCCAAACTCTGTAGGTAACAGGATATAGTGGCACTGAATCCCTGAATTTAGAGAAACAGGGCTGCTTTTCTGGTGTGATAATGTCATATACAAATAATATGTTCTTAACAGATTTAATTTTGATTTACACCAAATTCTCAGCAAAAAAAGGGTATAATAAAAATGACAATTTATGCTGGAGAGGTTGTGGTGAAAGGGGAACACTCCTCCACTGCTGGTGGGAGTGCCAATTTATACAGCCACTTTGGAATTCAGTATGGAGATTCTTCAGTAAAATGGGAATAAACCTACCACAAGACCCAGCAACTCCACTCTTAGGCATATATCCAAAAGACGCCCATTCATACAACAAGGATGTCTGTTCCATTATATTCATAGCAGCATGATTTGTAATAGCCAGAACTTGGAAGCAATCTAGATGCCCCTCAACCGAAGAGTGAATAGAGAAAATGTGGTACATTTACACAATGGAGTACTATTCAGCAGAAAAAAACAATGGAATCCTGAAATTTGCAGGCAAATGGATGGCACTAGAAAAAACCATCCTGAGCGAGGTAACCCAGTCACAGAGAAACATGACATGTACTCTCTCATATATGGATTTTAGACATAGATCTGGGGAGTGCCAGCCTACAATCCCATGGCCAGAGAGTCTGGGAAACAGATCCTTCATTCAGTGGCTGATGGAAGCAGAGGCAGACTCCCACACCTAAGCACTGAGCTGAACTGAAGAAATCCAGTGACAGAGAAGGAGGACTGATGACCAAAGGGCTTAAGACTGGGCTGGTTTAACCCCCAGAAACAGCTGACCTGACAAGGGTTAGCTCTTGAATCCCAGACTGATGGCTGGGAATCCAGCATGGGACCGATCAAGAACCCCTGAATGTGGGTGTCAGTGAGCAGGCCTAGGTAATCTATTGAGCCTTGAGTAGTAAGTAGATCAGTATTTATCCCGGGTATACAAATGGACTTTGGATTCTCATCCAACAATGAGAGATGCACTTTCACCCTGAACTCTTGGGGGAGGGTCTAGGCCCTGTCCTGGATGAAATGACAGACTATGGGCATCACCATGGAGGGCCTCACCCTCCCTGGGTAAATGAGGGGATATTGGGGGGGTTGGTGGGAGGGCATGGATGGAGGGTAGGGAAACGGAGAGGGACCTGGAATTGACATGTGAAGCAACCTTGTTTCTAATTTAAATTTAAATTTAAAAATAAAAATATATAAAAAATGTTTTAACACAATGGGGACAAAGTTCAGTTATTTTTCAAGCTTTATTTCTAGACACTTAATCCACATTTGGCACCTACCAGGTGCTCAAAAATATTTGTTATCAAATTCATGCATTAATGAATGAATTTGCAAGTGTTCGTTGAAATGAAGCACATGGGATTGTTTGAATATTCATCCTGTACTAGACACTTGCTACTGGCTGTATCTATTGTAACTAAATTATTAAAATAAATACACAGTCCTCACTGACTACTCATAAACTCACATGGTGAGCTGAAATATGTAATATTGATCAATTTGTGCTGCAAAACATAGAAAATGCTACAAATCACGCCTGCTATGTTCTCCAAAATCTCCTTGTTAAACATTATCTGGCAAACCAATTTTATTATTATTGTCATTAGTGACTTCGTCATCACAATCAGCATTATCATCATCATCATCAGCAGCAGCAGCAGCATTTTAAGATTGATCACTAGGCTTGTGTGAAGACAGTATAAGCTCTCGATGTTACTAAGGTACACTGCTAGTCCTTAGCTATTGCTCTAAATCTTTGCTGTCTGTCTTTCGCTTAATTCCTCTACAAATTTGGCTGTATTATACAGAAGTATTTGTGGTCTCTCAAATAATCCAAGCCTTCTGGGTCACTGTACAACTATCACTTTTTCTTGCATTCCAGAAAGACATCCCATGTATTAGCTAATTCATTATCAGATTCTATATCTGTGAAAATAAGTGTTGGATTCTCCAAAATTATAGTTTAATTGCTTTTCCAGGCACTCAGCTATCACTGGATTATCACCAAGATAATATCATCAAAGGCATAACAATTGCTTGCTTACATGTATGCCTACACTAAGAGCTCTCTGAACTTCAAGGTAAGGACTACCTAGTTATATTAGCTGTACCTTGTTCCTACAGGACTAGCTGATGAATGATTGTTCTCCCAACAACTGCAAAGTAATTCAATCTGATTTTGTACATCCAGGCAATACTGTAAAATTAAGTGTATTATTAGCCCAAGAAATGCAGTCAATAAAGCACAATCACTCTTACAGAAGCACTCATTGCTTGACATAATTTTATGAATGTTAGTGGAGAAACCATTATACTAAATCCACACAGTTAGTCCTAAGGTTGAACGCAAATAGCTGATGATTGTGGCAGATTAAGTCAATATTAATTCCTGCCTGATGAATGTACTGTGACTACATAGCAGTGACATTTGTGATCCTTTCTATCTCATCTGAATATCTTATGGCTTATTGAGCAAGCATTTCTTTTGCTGTTGTGTGTATATGAAGCAATACATAAAACCCGTGCTGTTATCGATTTATACTCTTGTCTCACACTGCTTAGATGTTGCACCAGCCACTGTCTCCTTTAAGATGCATTTCATGAACTCATAAAGATTACATTCTTGCTCTCTTGGGGACTTCAGCCAGATTGATCACCCCTGAGGACCAATCAACTAGGAGCCTGATAAGAGTGGCTTTCTACTCCTGCCCCCACTCAGACCAGAGGGCAGAGGTGAGCTCCAGGCTCCTAGGCCCTGACTTCCTTCCTCTTGCCCTCTCTGGAATATCCTAAGTTGGGGACTGCTGAGAGGTTGACTTACCCCTGGATCAGCAAGGAACCTCAAATCTGCTGATAGCACTGTGCTAATCCAGCTCACACCCACTGGGAGAGGGAGTGCCTGAAACCCCACCTGCACCCACCTTGAGACCCCTCAGGGTATTTAACCCACTAGAAAAGAACCAAGGAAAGGAAGAGACCCCCCAACTGTACCCACTGGAAGAAGGGATGGTAATGAGGGAAGTCCTTCTGTGTATATGTTGATGAATAAAGCACTGTTGGCCAATAGGGAAGCAAGATAGGTGGGACTATGAGTTTAGTAGGATTCTGGGAAATGTAGCAAAGAGAGTTGTTGCCATGTGATTCTGGGAAGGAAAGGACGGGTCGCGATGCCATCCTCAGAAAGATAAGTCCTTATAGAAATATATATCAGTAATTATGGGTTAATAATTTAGTCATAGATAGCCATTAAGGAACCATAGCAAATAGTCAATAGCATCATAATTAATATAGTGTCTCTTGTGTTATTTGCGTGCTAAGCAATGATGGGGCCCAGGCAGCTGGCATATTACATATGGTGTCAGAAATGACATATAAATTTCCATGTAGAATGACAAAAGATTAAAAGTGATTTTTAAAGCAAAAGAACAAAGAGAAGCATGGCTTTTTGGTGGCAGCATTTTTCTCAGGTGAGCTCTGTTTTGCTAGAGACAAGTGGAGACTTACACAGCCAGTGGTAGTGGTAAACTTAAGCCCACCATCTTGGAAATATTGCAGTTAAAACAGCCGCGACTCTTAGCAGATAGAAGATACATGGCCAGAAAAACATAAATATTTACAGTAAAGTCAGATTCAGATGAAGTAAAAACTCTAAAAGGTTTACAGTTTGTCTAAAAATATACATAGGCTTGGGAGAGAAAAAGAAACAAAATAAAGTAATAAAGTGGTTAAAAAAATAAAGTGGCTGGGCAGAACACACCCTTGTAAACCCAACACTCCAGAGACAGAGACAGGTAGATTTCCACAGAGAAACCCTGACCCCCCCAAAATAAATAGAGTAATGATAATAGATGAATAAAAAAGCCACATAAACATAAAAATACACAGAGAGTCTGGATACTGTATTCTATTGTGTTTTTCAGTTGTTTGATTGCTAATGGAACGACTGGTAAAATATACTTGATTATAAATGCTATTAAATTAATCAAACTTATATATTTTGAAAATGCTTTGAATTCTAAATTTGAATATAAGGACAGCTTACTTGGGAAAAAAAGTTTTTGTTTCTGTTCCCACAGAAAATAAAAGTCTCTGGATTCCTTCCAGGCTTCCATGGTTTGATGAAGCAAGACATCCTAAAGCAGTGTCCCAGGCAGTAAAACATCTAAAACAGCTGGGATGATACAGCCGTACAGAACACAAAAACAAGGACTTAGCAAGGTTTCTGTGTTTTGTCATGAGCCCCATGTTATGGACAGCGCTCCCTGTCAGCAGGACACAGTTTTGAATGAACAATGCCCAAATTCCCAAATATTGTTTATAAATTTGTGTTTTCATTTAAATGGGGTTGCTTATAAATGGTTAATGATTACAACCAATCTCTTTTTAAAGCAAAAGGCAGATTATGGTATAGTAATGAATAGTTTGTCTTGGAATGGATTTTCATTTATTGATAAAAATTTAAGTTCAATTTTTGTGATACATATATTCCTCCTCCTGTTTAAGTATTGTGTTTATACTGATCTTTTAATAATGTAATGTATAAGTATAGATATACTATAATAATCAAAACTTATAGTTTGGCTAGTTAGGTTTTCTAGATATACAGAGACATATTTGAGATAGCTAGTCTTCAAACCTTTCAAAGGCCTTCAGAAAATGGCATTTAAAATGGTTGAGTGTTTTTATTCACAATGAGAAATGTCTTCACCTGGCACACCAATTATGTTTGAGAGGAAGATGGGCATCGAAGAAACTCATTATAGAATTTCCTTTCAACATGGCAAGATTAGCCATGTGGGCAAGAAACTATATCTTGTCTGGACTGTTTGACTGTTGCTGTATAAAACGGACATGTATGACACACAGGAAATTGACTGCTGGACTTGAATAGTCCTATAGGGTTCCTGATTCATGGAAGAGTCTGCCAGACATTCTGCAGGACACAGAAAAATAACTCACAAACTGCCAATACAGGCAGACAGTTAAATATTCCTGCTTTGTTGAGAAGTCATCCAGACACACTGTGGCCTATGGGCTGAAGGTCATTTCATATTCATCACAGGAAAACTTCATCAAGAAGCAGTCTCAATTCTGAACATCTATGCCACAAATAAAAAGGCACCCACATTTGTAAAAGAAACATTACTAAAACTGCAACCACACATAAGACCTCAGATAATTATAGTGGGAATCTTCAACACCCCAATCTCACCACTAGACAGGACAACCAGACAGAAACTTTCCAAAGATTCATAGGAACTAATAAAAGGTATGACCCAATTGGAACATAGAACATTTGATCTGAACACAAAAGAATATACCTTCTTCTCAGTACAACATGGTACCTTCTCCAAAACTGACCACATACTTGACAACACAGCGAACCTCAACAGATACAAAATATTCGAATAACCCTCTGTATCATATCAGCCCGCCATGTTTTAAAATTATAATTTTTAAAAAGCGCAAGTTTAGAATCCCTACAAACTAATGAAAATCGAACAATGTACAATTGCACCATTCCTGGGTCAAGGAAGAAATTAAAGACTTCCTAGAATTCAATGAAAATGAAGACACAACATATCCAAATTCACAGGACATTTTGAAAGCAGTAACAAGAGGCAAGTTCATAGCATTAAGTGCTCATATGAAGAAACTGGAGAATATTCACACTAAAGAATTAACAGAACAACTGAAAGCTCATGAACAAAAACAAGCAAACTCACCCAGGAGGTGAGTAACAACGAGTTGGTTTTTCAAGAAAGTCAACAAGATAGACAAAGCTTCATCCAAACTAACGAAAAGGCAGAAAGAGAACATGCAAATTAACAAAATCAGGAATGAAAAGGGAGATCTAACAATGGACACTGAGGAAATCCAGAGAATCATCAAGCCATAATTTGAAAACCTGTGCTCCACAAAATTCCAAAATTTAAAGGAAATAGATATTTTTGGATAGCTATCACTTAACAAAATTAAATCAAGAACAGATAGGCAATTTAAACAGACCTATAACTCTAATGAAATAGAAGCAGTCATCAAAATCTCCCAACCAAAAAAGGCCCAGGCACAGATGGCTTCCGTGCAGAATTCTACTAGAAATTCAAAGAAAATCTAATTCCAACACTCCTCAAAGTGTTCCACACAATAGAAGTAGAAGGTTCATTGCCAAACTCTTTTTACAAGGTTACAATTACCTTGGTACCCAAGCCACACAAGGACACAACTAAGTGAGAGTATAACAAACCTATATCCCTCATGAATATTGATGCAAAAATACTCAAAAAGATACTAGCAAATCAAATCCAAGAACACATCAGAAAAATCATCCAAGATGATCAAGTTTGCTTCATAATAGGGACACAGTGATGTTTCAACATACTAAAACCTATCAATGTAATCCACAATATAAACAATCTGCAATACAAAAACCACATGATCATTTCACTAGATGCTGAAAAAGTCTTTGACAAAATCCAACTTCATGATAAAGGTGTTGAAGAGATAAGGGATTGCAGGAACATACCTGAACATAATAAAAGGAAAATACAGTAAAGCAATAGCCAACATCAAAGTAAATGTGGAGAGAAACTCAATGAAATTCCTTTAAAATCTTGAACAAGACAAGGCTGACTACTCTCTCCATATCTATTCAATATTGTACATGAAGTTCTAGCTATTGCCATAAGATAACAAAAGGAGATTAAGGGGATACAAATTAGAAAGGAACAAGTCAAGCATTCACTATTTGAAGATGATATGATAGTTTATATATGTGACCGAAAAACTCTACACATGAAATCATTCAGCTGAAAAACAACTTGAGCAAAGTGGCAGGATACAAGATTAACTAAAATAAATAAGTAGCCCTATTATATACAGATGGTAAAGGGGATGAGAAAGAAATCAGAGAAACATCACCCTTTACAATAGCTACAAACAACATAAAATATCTAGGAATAATGCTAACCAAACAAATTAAAGACCTGTATAGCAAGTACTCAGAGTCTTTAAAGAAAGAAATTAAAGAAGATACCATAAAATGGAAAGATCTCCCATGCTATTGGATAGGAAGGATCAACATAGTAAAAATGGAAATCTTGCCAAAAGCAATATACAGATTAAATGCAATCCCAATCAAAATAGCAGCACAATTCATCACAGACTTTGAAAGAACAATAATCAAATTTATATGGAAAAAAGAAAAGACCAAGGTTAGCCAAAACAACCTGTAAAAACTTTCAGAGGAATCACCATCCATGATTTCAAGGTCTATTATAGAGCTATAGTCCTGAAAACAGCTTCATGTTGGCACAAAATAGACAGGTAGTAAAATGGAATCGAATTGAAATCCCTGGTATTAATCCTCACACCCACAAACACTTGATTTTGACAAAAAACTAAAATTATGCAATGGAAAAAGGAGAGTATCTTTTACAAATGGTGCTGGCATAACTGGATGCTGGCATGTAGAAGACTGCAGGTAGATCCTTGTATATTGTAATGCAAAAAAACTTAAGTTGAAATGGATCAAAGACCTCAACATAGATCCAGCCACACTGAACCTCTTAGAAGAGAAAGTGGGAGGTATCCTTGAACAAATTGCTACAGGAGACTGCTTCCTGAACTTAGCATCAGTAGAGCAGACACTGAGATCGACAATTAATAAATGGGACCTTCTGAAACTGAGAAATTTCTGTAAGGCAAAGGACACAGCTAACAAGACAAAAAAGGCATCCGTCAGAATGGGAAAAGATATTCATTAACCCCACATCTGACAGAGGGCTGATCTCCAAAATTTATAAAGAACTCAAGAAGTAATTGCCTAAACCACTAAGAGATCCAATTAAAAAGTGGTATACAGAACTAAATACAGAATTTTCAATAGAGGAATCTAAAATGGGTGAGAGACACTTAAGAAAGTGCTCAACATCCTTAGACATGAGGGAAATGCAAATCAAAACAGCTCTGAGACACCATCTCACTCCTGTCAGAATGGCTAAGATCAAAAGAGCCAAGGAGAGTTTATACTGGAAAGGATGTAGATAAAGGGAAACACTCATCCACTGATGGTTGGAGTGCCAACTTGTAAAGTCGCTTTGGAAATCAGTGTTGAGATCATTCAGGAAAATGGGAATCAATCTACCAGATCTAGCAATTCCACTCTTATGCGTATACTCAAAGATGTGCATTCATACAACAAGGAAATCTGTTCTACTATGTTCCTAGCAGCATTATTTGTAATAGCCACAACCTGGAAGCAACCTAAATGCCCCTCACATGAATGTGGTACATATACACAATGGAGTACCACTCAGCGGAAAAAAAAGCAATGGAATCTTGAAATTTTCAGGCAATTGGATGACACCAGAAGAAACCATCTTGAGTTAGGAAACCAAGTCACAAAATATTCAAACATGCTATGCTCTCACTCATATATGGATTTTAGACATGAAGTAGGAGAGTGCCGGTCTACAGTCCCATTGCCAGAGAATCTGTGAAACAGGGAGGACCATAAGAGAGATATGCATGGCACCCCAGTGAAGGGGAATGGGACAGCATCTCCTGAGTGGACTAGGGGAGGGGAGAAAGAGCTGGCGAAAAGTGATGGGGAGAAGTGAAGGGGAGACAAGGACATGGGGGAGTAGGAAGGTTGAGTCAGGGAATAATAGAGGAGGGCAGGATGAGAAATATCACAATAGAGGGAATCATTATAAATTTGAGGAGAGACCTGGCACTAATGAGATTTCCAGAGATTACAAGGATGACATCAACTGGCATTCTAAGCAATAGTCGAGAGGCTACCTTAAATGTCGTTCCTCAATAATGAGATTGATGACTACCTGGTATGCCATTGTAGAGACTTCACCCAGTGACTGATGGAAGCAGAGGCTGACACCCAGAGCTAAACACTAAACTGATCTCCTGGAAACCAGTTGATGAACAAAGGGTTCAAGACCGGGCAGGTGAAACTCACAGAAACAGCTGACCTGAACAAGGAGGTGCTTATGGACCCCAGACTGATGGCTGAGAGACCAGCAGGGGACTGATCCAGACCCCCTGAACATGGGTGTCACGGAGGAGACCTAAGCAATCTATGGGGCCTCCGGTAGTAGATCAATATTTATCCCTAGTATTCCAATGGACTTTTGGAGCCCATTCCATATGGAGGGATGCTCTTTCAGCCTGGACACATGGCGGAGGGTCTAGGCCCTGTCTGGGTTAATATGACAGACTTTGAAAATCCTCCACGAAGGGCCTCATCCTCCAAAGAGAGTAGAGTGGGGATTGGTTGGGGGGCTGGGGGCTGGTAGGGGGAATGGGAGGAGGGGAGTAAGAACTGGGATTGACATGTGAGGCAACATTTTCTAATTTAAATAAAATTTAAAAGGATTATATTCTCTGAGACTCATTAATCTGTTAACTTAGCCAATGGAATAGCAATCACAGGGAACTGAATCATGAGAATCAGAAAATTCAAGGCACCCCCTTGTTCCTGTTCTACAGAGTGATGTCTAGCTGTGGCTGTACTTCCTCTAATGTTTTAGCTTCCTAATTTCCTTCTGGATATATCCCCCTTCCACTGTTGCAGTTTTAGATAGACATCCTTCCACTGATTAGCTCCTATGTCACTTGAAATTCAGAGATCTGATAACCTGCTTCTTAAACACCCTGATACAGATGTAGGAGTAGCCTCTTGAACTTGGTAATGTCTAGATTGTTTTTAGTTGATTACTTCTCTCTTGGTATCTCAGGTCTTCCATACCTATGCAACTGTCTATGGAATTCAGTTTCTTAGAACTTCGTAAATAAATTTTATTATTATTTTGACAAGGTACAAGATCTGATAATTAAAACAAAACATCTTAATTATCTTTGCCTTTCTTTTTCATGTGTCCCCTCAAACCTAATTAGTATTGAATAATTATGCATTCTGTATAAATTGTCCTTTTTCCCTCTATTCCAGTTTTTCAAATGCTAATTTGAAGCAGTTCGTTCTGCTGGAACCATCACAATATATTTCTACCTTCAGTCTCTTTATCTTTTCTTGTACTGGGAACAAAAGAGGTGAAGCACATTTGAATCAGTTTGGGTGGACAAATGAAAAGGATTACTGTAGTTTTGGGGTGAAACAAAAAAAGAATCTACAAAATATGAAAAAGTAGGCATGTTCCACTAGGCCTAGACCTTTTGTTTGGTGGCTTTCCAGTTCTAGAGATCAAACTCTGGGACTTGCTATTGCTATGCAAATATTCTACTACTGAGTTCCAACCCAAGAATTCAGGCTTCTATAAGAACAACATAATTTCATTGTATAATGGTCATTAAATAATTCTAATTACTATACTTTTGATTGCAAAAGAAGGCCTAATAAATAATTACGCAGAATGAAGGAACCACAGTATAAAAGTATTCTTCCAAGTTAAAGAAACAGCCTTGATAGGAGTCCACTGAAGAGAACTATTTAAAATTTTGATAAGGATTCTGAAGTGTAGCTCTTCACAAATGATTGCTTCTGGCTGGGGTGACTGTGGGGCAGAACTCAATTTTCTTTAAGGGGTTGGACACGGGTAATGTGACTATGATCCGGTGTATATATGGGAAAGACAAATTAAAACTACTCTTTTTTGTAGGGAGGTGTTACAAAGGTGGGGACCAGACCTGGGAGGAGTGGGAAGTCATTGTGATCTATGTACATTCTGTGAAATTCCCAAACAATAAAATTGTTATGTTGGAAGTAATTATTCTAAGTAAACTAAAACCACAGTCAACTCTACCCCAAGCAGGTAGGTATGATAAACTGGATGTATATCCTACTGTTCCTTTTACTACTCAAGTTCATAAATACAATATCTTTCGAAATATGAAATAGTTACTTCTTCCCCATCTCCAGTCTGATCTTACTGTTACTTCATGTGTACGTTCAAATATCTCCTTATTTTTAAATCAGTCTTCTTTTCTAAACTTAAATTACATACAAATTCAGCATTCTAGGATGTTTATTTGATTTAATTCTTCATTGAAGATTTCTGAAAGCTATATAATATAATAGTTGTAAGTCTCTGAAAAGCATGAATAATGTTTAATGAAATTTGTATCGACTGTCCAGTCCTTTATTCATAGTTGGTCAACTTTGAATATTCATTATATAAATTTCTGATGAGGATTTTTTGAGATATTACTATAGGTATTTTTATCTCAAGTTCAACCACTTATGAAATAGATAAATAGTAATAAGAGGACGGTTAGTTATTGTATTTGAATGACAAAGAATATTTAACTGAAAAAAAATTACCAGGAGCCCTCCAAAGTCACAGAGAAACCCTGTCTTCGAAAAATCAAAAAAAATTACCAGGGGCAATTTGAGTGACAAATAATATTTAACTGAAAAAAATTACCAGGGGCAATTTGTTTTTAAAGATGTAGACAAGGAATTTTAGATAATGAAAAGAAAAAGAATAAGTTTGTTTTTCAATGACTACTTGTTCAAACATATATAATTTATTATGCCAAATGTCTAATTTGAATATACTCTTGCTTTCAGTAATATAATTTATAAAATAATTTACAAGTTCAATTTAATCTATATGGAAATCATAGTGCATATCAGTATTGCTATTTTTAAAAGTGTTTCCTAATGAAAATTCTGATACTTTGAAGAACATTTTAATGATATTAAAACAAACAATTAAATAGTAAACTTCTATTTTAATATAACAGAGGACCTTCTAGATTTGTCTCTCTGAAGTGCACCAAACAGTTTTTATAAAAAATGAGACCCATGCCATGAGAAGAATCTGCCTGAAAGGCTAGGAAATGGGGACTAGATACTCCACAGACCTAGTGTCTAGCCAATTACAATCAGCCAGCCCCCCAAATCAATTATATTATTCCTTATGATATTACTCTACACTCATAGATCAGTGCCTAGCCCAGTTATTGTCATCGGAGATGCTACCTGCAGCAGCTGATGGGAACAAACGCAGAAATCCACAGCTAGATATTATGTGGACAGAGAGTCTAAACTGGAGGTCTCCACTGGGTCCCTCCCTTCAGAGATCATGGAAAACCATCAGAAGAAGGCAACAAAAGTGTAGGAATCAAGGGAGATGGAGGACACCCAGAGAACACCGTGCACAGAATAAAGTAAGCAGGGCTCACATGGCCTCACAGAGACTGAAAAAAGAAGCTGGGACACTAAAGAAGATAATCATCATCATCATTATCATCATCATCATCATCATCATAATCATCAGGTGTTACCTTATTTTCAGTTGGAATACTCACAGGGTAATTTAAAAATAATCTCATGAATTGTCTTGCATATTTTACGTAGCATATAATACTTCTTTATGTGACACAGATTTTCAACATTTTAACCCTTTAAATATAATTATACCTATCTGGGAATTCAAGAAATAGAATTTGACACACTGGGTCAATTACAAGTCAAGTATGTAACTCATGGCAAATATTATACTATTAGTATAATAATACTGGGGTTATTTGGATTCAAGAAGTATGCTCCCATCAAGTGCTGCATGTTGTGAAGTGGGGGAGGTTTTATTTGATGAAGCAATTTCTGTCTAAATTTTCTTATCTGCTAATTAAGGGCAATCCATATGCTTCCAACAGCTGGTGTGATTATTTAAAGCACTCCAATATCTAAACGCAGTGTTTAATAAATGGCCACTGTTCATATAACTAACAACACATGTAGACTCCTGAGTAGTCTCGTGGATCTCTACTGCTACAGCACTGCAGTTCCAGGCACAAGCTCATATTTAATAGTCAAGCTAACATAGAATCTTAATATTGAACATCATGTTAGTCACTTCCTAGGATATAAAGGTGCGACAAGGCCTCAGCTCTCAAGGAATTTAGAGTATAATCACAAATTAGTACAAATGAATAGCCTTAAAAAGTGCCATAGTTGCTTCATGGGATGCCATCTACTATCTACAAGAAGATTCAGAGGAGCTGGTGCCAATTTGTCAATGTCGAAAAGACTGAAAATGTTTCATGAGAGAGGAAAAGTTTCAGCTTGTTTTTATCACTGTTTTTCTCATCCTCACTGCACATATTCATATCTTCCACAGAGGCTTTATTTACTCTCCGAACCTTTAGTGTAATTACAGAACTCTAGAATGTCTGGAGGTGGCATCAGGCACCAGTGTATTATCATGCCTTAAAGAGAAGTCCAGTGTTTAGTGGAAGTTCAGTAACACTGCCACAATGAGTGTTTTTCAGCATGAAGAGATCATAGTGGTACAGTTTTAAAGGAAGTAGCCATACATAAGATTAAAATCAGCATAGGATGCACTTCTCATATTAAGTTTGACCAAAAGCACATGAGGCTAAGAGGAAAAGATATGGAATACTCAAATGTTTAGAATGTTTGGTTTCGGTTGGGGCAAACTGGAAATGTTGAAACTCTTAGAGACACTTCATCAAAAGGAAAAGTTTAACTCATTACTAATATATGAATACCAACATATATAGGTTAAAAAGTGAGAAACTGAAAGACGACTTTAAAGCACAGATGCAGAATACCTCAGCATGTTTCCCTTTGGTGGACATGGGAGATTTTATGACTCTTGTAATTTGCTTAAGGTTTACATATTTTGCATACCTTATTCCCTTCAATTCCACAACAATGGCACAGAACCTTTTCTACATTTTAGGATCACTGAAGGTATATTTCAAAATATCAATTAGTTATCTCCTGCCTTCCTAGATTTGGAATGAATTTATTTATAGTTTGGTCTGAAACTGGAATTGTTCAAATGTGTTCAAGTATAAAATCAACCTTAGGACCTACAATTCAGACACTGATTCTCAAAATTTGTCATGAATTTTTAAAAAATCAGTCAGAGTAGGCTAGGGATGCCTGACAGGGGCCAGTAGCTCTTGCCTAACATATACAAGACCCAATATCTCAACTTCAGTATAGGAAAGACAAAGAATCAATTGGATATCTTGTACACTACAGCTTCCTTGGCCTCAACTCTCATGAATCTGATCTAGTAGGTTAGGGTTTCACCAAGAACTTTTAGTTTTAATGAGCTCACAGGTGATGCTGAGCATGGTACTGAATATCAGTGTTGAAATTCAGGGTTCTCAAAACTTGGTTTTGTATACTTTCCCTTCAAAGCCTGTCCAAAACTTAAATCAATAGTCCCTAATCACAGGCTTTCCAACTCTAAAGAATCAAGCTGTCTTGTTCCCAGCTGATGCTAACACTACTGGTTCTTACACTGGCTTTCAGAACAACAACTGTATAAATAAATAAAAAGAATCACCCATAGTTATTTACATTAAAAATTCTCTTTAATTCTCTTTGGTATTCAAGACATCTTTACAGCTGTAAACCTTTTTGCAGTTTACTCTAGTGCCCTTGAATTACAGAAACAAGTACATATGGTACAAGGCATAAATATTCTCACCATCTACTTGGATGCACAGCTGTCCTGCCCAGAGAAACCATCTGACAACATTCACCAAATTGATGGATTATGTTTTATTCCTTCTGCTCCTTACCTAATGGTTCTTTAATTTAACTAATGACTCTAATTCTCATTAGATGCTGAAGGAACATTAAGATTTTTTTCAGAACTACTCTTAGAGCAGAACATCCGTGGGTACTATCTAAGAAGATATGCCTAATTTTCCAGGTGGCCTGAGCAGCAGGTGCCAGTGTTGTTAGTAATGGTGACATAAGGAGAGAGTGGTTATTCTGACCACTGCAGAGACTTTGCTATTTGGTTTGGGGATTCCTTCAATTTTGATATCCAGTAAATAATCTGCTAAATAACCTGCAGCAATACAATTTCACACAAGATAAATCCCCTTTGTTTGAAACAAGTAGGTCAAAAGAACTCAAAGATCATGGGATCTAGCTTTGTTCTGAAAGTAGCTCCACATTTCCTGTGTGTTTCAACATCACACATACTCATTGTTTTTAAAAAGATCCTGCCTGAAATGGCCTCATATTAGTGATGTCTCTCCTAGATGTTCTGGTTCCATTTACAGTGCTGCCTCTGCACTATGCTGTCCAGTTCTTAGAGTCTATTTTTGCATGCTCACTTATTCCTCTACAGGAACTTTCTACTTTCCAGCTATCCTCCCTAAGTAGTACAAGTGCTAAGGACATAGGTAGTACTCAGCTCACCTTGTATCTCCTTAAGTGGGACCCACAATACACGGTGTACTAGTTAACATCCTTAAACTATCTTTAATCTTAACCAGATAATTCCAGATCCCTCTGAACTTTTCCCCCCAAAATGTTGAGCTAATGCCTAACCTTGAGTGGTCATTCATTTGTCAGTGCCTTATCTCTAACCATAAACCTTAGGAATATCTATTTTGTTCAAAGATCTTTCATCAGCATGAGAGATTATGGAACATGCAGGTTCTCAGTAAGAAGTCCATAAAAGAAACATTAGTTCTTAAAAATAACTCCTAATGGAGTTTTAAACCTTATACTATCATTGTGATATTTAAATTCCATCCATGTGACTGAATAGATGTACTCATCCTACGAAAATAATACAAACAACAAAATAACACCCACATTGGCAATTGTAGTGATATATTGTTTGTGATTTATTAAAGCTTGCCCAAGGAGTCAGAAAGCAAAGTCAGCCTCAAGCTATAGAAACCAGGCAGTGGTGTTACATATCTTTAATCCAGCAGCCAGAAGCTAGGAGGTGGTTGTACACTCCTTTCATCCTAAGACTCAGGTTTAAAAGGTAAATGGATTTCTCTGAGTACAACACCACCCAGATCTACACAAGACTAAATCTATCTAAAAGAGAATTATAGCTCACTCCTTTAATCCCAGCAATAGAGGGGTATAAAAGACAGGAGTAAGTAGTCAGTGTGAGTCATTCATTTTCCAGACACACTGAGGGAAGGTTACAATCTGAGGTCTGGTGAGGGCTCTCGGAGACAGAATCAGCCCATTCAGACTGAGTTAGAGGTAAGGATTAATGACCATCTGCTTTGCTTTTCTGACCTTCAGCTTGAAGTTTTACCCCCAGTATCAGTCTCGGGGTCTTTAATTGTTTGTGTTACAGGCAATGTTTATTCATATGATCAAGCTTACTTTTCACATTTTCAAAGCTCTTCTTGAGTCATTGCAGTTTGTAATGCACTAAAATATGCCTAACACTGTCATAATTAAAGTTTTGTTGCAGATCGTACAGAAAGGGGCTTTGGATCATATCAGCCCATGTGAATTTTAATTGCAAAGCTTACAGTATTTGGCAGTGGTTTACAGTAACATCTGGCTTTCAAAAAAGTAGGCCATGGAAAGCACACTGGAGTTATCATCAGCACCATTGTACTTTCCCAGTAAAAAAGTGTCATCAATCCTGGACTTAGAAGAAACTAAACATATTTTAGAATTACTTTAAAACACAGATGCAAAATAAAGTTTCAAGATGTCAGTAAATTAAGTAGTTGGAATGTCCAGTTCTCAATATAGCCATAGAATCTGACATGTTTGGCAACCGATTATGTCATTGAATAACAATGTTACTACAAATTATTTAAAGATTAATATGAGTGTTTTTAAACCTTGAGAGTACTTTCTACTTCCTTCAGAATATCCTTGATTTGTATTTTTGTGGTATATTTTTTTCATTACGGAGTTCCTTCTTGAAGATATCTGAACTCTCGTTGATACTTTTTGATTAGTTAGTTTTTGGAAAACACTAGTAAATTAGCTACTAATGAGAAAACAGACAAAAATTCCTCTTTAAATAATTTGAAAGCATAAAGTTAGTCAAAATATGCTTTCAGAAGAGGGTATGTATAAGATTAATATAAGTTTTGCGCCCTCCAAGACCCCAACCCCAGCGAGTCCAGCTTCAGGTGAGATTGGGTCTCCAGCAGGGACCGCCCGCCCTTCCCCCATCCCCCTTGATCTTAGGGGCTGCCCGGCATCCAGAAGACACACTCACACAGGAAAGACATCAGCCCCTCCAAGACCCCAACCCCAGCTAGTCCAGCTTCAGGTGAGATTGGGTCTCTGGCAGGGACCTCCCGCCCTTCCCCCATCCCCCTTGATCTTCGGGGCCGCCCAGCATCCAGAAGACCCGCCCACACAGGAAAGACATCAGCCCCTCCAAGACGCCAACCCCAGCTAGTCCAGCTTCAGGAAAGACATCAGCCCTTCCAAGACCCCAACCCCACAAAGAAGTCAACAATTCCAAGACCCCAACCCCAGTGAGACCAGCTTCAGGAAAGTCATCAGCCCTACCAAGACCCAAACTCCATGTCAGCATCCCCAGTTTCAGCTGCAGGAAGGAAGGAGACCAGTGGAGACAGAAAGACCCCACCAGCACCCACTGAAAGAAGAGATGGGAAGAAGACAGAATAAGAGATCACTAAGCAATAGAAACACCAACATGACCCCACCAGAATCCAGGGATCCAACACCAGCAAGACCCGAAAAGCACTACATAGACGAAGAAGAGGAGACAGACCTTAAAAATTATTTCATGAAGATGATGGAGACCCTCAAAGAAGAAACGAGGAAATCCCTTAAAGAAATAGAAGAAAAAACAAACAAAAAATCCATGAAATGGGGGGAAAATTCAAGAAATAAACAAATCTCTCAAAGAATCTAAAGAGCATGAAGAAAGAACAACCAAAAAAATGAAGGAAACAACTCAAACAGTTGAAGGATTGAAAGCTGAAATAGAAATGATAAAGAAAACACAGAATGAAGGGATGTAATAACCCCCTGCATCTTATCAGACCACCATGCATTAACATTAGAATTCAACAGTAACACAAATCGCAGAAACCCCACAAACTCATGGAGATTGAACAATGCACAATTGCACCATCCCTGGGTTAAGGAACAAATAAAAAAAGAAATTAAAGACTTCCTCGAATTCAATGAGAATGAAGACACAACATACACAAACTTATGGGACACTTTGAAAGCATTGCTGAGAGGAAAGTTTATAGCACTAAGTGCCCACATGAAAAAACTGGAGAACAGTCATACTAGAGAATTAATAGCACAGCTGAAAGTTCTAGAACAAAAAGAAGCAAACTCCCCCAGGAGTAGCAGACGCCAGGAAATAATCAAATTGAGGGCTGAAATCAATCAAGTAGAAACCAGACAAACACTGAGAAGAATCAATGAAACAAAGAGTTGGTTCTTTGAGAAAATCAACAAAATAGATAAACCTCTGTCCAAACTAACCAAAAGACAGAGGGAGAGCATGCTAATTAACAAAATCAGGGATGAAAAAGGGGACATAACAACAGACTCCGAGGAAATCCAGAGAATCATCAGGGCATACTTTGAAAATCTGTACTCCACAAAATTTGAAAATTTAAAGGAAATGGACAATTTCCTGGATAGATATCACTTGCCAAAACTAAATCAAGAACAGATAAACAATCTAAACAGACCTATAACCCCTAATGAAATAGAAGCAGTCATCAAAAGTCTCCCAAATAAAAAAAGCCCAGGCCCAGATGGCTTCAGTGCAGAATTCTACCAGAAATTCAAAGAAGAGCTAATTCCAATACTCCTCAAATATTCCACACAATAGAAGCAGGAGGCTCACTGCCAAACTCTTTCTACGAGGCTACAATTACCTTGATACCCAAGCCACACAAAGACACAACTAAGAAAGAGAACTATAGACCAATTTCCCTCATGAACATTGATGCAAAAATACTCAATAAAATACTTGCAAACCGGATTCAAGAACACATCAGAAAAATAATCCACCATGATTAAGTAGGCTTCATCCCAGGAATGCAGGGATGGTTCAACATTAGAAAATCTATCAATGTAATCCCTCATGAACATTGATGCAAAAATACTCAATAAAATACTTGCAAACCGGATTCAAGAACACATCAGAAAAATAATCCACCATGATTAAGTAGGCTTCATCCCAGGAATGCAGGGATGGTTCAACATTAGAAAATCTATCAATGTAATCCACCATATTAACAATCTGTGAAAGAAAAACCACATGATCATCTTACTAGATGCTGAAAAAGTTTTGACAAAATCCAGCACCCCTTCATGATAACGGTCCTAGAGAGATCAGGGATAACAGGAATGTACCTGAATATAATAAAAGCAATATACAGTAAACCAACAGCTAACATCAAACTAAATGGAGAGAAACTCTAAAATCCTCTAAAATCAGGAACAAGACAAGGTTGTCCACTCTTCCATATCTCTTCAATATTTTACTTGAAGTTCTAGCTACAGCAATAAGACAACAAAAGGAGATAAAGGGGATACAAATAGGAAAAGAAGAAGTCAAACTTTCACTATTTGCAGATGATATGATTGTTTACATAAATGACCCAAAAAACTCCGCAAGGTTACTCCTAGAGCTGATAAACACCTTCAGCAATGTGGCAGGATACAAGGTAAACTCAAAAAAATCAGTGGCTCTATCATATACAGATGATGAAGTGACTGAGAAAGAAATCAGAGAAACATCACCCTTTACAATAGCCAAAAACAGCATCAAATATCTGGGGATAATGTTAACCAAGGAAATTAAAGACGTGTATATCAAGAACTTTGTGTCTTTAAAGAAAGAAATCAAAGAAGATACCAGAAAATGTAAAGATCTCCCATGCTCTTGGATTGGTAGGATCAACATAATAAAAATGGCAATCATGCCAAAAGCAGTCTACAGATTCAATGCAATCCCTATAAAAATTCCATCACAATTCTTCAAGGACCTGGAAAGAACATTAATCAACTTTATATGGAAAAACAAAAGGCCCAGGATAGCTAAAACATCCCTATACAATAAAGGAACTTCAGAAGGCATCACCATACCTGACTTCAAGCTCTATTATAGAGCTATAGTCCTGAAAACAGCTTGGTATTGGCACAAAAATAGGCAGGTAGACCAATGGAACCGAATCGAAAGCCCTAATTTTAACCCACACACCTATGAACACTTGATTTTTGACAAAGAAGCTAAAACTGTACAATGGATAAAAGAAAGCATCTTCAACAAATGGTGCTGGCATAACTGGGTACTGGTATGCAGAAGACTGCAGATAGATCCATGTTTATCGCCTTGTACAAAACTTAAGTCCAAATGGATCAAAGATCTCAACATAAATCCAGCCACACTGAAACTTTTAGAAGAAAAAGTGGGAGATACTCTTCAACGAGTTGGTACATGAGACCACTTCCTAAACATAACACCAGTGGCACAGGCACTGAGATGGACAATTAACAAATGGGACCTTCTGAAACTAAAAAGCTTCTGTAAGGCAAAGGACACAGTCAAAAAGACAAAAAGGCAGGCCACAGAATGGGAAAAGATATTCACTAACCCTACATCTGACAGAGGGCTAATCTCCAAAATTTACAAAGAACTCAAGAAACAAGTCTCCAAAACACCAAAGGATCCAATTAAAAGGTGGGGTACAGAGCTAAATAGAGAATTCTCAGTAGAGGAGGCTAAAATGGCCAAGAGACACTTAAGAAAGTGCTCAACATCCTTAGCCATCAGGGAAATGCAAATCAAAACAACTCTGAGATACCATCATACTCCTGTCAGAATGGCTAAAATCAAAAACACTGAAGACAATTTATGCTGGAGAGGATGTTGGAGTGCTGACTCATACAGCCTCTTTGGAAATCAGTATGGAGATTCCTCAGGAAAATGGGAATTAATCTACCACAAGACCCAGCAATTCCACTCTTAGGCATATATCCAAATGAGGCAAGTTCATACAACAAGGGCATCTGTTCCACTATGTTCATAGCAGCATTATTTGTAATAGCCTGAACCTGGAAGCAACCTAGATGCCCCTCAACTGAAGAGTGCATAGAGAAAATGTGGTACATTTACACAATGGAGTATTACTCAGCAGAAAAAAATAATGGAATCTTGAAATTCGCAGGGAAATGGATAGCACTGGAAGAAACCATCCTGAGTGAGGTAACCCAGTCGCAAAAAGACAAACATGGTATGTACTCACTCATATATGGATTTTAGACATGGATCAGGATAGTGCCAGTTTGCAATTCAACTGATAGAGAGTCTGGGAAACAGGAAAGAACCTAAAAGATATGCATATATGCATAGTACCCAAGAGAAGAGGATGGAGACAAGATCCTCTGAATGGATGGGGAACACGGCGAGGAGTGGGGGGGAGTGGGACCTGGGAAGAAGAGAGGGGGTGAAAAGGAAGAGAGTTGGTCATGGGGGAAAAGGAAGTTGAGGGGGTGGGGGTAGAATAGGTGGAAGAGGGAATCATAGGATCGAATACTGATCAGGCACCAGAGTGACCTCGAGTGATCTAAAGGGATAACACCAATTGGCAAGCTAAGCAATAGTGGAGAGACCACCTCGAATGCCCATTCCTGATAATGAATTTGATGTCTATAACCATCCGGGAGCATTCATCCTGTGACTGATGGAAGCAGAGGCAAACACACAATTAATCACTGAACTGAACCCAAGGAACCCAGTAACAGAGAGAGAGGAGTGATGAGCAAATTGGCAAAGAATGGGCTGGCAAAACCAGCAGAGACAGCTGATCTGAACAGGGGAGAGCTCTTGGATCCCAGACTGACAGTGAGGAGGCCAGTATGGGACTGATCTGGACCCCCCCAAATGTGAGTGTCAGCGAGAAGGCCTGGGCAACCTATGGGGCCCTGAGTGGTGGATCAGTGTCTATCCCTGATATACAAACAGTCTTCGTGTGCCTATAGCACAAAGAGGGATGCTCTGTCAACCTGGACTCTTAGGGGAGTGCCTGGACCCTACCCAGAGTAAAATGACAGACTCTGATATTCCCTATGTGGAAGGATTTGGCAATAGGGTGGGAGGGTGGGGGGGGGAAAGGGGAGTGGGGGAGAAGGGGAGGGAGAGGGAACTGGGATTGACATATAAAACAAGCTATTTAAAATAAAAAAATTGAGAAAAAATATAAGTTTTGCAGATTTTCTAAAGCATGTTGTATTTGTATTATTATATTTCAGATAATTTAATATTGTCACTACAATCACATTTAAGAAAGAAAAATATATAAGCATACGAGGATACAAGGATGTGGCAAAGAATAATTTTTGAGATACACTTTATCCTTAATTATTTACACTTAAACTTATCTAGACACCACAATATGATTAACATGAGTTCAGAATATTTCATTCCTATTTTTTCACCCCTTTAATGAAGCTTTCCTATAAGTGATGCAAAAAGAATCAGAAGATCATTTATTATAATATTGGAAAATTACAAAATACCCTGAATCTACATTAACTGCCTTCTTCATGTTACATCATGTGATTTCATACATATACAACATACAAAGATTTCATTGATTATTTGATAAATCCATTCATTATAAAGGAATGCCTAGATTCATATTCTAGACTATTATGTTGTGAACTGCAGTGATTTTACTGTATGCACAGTTTTCTGCTCTTATTAAAACAATGATTTTCTTATGGAATACTAAAAAAATTCCTCCCATTTTCCTTATAAACTAAGTATATCTTTTGGTTATACTGTGTTGTGAAGTTTATTTTTAAAATCTATGCTTCTGATGTGAGGTTTAATGTCTCTAAAACAATTTTGGCTTGAGGATAGGATATGATTTCCTACAATTTCTGAATTGGTACTACAGACCTTTGGCCATTTTATATTATGTATTTATACAAGTAAACAGTCTCTGCATTGATGAGTATAAAATAAAACTATCAATTGATCCTACAAAACATTGAAGATATATCTGCCTTATTAATCTATTATATCAAATATTCAATGCAGATTTAATTGTTTTTAAGATGTTGTAATGAGATAGGTATTGTATTAAAATGATTTTTTGTTTTACACATTGATCCCCTCTTTTTTCCCCTCCTCCCACTTCCCCCACAGTCCCCCCACTTCACCTCTATCAACTCTTCAGAAAGGCCTCCAATGGGGAGACAACAAAGTCTATATTGAGGCAGAACAAAGGCCCTCCCACAAGTATCTAGCCTGAGCAAGGTATCCCTGCATGGGTAATGGACTCCAAAACATTAATTCATGCCGGTGGTCCCAAGAGCTGCCTAAGCCACAAGGATGACCCCACCTAAGACTCTAACCAGTAATGGAGAGGGTTGCCTGAACTGGCCTTCCCCTGTGACCAGATTAATGAATACCTTAAGTGTCATCATAGAACCTTAATACAGGAATTGATGGAAGCAGATGCAGAGATCCCCAGCTAAGCACTGGGCCAAGCATCAAGTGTCCAGTTGAAGAGAGAGAGAAGCGACAATATGAGCAAAGGGGTCAAGAACATGATGGGGAAACCCAGAGAAACAGCTGGCATGATCTAGTGGGAGCTCTTTGACTCTGGACTGACAGCTGTGGAACCTGCATAGAACAGAACTAGGTCCTCTAAATGTGGGTAACAGTTATGTTGCTTGGGAATATTTAATTCTTTATGTAAAAATAAACAAGTAAATTCTCATTAGTTTACATACTATCTTTAATATTTAATAAACTATAAATTACCTATATGCAAAAAATTTTCCTAAAATAAATTCCATGAAGTTTTGCTATCAATTATTGTTTGATTTGCATGATTCTTTGATATATCAATATACTTGAGTTGCATAAACATTTCATGGAAAAATAGGGGTCTTGACTGGAAACAGATCACAAAGCCCTGACAGGGTTATGTTTCTTCCTTCCTCTGGTATCACATAACATATGAATTTGTGTAGAAATCAGTTTATCCAGCTTTCATTCAACAAGTACTTATTTAAGACCAATTTCATGAGCAAAATGCTACATTTACACACGGGGACTGGACAGCAATTCTAGTCTTACAGAGGTTGTAGTAGAGTTAGAATTATAGCATAGATTCTTGTCTAGTGCCAGCTGAAGATTTTCCCTCTACTTCTGATTGTTAAGAGGCATACTTAAATCTTTCATTGTGAACAATACTCGTAGACCTAAGTCATCTTGAGATAGTGATTTTATATGCATCACTTTCTTTTTAAAATATACTTAATATTTTCTTTTTGCTTAAAGGTTCACATCCAAGCTTCTTGTTCTACCCATCAGTACCATTGAAAATGTTTCCTAAACCTGAACTATCATCTGTAAAGTATCTACATGGAGTTACAACTCTGACTCCTGTTTTACTATTACTATAGTATTCAGAATTTCAATGGGAATTCAGTTTCATTTCACCTGTAAGCACATTTATATATTTAGGGACCCAGAAAGATTATGATATACAATTCTGCTTATAATTCAAGGTCAATTCATATCCCACTCTTTCTAGAATGTTACCTTTCATTGTTGCTTCTCATCATGATCCTATCATTTTTTCAAAATGAAATATTTACTGCCCCATCATATTGTAACAGTTTCTACTCCTTGACCATAAGTTTTATTTCTCCAATGCAAAGATATTTTGTATTGAAGATGAAGCTAAAAAAATCAGTGGCCCTATTACATACAGATGATAAAGTGGCTGAGAAAGAAATCAGAGAAACATCACCCTTTACAATAGCCATAAACAGCATCAAATATCTGGGGATAATGTTAACCAAAGAAGTCAAAGACCTGTATATCAAGAACTTTGAGTCCTTAAAGAAAGAAATCAAAGAGGATACCAGAAAATGGAAAGATCTCCCATGCTCTTTGATTGGTAGGATCAACATAATAAAAATGGCAATCTTGTCAAAAGCAGTCTACAGATTCAATACAATCCCTATCAAAATTTTGTTTTGGAAAAACAAAAGGCCCAGGATAGCCAAAAAACCCTATACAATAACGGAACATCAGGAGGCATCACCATCCCTGACTTCAAGCTCTATTATAGAGCTATAGTCCTGAAAAAAACTTGGTATTGGCACAAAAATAGGCAGGTTGACCAATGGAACCGAATTAAAAACCCTGATTTAACCCACACACCTATCAACACTTGATTTTTGACAAAGAAGCTAAAACTATACAATGGAAAAAAGAAAGCATCTTCAACAAATGGTGCTGACATAACTGGGTATTAGTATGCAGAAGTCTGCAGATAGATCCATGTCTATCGCCTTGCACAAAACTTAAGTCCAAATGGATCAAAGACATCAACATAAATCCAACCACACTGAAACTCTTAGAAGAGAAAGTGGGATATACTCTTCAATGAGTTGGTACAGGAGACCACTTCCTGAACAAAACACCAGTAGCACAGACACTGGGATTGACAATTAACAAATTAATGCAATGGAGTATTACTCATATATGGATTTTAGATATGGATCAGGACAGTGCCAGTCTGCAACTCCACTGACAGATAGTCTGGGAAACAGGAAAGAACCTAAGAGAGATATGCATGATACCCCAAAGAAAAGGAATGTGGCAAGATCTCCTGAAAAGATTGGGAACATGGCAGGAGGTGGGGTGGGAGTGGGAGCTGTGAAGAAGAGAGGGGGATAAGAGGAGGAGAGAGTAGGTCATGGGGAAGCAGGAAGGTTTAGTGGGGATAGAATAGGGGGGAGAACAGGATGAGAATACCATAATAGAGGGAGTCATATCTTTGAAGAGAGATCTGGCACCAGTGAGAACTCTAGTGATCTAAAGGGATGACACCAACTGGCAACCTAAGCAATAGTGGAGAGACCACCTTAAATGCCCATTCCTGATAATTAACTTGATGTCTATAGCCATCCTAAAACCTTCATCCAGTGACTGATGGAAGCAGAGGCAAAAACCCACAGTTAAACACTGAACTGAACCCTTGGAACCCAATGACAGAGAGAAAGGAGCCATCAGCAAATTGGCAAAGAATGGGCTGGCAAAACCATCAGAGACAGATCTTGACCCCAGACCGACAGCTGGGAGGCCAGCATAGGACTGATTCTGACCCCCTGAGTGTGAGAGTCAGTGAGGAGGTCTGGGCAACCTATGGGGCACTGGACAGTAGATCAGTGTTTATCCCTGGTAAACAAGAGGATTTTGTGTGTCCATAACAAAAAGAGGGATGCTCTCTCAGCGTGGACTCTTAGGGGAGTTCCTGGACCCTGCCCTGAGTGAAATGACAGACTCTAGATATCCCCTATATGGAAGGAAGTGGGGATAGGGTGGGAGGCTGGGGGAGATGGTGGGGGAGTATAGAAGGAGGGGAGGGAAAGGGAACTGGGATCGACATGTGAAGCAAGCTATTTAAAATTAAAGTAATAAAAATTATAACACTTAAAAAATGAAGATGAAGCTATTATTTTTGACTTGTTTGGTACCTGTGGTGGGTTTAGTGAGATTTCCTGTAATTTATGTATACATACATCTGAATACTTGCTCCCTGGTTAGTAATACTCTTTGCCTATGTTTAAGAGGCATTGCCTTGCTGGTAGAATTATATCACTCGGGTAGGGCTTTGAGATTTCAAAAGTCATGCCCTATTTCCAATGCTATTCTCTCTGCTTCCTGCTTGTAAGCCCTCAGCTCAAGATTTCTGCTCTAGCCACACACCTGCTGCTTGCTTCCTCCTGCTTGGCCATTATTGGTGTTAACTGTGGTTGTAATGTAAAAGGAAATAAAAAAATAAAAAAGTATAAATATTGAAATGGGAAATTAAATATTTCACAACTGTGCTATATGACTATCACTTATAGTCATATATGGCTTTTGAAATTTAAATGCAAATTAAGAATGAATGAAATAAAAGTAGTTTAATTAATGTTTGTGGTAAGATAACATTGGTGAGTAGCCATGTATTGCTAGTGGCTATCACATAAAACTCTTCTGAACAGCGCTTATTTAGAACATTTTACTGGGTTACAAAATACACCCTTGATACTAATTGTGTCAGACCTTACTTATAAGCAAGAGTGAAATATAAATGATTTTCATAACAATTTTCCTATAGCACTGTAGCTAATGAGACAATTTCAATTAAATTCTCTGAAGGAATTAATTTCTTAAATCATCTTTTTTAAACTGTCTGAAATATGACTTACATGTGACAAGTATGCCAGGATAGAAAAAGATATGTTTTCTGAGTTTGTAATGTCATGACCTTGAGCAAGATAGGCAGTTTCAGGAAGTTCCCAGGGAGACCAGGAAACAAGGATAATGAGTTGTCAACCTAACCAGTATGCATAAAGATCAAGTGACAATGTGAATACAAAAGCCCTTTATAAAACTTTAAACAAATGCTAGCTATTATTATGCATTTTCCATTAGATGAATATGAAGAAATATGTAGTTTCGTAGAAATAATTGAGACAGTCTGAAGAAAATGTCACATTTATACCATGGGGCTTTATCCAAGGCTACTGATGAGATAAAAATATATAGCCATGTAAAAGAAAACTCATTGGGAATTATTGGATAATTGATATTTTATAATTCAGATACAAAATATTTTGTTAATTGTTTGAAAATTCTTGTCTAATCTGCATTTCAACAAGTGAAGGGCATTTATTTTGACTTTAGCTTTGGAGATAATAAGCTTCGAGCTGCCACTTAGAAGCATATTAAAACTTCAGGACATTTTACAACATGCTAATTTAATGCTTTGTTAGCTTACTTCATTTAAGGTTACAAAGAACTAAAATGATCTTTGTGAAGTGTTGATCTCATCTCATTCCAAAATGGGACTTTATTTCTGCCTAGAAGGCAAACAGACATTTAAATGTGGAAATTAAAAGAAACAAATAAACTATTATATGTCAGTAGTACTAAACCTTGAAGACAAAACACAATATATGCACAGAATTGAAAATTAACATAATATTTTACCAAGGTTTTAAAATTACTTCAAAACATACAATATCATTCATCACCTTATCTTTAATAGAACATGATTGTATTCTATTTAAACAGATTTACTCTTCTCTTTCCATTATTAGATATGTATGCATTCTCTTAGTTGAAGCACATTTTTATCCATTTGAGTATTACTTAGGGTAATGAAATTGCTCCAACAAATAGATTCCACAGTTTTGGTTGTTCTTTATTGTCTGTGAATACCATCCCTCTACAAAGCTCTCCATTAATGTTGAATCCTTCTATGTTGGCTTCATTTGCTAATGTTGCAAAATTCTCATGTGTGCCAATAGGATAAAAAAACGAAAAAAGGCATCCCAGAATTATAACTAGCACTCACATTTCATTGGTAAGAATTAATACTTTTAAAGGATTTAAGAGTTTGATAGAAAGTTAGTTGCCTATGATACATAATAAATTTGAAAGGAAAACGGAGTTTTAAGTTAAATATTATAAGGGTAACCTAATTTTTTCCCACTTTCCCATTCAGCATTTCTTTCTATTTCATCTCTATTCATTTGTAGTACCATAAAACCAGTAGTACCACTCTCTACCAGCGACTCCCATTGCCACACTAGGCTAGAACTCAAATACATGATCTCTATTTTCTTTCCTGTACTCCATTGTGATATCTCAGTACTTAATTTTAGACTTGTTGCAACCAGATCCTAGCAACACTTCCTCCCAGACCACATTCATCCCTTATGGAATCCACACTTTGGTGCATACTCAGGATCCCCCTTGTTCTCTTCTGCATCCTCTTTCAGCATTTTCTTATAGCCCATCTCCATTCCTTTGTTACACTTGCCAACCCTCAGAAACACTTTCTACTAGGGGCCCCAAACTTGACTAGGATCCAAAATGTCAACAATCCAAAATTTGGAAACCCACTCAAAAAATACAAGGATAGGAATGTTTACCAAGAAACACTTCAAACATAATATTGCAACATGAAAGATTCCAGTGCAAAAACCAAAATTGTGAACAGCTACAACAATATATATCTTTCAGAAACCAGAATTCCTGTTTAATAGGCCCTGAGAAAGTCAATCTAGCTAAAGCATGAGACAAAGCCTTCAAAACATGAATATATTCAAAGACATTTGAGGATATGAATAAATGCCTTAATGTTGATCAGGAAAACACAAACAGTTGAATGAAAAAAAACTGTTCAAGACATGAAAGTAGAAATTTAACAAATCAACAGAATCAATAAAGAAAACACTAACTGAAGTAAAGAAGTAAGTGAAAAACTCAGAATTCAAAATAAGGATCTTAGAGGTAAGCCTCACTAACAGGGAAAAAGACATGGAAGAGAGAATTTCAGCTCTTAGGGACAAGGTAGAAGAAATGGATATCCCAGTCAAAACAACTTAAATCTAAAAGTATCCAGGTTAAAAACATTCAGGAGATCTGGAGCATTATAAGAGGATGAAAGCTATTAATATTAGCTATGTAGAAAGGAGAATAACCCCAGGAAAGGTAGATAAAGTATTCTTAACAAAATCATAGAAGAAAAGATTCTACCAAGAGATGAAGTTACAGGAAAAATACAGAGCATCAATTAGACAGGACAGAAAATAAATTCACCCCAACACATGATAATTAAAACACTAAATGTAGAGAAGAAAGACATAATATTATATCTTGAAGGCAGACCATGTGACATATAAAGGCAGGGCCATTAGAAAAACACCTAAATTTTCTATGAAGACTCTGAAAGATGGAAGGACTGCATCGGTATTTTCCTTGCTCTGAGAGGCAATATGTATTAGCTCAGACTACAACACCTAGAAGAATCATCAGTCACAATGAGCAGAGGTTGAAAAGCACTCCATGATAAAAAATTAGATATTTTTATAACAACTCTGGCTGCTTTACCAGAGGTCAGGCCCTTTCTAGCAACCCCAGGTAAGACACCACCCACTGAATGCTAACACTCATTAAAGCCCACCAAATAGCCTGTGAGAGCACCCCTCCCCTGGGTTCTGTATCCCAGCCCACAATGTCAACAGAACACTCCTGCTTTACCAGAGACCATGCCATGTTAGGAACCCAAGAGACCACCCAGGGACTTGGAACGTCAGAGGCAATACTGGCACCCAAAATACCAGTGAAGACACCTTACTGAAACTCAAGACTTGAGGGTCACTAGAGCCTTAAGTCACTAAGTACAGAATATCAAAGAGGAAACAGAAGCCAAAGGAAAATATACATCTAACAAAAATAAACTCATTAACCAGCACCTAAACCTATAATAACTGCATAAGAACACAATGAAAAACACCCGTTCAACACAGTTGAAGCACAAGAAAATGACATCAATCCATCTTATGAAGATGACAGAGGCCCTTAATGAGGAAATGAATAAATACTTTAAAGAAAGCCAGGAAAATACAGATGAGGAAAATGAATAAAACTTTTCAAGACCTGAAATGTAGTAGAAACAATAAAGAAAACACATACTTAACTTAGGGAGTACTAGAGATGGAAATCTAGATAAGCAAACAGGAACTACAGAAACAAAATCACCAACAGAACATAAGAGATGACAGAATCAGCCGGGCGTTGGTGGCGCATGTCTTTAATCCCAGCACTCAGGAGGCGGAGGCAGGTGGATCTTTGTGAGTTCGAGACCAGCCTGGTCTACAAGAGCGAGTTCCAGGACAGCCTCCAAAGCCACAGAGAAAACCTGTCTCGAAAAACCAAAAAAAAAAGAGATGACAGAATCTCAGATATAGAAGATACTATAGAAAAAAGTGGCACATAGGTCAAAGAAATTTGTTACACCTAACAATTTCACAACAAAAAATCCAGGATTTCTGGGACATAGAAAAGACCAAACCTAACAACAATAGGAATAGAACAAGGGTAATATTCAATTCATAGATTAGAGACCAAGAAAATATTTTCAACAAAATCACAAAATAAAATGTTCGTAACCTAAAGAAAGAGATGCCTATATAGGTACAAGAAGCTTAGAGAACAGCAACTAGACTGTTGAGAATAGAAATTCTCCCTGCCACAATATAATCAAAACAATAAATGTACAGAAGAAAGAAAATATAATCTACAAGGATAAAAGTCAAAGTAAATTATAAAGGAAGACATATTAGAATTGTACCCAACTTCTTAATGGTGGCTCTAAAAGCCAGAAGGACCTCTACAGATATATTGCAGACTCTAAAACATCCTGGATGCCATCCCAGACTATTGTATCCAGCCAAACTTTGAATTACAATAGATAGAGAGAACAAGATATTCTATGACAAAACTAACTTTAAAAAATAGCTATCCAGAAATCCATTCTTATAGCAGGTATTAGAAAGAAAACTACAACTCAAATAAGCCAACTAGGACAAAATATAAAATAAGTAATTTCATACCAGGAAAACCAAAAGAAGAGAAAACACATACACCATACACACACACACACACACACACACACACACACACACACACACACACGCACGCACACATGCATGCACAAACATACCACCACTATCATCACCAACATCAAATTATCAGGAATTAACAATCAATGGTAATTGATGTCTCCCAATATAAATGAACTGAATTCCTCAATGAAAAGAAATGGCTAACAAAATGAAAGTGAAAACAGGATCCATCCTTCTGCTACATAAAAGTAACATACCTCAACATCAAAGACAGACGAGGAAAGAATTGGAAAAAGAGTTTCCAAGCAAATGGGCCCAAGAAACAAGTCAGTGTAGTTACTCTAATATCTCACAATATAGACATACAAACAAAATTAATCAAAAGAGATAGCAAAGGATACTTCATATATATATAAGAGGAAAATCTTACCCAGATGGTTTTTCAATTCTTATCTTCTATACCCCAAATGTAAGGGCACCCAAAATTGTAAAAAAAACAAACTCAAATCACATATTAAACTGCACAAATTAATAGTGGGAGACTTCAACACCCCACTGTCACCAATAGACAGGTCATCCAGAAAAAAACAGAGCAGAGAAACACTAGAGTTAACATATCATGACTGAAATGGACTTAAAAACAGTTATAGTACATTTCACCAAAACACAAAAGGATATACCTTCTTCTCAGAACCTCAGGAACCTTCTCCAAAATTGACACTATACTGTCACAAAACAAGACTCAACAAATACAAGAAAATTGAAATAACCTACTGTGTAATAACAGACTATCATGGAATAAAGCTGGATTTCAACAACAATAGAAACAAAAGAAAATCTGCAAAGTTATGGAAGGTGAAAAATTCTTTAATGGATGACCACTGGGTAAAAGAAGAAATAAGAAAGAAATTAAAGACTTCCTAGAATTCAATGAAACTCAAGACATAACATACCCAGATTTATAGGGCACAATTAAAGTAGTGCTAAGAGGAAAGTTTGTAGCCATAGTGTTTCAAAAAGAAGTTGGAGAGATCTCATACTAGCAACTTGGCAGCACACCTGAAAGCTCTATAACAAAAGGAAACAAATACACCCAAAAGGAGTAGACAGCAGGAAATAATCAGTTGCGTGGCTGAAATAAAAAAATAGAAACTATGAGAATAACACAAAGATTAAATGAAAAAAAAAGCGTTGGTTTTTAAGAAAGTCTATCAGATAGACATACCCTTATCCAAACAAATTAAAAACCAGAGAGAGAATATACAAATTAACGAAGTCATAAATAAAGTCTTGAGATAAAAACAGACATTGAGGATATACAAAGAATTATTAGGCAGTACTTCACAAATCTGTACTGAGAAAACGAAAAGAAATGGACAATTTTATTGACAGATAAAACTTTCAAGAGTTAAATCAAGATCAGATAAACAATTGAAATAGATTTATAATTCAAAAGGAAATAGAAGCAGTCATTAAACCAGTCCCAACCAAAATGAGACTAGGACCCTATGGTTCTGGCACAGAATTCGACCAGATTTTAAAGAAGAAATAGTACCAGTACTCCTCAAATTATTCTTCAATATAAAAACAGAACATTTTGAAATTCATTTTATAAGGTCCCAGTTACCCTGACACCCAAACCACACAAGCACTCAACAAAGAAAGAATTACAGACCAATTTCCCTCATAAACATTTATGCAAAAATACTCAAGGAAATAATTTCAAACCACAGCAATGAAAACATCAAAAATATCATTCACATCATTCACCACGATCAAGTAGATTTTATCCCAGAGATGTAGGGATGGTTCAACATATGAAGCATATCGTTGTAATCCACCATACAAACAAACCAAAAGGAAAAAAAGCACACGATCATATCATTAAATGTTGAAAAAGCACATGACAAAAATCCAACACCCCTTTATGAAAAAAAGTCTTAGAGAGAGAGAAGAAACATATATAAACATAATAAAAGCAATATACAGCAAACCTATATGCAACATCAGATTCAATGGAAAGAAACTTTTACCACTGTTAATAAAATCAGGGAAAAGACAATGTTATCCACTTTCCCCATACCTATTCAATATAGTACTTGAATTTTTAGTTAGAGCAATAAAACAACTAATGTAGATCAAGGGATACAAATTGGAAAGTAAAAGGGCTAAAGAAATGGCTCTGAGTTTAAGAGCACTTCATGGCACTTCCAGAGGTCCTGAGTTCAACTCCCAGAAAACATATGGTGGCTCACAACTATCTGTAATAAGATCTGGTGCCCTCTTCTGACCTGCAGGCATACATGCCAGAACATATTATCAACAAAATCATAGAAAAAAACCTTTTTCTGACAAGAAGCTTGCAAAACACCAAAAAGATTGTACCAGAAAAGAAGATCACCCTGCCACATAATAACAAAAACTTTAAGCATAGAGAAGAAAGAACATTCAAAACTACAATGGGAAAAGAGCATATAATATATAAATACCCAAATTAACATAATCATAACAACAGACACTGAGGAAATCCAAAGAATCATTATATTGTACTTTAAAATACTGTACTATACAGAACTGGAAAATATAAATGAAGTGGAAAATTTTCTTGGTAGATACTACTTACCAATGTTAAATCAGGATGAAGTATTAAACTCAAATAAACCTTTAAGTCCTAAGGAAATACAACCAATTATTAAAAATCTAACCAAAAGGCCCAAGATCAGATGTTTTAGCACAGAATTCCAAAAGACTTTGAAAGAAGAGGTAAAGTCAATGCTCCTCAAATTATTCAACTAAATATAGACAGAAGGTATGTTGCCAAATCCATCTTATAAGGTCTCAGTCACCCTGATACCCAAACCATACAAAGACTAAACAAAGAAACAGAATTTTCCTCTTGAATATCAACACAAAATTACTCTATAAAATACCAGCAAACTAAATCCAAGAACACTTCAACCATACACCATGATCTAGTAGGCTTCATCTCAGAGATGTAGGGATGATTCAGCATATGAAAATGAGTCATTGTGGTCCACCATATAAACAACCTGAATAAAACATACATGATCATTTCATTAGGTGCTGAAAAAACCTTTGACAAAATCCAACACCCCTTCATAATAGAAGTATTGGACATAAAGTTGATATAATAAACATACCTAAACATAATAAAGGGAATTTACTCCAACTCTATAACAAACTTCATACTAAATGGAGATAAACTCACAGCAATTCCACTAAAAAAGACAGGTTTCTCTGTGGCTTTGGAGGCTGTCCTATCTCTTGTAGACCAGACTGGTCTTGAACTCACAGAGATCCGTCTGCCTCTGACTCTCACGTGCTAGGACTAAAGGCGTGCGCCACCACCACCCAGCCAGAACTTGTAGTTCTAAGGTAAATAAAGGAGATCAAATGTATACAAATTGGAAAGGAGGAATCCAAAGTATTATTTGCAGATAATATAATAGTATAAATAAATGATATACAAAATTATATATAGGATGCTAAAGCTCATAAACAAAACTCCTATGGCAAAGTGGCTAGATACATGGATTAACTCAAAAAATCAGGAACCATCCTATATACAAATGACAAATGGACTGAGACAGAAATTAAGGAAAAACACCCTTCATAATAATCACACATAGTAACAAATATCTTGATGTAACCCTAACCAAGCAAGTGAAAGACTTTTATGACAAAAACTTCAACTATATGAAGAACAAAATTGAAGAAGATACTAGAAGATGGAAAGAGCTTCCATGCTTATCGGTCAATAGAATTAACATAGCAAAAAATGGCCATCCCACCAAAACCAATCTACAGATTCAATGCAATCCCTATCAAAATTCCAACACATTTTTTATAGACCCTGAAAGGATAATACTAAATTTCATATAGAAAAATAAAACAAGACAAAGCAAAACAGGGTAATGAAAATAATCTTGAACAACAAAAGAACTTCCAGAGGTATCACCATCTCTGATTTCAAGCTGTATTCCAGAGCTATGGTAAAAAAAAACACATGGCACTGGCATAAAAATATACATGCTAATCAATGGAATTTAACTTAAGACCCAGATATAAATTCTCACACCAGTGGACACCTGATTTTTTAAAGAAGCTAAAAGTACACAAGAAAAAATAAAGTGTCTTCAACAAATGGTGCTGGTATAACTGAATGTCTGCATAAAAAGAATGCAAATAGATTCATACTTATAACCATTGGAAAAAAACATGTCCAAATATATCAAATATCTCAACATAAATAAAAACACACTAAACCTGATAAAGAAAAACTGGTGAACAGCCTTGAACACATTGGCACAGGAGACAACTTTGTAAACAGAATATCAATAGAGGCAGCACTTAGATCAACATTCAAAAAAATAAATGGAACCTCAAGAAACTGAGAAGATTCTGTAAGTCAAAAATCACTCTCAATAGGATAAAACAGCAGCTCAAATAATGGGAAAATATTTTCCCCAACTCCATGTCTGATAGAGGGCTAATATGAAAAAATATATAAAGAACTTAAGGAATCAGTAAACCAAATAATTCAATTAAAATTAGGGTTATAGAACCAAGACAATAAAGGAATCTCAAATGACTGAGAAACACTCAAAGAAATAAATGTTCAATACCATCAGCCATCAGGGAAATGCAAATCAAAACTACTTTGAGATTCCATCTTACACCTGTCACTATGGTTAAAATCACTAACACAAATGACAAACAGCTCATGTTGGCAAGAATGTGTAGCAAGGGAATCACTCCTCCTTTGCTGGTGGGAGTGCAAACTTGTACAGCCACTATGGAAATCAGTATGATGTTTTCTCAGAAAAATGGGAACTGACCTACCTCAACATCCAGCAATTACACTCTTGTTCACATTCCTAAAAGGACACATGCTCAACTGTTTTCATAGCGACTTTATTTATAATAGTCAGAAGTTGGAAACAACCTAGATGCCCCTCAACCTAGAATGGTACTCAATTGCTAGCAAAATAACACAAAACTTGCAGGCAAATAATGTAACTATAAAATATCATCCTGAGGGAGACAAACCAAACAAAGAAATACAAAATGATACGTACTCAATTACAAGTGGATATTAGCTGTTAATAAAGCATAATTATGCTATAAGACCGAGAGAGGGTAATTTAAAAGGGCTCTAATGGCAGATTCATGAATCTCCCAGGGCAAGGGAAATAGAATAGATTTTGTGGGTGAACAGGAGATGGTTTAGGATAGGAACAGGAGTGAACAGCTGTGGAAGCACGAGACAGATGAAGAGAGTATGTGAACAGATGACTGGACTTGGGGGGCATTTGAAGGGCATAGTTTAAATCTAGTGCAGTGGAAACTTTCTGTAACCTATATTGGTGACTCTAGGGAGGATTCCTACTAAAGGAGGATATAGAACCTGAACCCACCACCTTCTGCAACCAGGAAAGAATTCCAGTGGTGGTTCTGAGACAACAATTCAGTCACATAATCTTTGGCCTATCTTTCCTACAAGATGTATTGGAGCACATATGGATCAGACCTTGTTGGAGTAGTCAACTAAGGACTGGTTTAGCTTGAAACCTACACTAGATGGAGTTCAAGCATGATACTACCTGGACCCCCAGTAACATGAAACTGGATGGCCCAGAGTTCTAGGATAGAACCAAATATACCTGGTCACGATAAAAATTGTTAAAGAAATTATTCCAAATGATACTGTGCTATACTCATAATTGGAGACTATCCCAGTTGTCATCAGAGAGACTTCATATGGCATCTGATGGGAGAAGATCCAAAGACCCATAGACAAACATTAGGCAGAGATCAGGGGAACCACACAGAAGAGAAGGGGAAAGGATTGTAACAGTCAGAGGGGTTGAGGACACTACAAGAACATGGATCACAGAATCAACTAAGCAGGAGTCATAGTGGCTCACAGAGATTGAAGTGGCAATCGTAGGGCCTAAAAGGATCTGTCCTAGGTCTTCTGTATATATGTTGTGGTTTAGCTTGGGGTTTTTGTGGGAATTCTAACAGTAGAAGGGTGAGTGTCTCTGACCCTTTTCCTGTTCCTAGGCTCCTTTACCTCCTACTGGTTTGCCTTGTTTAGCCGTGATACGAAGGTTTGTGTCTAGTCTTATTGACTCTTTTTGTGTCATGTGCAGTTGATATCCTTGGTAAGTCTGATCTTTTCTCAAGGGAAATAGAGAATCGATGGATCTGGCGGAGAGGAAAAGTATATGTAGGGAGGACTGCAAGGAGGAGAAGGAGGGAAGGAGGAGAAGCTGAAATATGGGATGCATTGTATATGAGAATAATAAATTTGGGATGGAGAGATGGCTCAGAAGTTAAGAGAATAATAAATTAAAATGAAAAATAATAAAAGTTATAAACAGTAATACTGATACCTCATTTTTATCTTTCCAGGGGAGAATGTGTGATGTAAGGATAACACAAGAATCAGAAATGAGACAGAGATAGCAATAAGGAAATAATCTGTAAGATGTCAGTAAGTTCCCAGAAGCATATCGTATACTGTCCAATATAAGATATATTAGTCAAATAAAAGTACTGTTTCTTTGAAATTAAGTTAAGACAGTATAACAGAGACTTGGAAGCGCTCATACAAAATGGATTCTCCCATGCTTCACAAGATTCTTGTATTGAATGACTCTCATTTCTTTTGATTCTGGGGTAGTTTGTATAAATGTTCCTTAAAACCATCTGCTTCTCTTCCTTTGATTATGGGATGCCAAGTAAACTTCTGTTCTTTAATTTGTTCTGCTTAATAAACTTAGTCATGAGTAAAAGCTTAATCCAGTATATGGTAGTAGAATATTCTCCTATTTGTTTGATGATTATAGATTCTATTCAATGATATCCAGGTTTATATCTATGTTCTAACCACATTCTGGCCCCAAAGGTAAAATAACAAGAATGAATGATCTATTTGGCATCAAATCAAAGTCTTTAAACTCATTCCACTGCAACTCTAAAGAGAGTTGAATTGACCTTTAAAAGAATAAATAAATTATATAAAAAGAAGAGTTGTTGCAATCCTATGGTTTTAGTACTAGAGGTTGAAATTCAGACTGATGAACTTAAAAGTCAGAAATCCAAAATATGCAGAACAAATGTAAAAGAAATGAAAAACAAACATCTACTTTTAAGTATGAAACCTAGTTTCAGCGGATACATACCCTCACTTTCTTCAAGCAGATACTTGTTATTTTGTTATGTGTATCTGTCTGAACTTTTTTAGATAGGGTCTTGCTGTATAGTGTAAGCTGGCCTGGAAAATGGTGATCCTCTTATGTTACCCTCCCAGGTGTTGATGTTACTGTGGTATAGTAACATGCTTGGCTATATCTGATATTCTAAAGAAACAGCTACCTATATTCATTAGAGGAATGATGGCATTGCTTCCAGATACCTTTATTCATCCCTTCTAATTCCTTATTTTAGTACTAGTAGGAAGTATATTAGAAAATATTGAAATTCTTTATTTTTATGTCTGCCTCTCGGCCAATTTTGTGGAAATTATTTATTCTACATGGTATTTACTGAGCTCTTTATATAGATTAGAGAAAATGTAGCAATGCAGAAATAGTAGTGGTGAATCATCAAAGTCTTATTTATTATACCTCATATATTAAATGAGAGCACATGGAGATTTAGAGAAGAAGGGATTTGTTTTAACCCAGACCATTATTTTATGGTTCTATATTCATAGGAATATCATGCAACCTCAGTTTACCTGACTTATTCAGTACTTGAGGATTAATGCATCTTGTAGTATGGCCATAATATTTTAATGAAATGTCACAATACAAATCAATGAAAACTTGTTTTATGGCTCTAATATTGTGGTTTGAATTTCATAAAAAGCCTGCAAGTTAGATATGATTGTGAAGGTAGATGACTCAAATACTGTCAATATTTGCTAATAGTGGAGGTAGTATTTAACTTGGGCATTTGTATTACAGAGGCTACATTTGCATTTACTAGTTTTCCTTGTTTGTATTAGTTTTTGAGCATCACAGAGTACCTGCCATAAGGAAAGCAGCTGTGAGAATGAGAATCTCTAAATTTTCAAAACAGAAAACTGAGCTCAAAAAATAAAGCAACAATAAAAGGGGTTTTCCTTGGTTTTCCCAGCATACTGCAGAAAGGGTCTATAAGCTAAATTCTATCACTGTATATCTCTTTCATACTGCACACTTACTTCACATTGCCTTCCCATAATGTGTTTAAATTGATACAAATGATATAATGATTAAAATAGTATATGTAGTAGAAAATAAAAGGAAAAATATTTTCTAGACTCTATCAGAGTAGGTCTCACTGGTTCCCAACTGGCTGCATACTTATTCTTTGAAGTAATAACATGGTACTGTTGATTAAATTGGTTCAATGAGAGCTGAAATTTTTATATATAACAGTAACAGGATTGGAACTCTACAGTTTAACTTTCAGCACAATAAAATCAACAAATTCACCAAGAGAATTAAGAATTCACAAGTACTTTTTGACTAATGACTCAGAAATAAAATGAAGCATTTTAGTATTTTTATTTCGAATATTATAAACTGTTGCTAAAAATTCTAATCTAGTATTAAAAACAAAAAGAATAAAGAGAAAATGAAACAGCTGGTTTTTAAACTATCTCAATAACATAACTCACATAACCATTTTGGCATGTTTTCTTTTGAAATTCAGTTATCTACATGGAACCAGCAGAAGATAAGAACAAGATACCATTAATAAATATTTCAGGTACACTGTGTTTAAATAAAGAAGGTAGAAACATACAGTAGATGCATAAATCACAAAGATGAGGATGTAAGTTAAATGCCTACTAACATAGAAGTGAATACAAAATTGAGTCATAAACACATAACAGAATAGGACTTTGGTTGAACAAAGGAAATTCTGAAATATATGACAATAGGTACAGGAATTAAGAATATTATACATAGCTCAATTTTATGGAAGGGTTTTTCAAATGAGGTGCTCCCCTTTCAGATAGCTCTAGCTTCTGTAAAGTTAGTAGAAGACTGTCCAGCACAATCACACTTAAATGAGGCATCTGATATCATCATCTCCCAAAAATAAGAACCTCTGATACCAAGTAAGTATGTAGTTACTCATCAACAGACATTAGACGCCATTATACAAGATAGATAGTCTCTAAGGTTTTCCACACAACATGGTACCTATAATCAGTTGTATTTTATACAGTTCTTAAATCATGCTTATTTTTTCATTGAATGATGACAAAGTCAAGGCAAGAGACTGGAATTGAGAACCATCAAAGTAAATTTGTTGAGAATAAAAAATTTAAGAGTCAGGAAATTCCCAAACTAGACTCTTATGTCATCATAGTTGGTTTTGTCCCCCAAAAAGTGTGAGGTAAGAGTCTATTTTATCTAGCAGTAAGTTGACCTGTCTATGTGTTATAAATATAAAACCTGTGACATGTAGGCTACCACATGTGCTTTTACACCAAATTTCACAAATCTAGTGAAGGCATTCTGAATTCCCATTGCCATTCATACGCAATATGATAAATCAAAGAGTCGATTTTTTGGACTTCTATATGACAATGCTAAGGAAATCCTTAAACTAGCTGTTTAATGAGACTCATGAGGAAAGAAGATACATATAAAAACAAATTTTATAAGTGGCCCCAACTTTAACATATTCAATAACATTTTCATACCAGTGTTCCTTCTTTGTGAAACTATTGTGATTCAATTATTTCTGTATGTGGGGCTGTAAAAGCAATATTAACTGTACTGGCAATGCTTCAGTTGATAGGTATTAAAACAACAAATTTTAAACAAATATTTTAAATGGAAAAGTAGGATTTGTTAAATCAGCCGCATTATCTAGATGACTTATTTATACTTATTCACTTATTATTTAATATGTAATCCGTGGGATCCAACCTAGGCAACTATTCCCATTAGCTATAAAAGTAAAATGCTTTAACACTTAGTTACATTTCAGCCCATTTTGCTTTTTATTTTGCTGCAGGTTTCATTAAGTTGCTCAAGCTGGCTGCAATCTTGTTTTTGTTCAGACTTGTCTTAAATTTACTATAGTCCTGCCTTATCCTTGCAGGCCTGCAGAAAATATCCATTTGTAAATAGATTGTTTTAAATGTAACTGAACTCCATGTCCTGCTGATTTAAAATCAATCTGAGTATAAGTTTATAAAATATTGAATCTCTTCATAAATTATCTACTATGTAATATGTTCCATAAAATAAAATTGCTGTCATGTTAACAATTTATTATTAAGAACAAGCTTTCATGTATTTAAGATCATTTCCAGAAGAAAATCTGTATGTTGCAAGTAGCCATTATATAACTATGGCTTTAAAACTAGGAAATGATTTATAACATAATAAAAGCCAACATAGATGCATAGTATAAAAGATAAACCATTTCAAATAATATTTTTTAGAAAAACTTACTACTATTATAGGGCTGGATGTTTACATGAGGATAGACATAGTGGAACAGGACACAGGAGAGTACAGGGACCAGGATAATGAACACTAAGGGTTTTTGAAAAGCCATATTGAAATGTATTAATTTATAAGATATACATATTATGGAAGCAGAAGCAGACACCCAAAGCTAAACACTGAGCTGAACTCCTGGACTTCAGTTGCAGAGAGGGAGGAGTGATGAGCAAAGGGGTCAAGACTAGGCTAGAAAAAGTCACAGAAAGAGCTGACCTGAACAAGGTGAGAGGGGGAGCTCATGGACCTCAGTCTGACAGCTGGGAAGCCAGCATAGGACTGAATCAGGCCCCTTGAATGTGAGTGTCATTTAGGAGCACTGTGCAGTCTATGGGGCATCTGTTAGTGGAACAGCATCTATCCCTAGATACGAGTGGACTTTGAGAGCCCGTTCCACATAGAGGGATACTCTCTCAGCCTAGACACACAGGGGAGGGCCTAAGCCCTACTGCAAATGATATGACAGACTTTGAAGATCCCCATGTAAGTCCTCACCCTCCCTGTGGAGCAAAAAGTGGATGGGATAGGGGGTTGATAGGGGGCAGGAGAGGAGGGGAGGGAGAGGGAACTGGTATTGACATGTAAAACAAGATTGTTTCTAATTTAAATAAAAAGATATACATATGTGTATATTACTATATAATACTTAAAATTAACATTTATATATTATACATATATAGTAACACAAAATAGCTTAATTCATGTAACTTTATACAGGAAGGTTCTGGAAGATACTGGTTGTTAAACAATAAAGTTCAGTGCCAGGTGTGGGATAACTCCACTTCAGGTTTTGATAAGAGGTGTCATGGATACTTCCCCCAAAATTCAACCTTTGGCCTTGATTTCCAACCAGAAGTCAATGATAAAACCCCATTACTGAACACACCACACAATTTTGTCATAGTCAATGGAGAAATCAACATTCTTGCATGGAGAGAGAGTAGGTCACTAGTCCTCATCTTTAGGTGAAGAGATATTTATTTTTATTGCTGCTGGGGGAAGGTCAATTTTCTTTAATAATGTGGTTCCTGCTAGGTTAAACATGCTTTATACTCATGACTATACAGGCACCAAAAATTGTTCTTAGTGGATTATTAAAAAAATAGAAGATTTGAAATGAGGAGGTAGTAAGGGTAGAGGGTGGATCTGGAAGGAATTAGGGGGCAGAGTGAGGTAAGTATGATTAAATTATGCTGTATTAAATTCTCAAAGAATTACTCGAATCTTATTTAAAATAACTGAAAAATACCTATACCTCAAAGTTGTTATATTATTGAATATTTTAAAGGATTCGCACATCCATACTTGTGTTTGAAAAGATACTATGCCATCTGTGTAAACATATGTTGAAGAAAAGCAAAACTGAAATTCTAGAACCCAGGTAAGGAATCTTTTTTGAAACTAAACAAGAAATCTAAGCCCTCTTACTTTTAGTGTGGGGAATAGAAATGGAGATAATTAGACATTCAGGAGTGAAAAAAAATCGTTAACTGGATGTTTAGATGGTATCCAGACTTTTGTTTTGTTTGCCTAAGCATAGCAATTGTACTAAATTAGTAAGGCCCAGGAACATGTAGCAGAATTTACTGGGGAGATGAGATACTTCAGTGAGTATGTTATGCTTGAAGCACTTGTAGGAAATATAAATATAGGAATTAAATAGACATTTGTGTGTTCTTGTGGAATACTCAGGAATATTATATGCATTCAAATTGTATTTTAAGGGCTAACAGAATGACAATGGTAACTGTATTCTGTGATGAGATTACCAAGAAGTATAATGGTAAACAAAGTGATCCTAGAAAGAAATCCATGACGACCATCAGTTCTTTAAATGGAGCGCTACCAGGGACTTAAAAAGAGATGAAAATGGGAAGTCATATTAGTTATGGATGGGGTCCTTTAAGCAAGATAGGGTAGAGAGAAACGTATAAAGAGGTAAGAAAAAAAACTACTAGACTTTCTGGAAAATGTAGCAACATGGGGGTTCATCACTGTCCTTGTTGAGAACTCTCCTTTGAAACGTCATGAATAGAAGTTAGCCTGAAGTGGGTTAAAGCATTCCTGGCAGGGAGCCTGATGCGGACATCTTGGTTTTTCAGTTTTATCTATGAAGCAAAATCAAGAAGGAAATAACTGGATGGTGGCCCAGAATTAACAGACCATGTAAATAATGGGAAATACTAGAGAATATGTGACTACTCATGGTATATGGGATCTCTTTTTCAAAGTGCTGAAGGGATGCTAGCACATTATAGAAGTGGCAAATATCATACATCTTCACAAACCATCAGGTGGAAAGAGTAAATACCCACAAAATATAGTCATGGATGTGTTAACATTAAGTTCTCCACAAATTAATTATTGTCTCTAAAATTACACTTGGAAAAACACATATGCTTTACTAAAATCTCCACAGGTAAAATATGCCAACAAAAAGAGCATATTCTGAGTCATTAGTTGTTGAATAGTTATATCTAATGGTCAATTTATAAGCACTTATGAAATTTATAATATACTAACAAAAATTCAGTTAGTCTATTATTTCGCTGCTTGAATCAATTGGCATCAAAATTATAACAATATATAAACAGTGACAAGTTTTGAGAAATACTGTTTTCAATAAATGCTTTTCTTTATTAGTCCTCTAGATTTTTCACAGAAAGTATCATTTAATACCTCTTTTGTAATCACCCATGATACCTCTCTTGTAATCACCCATGATGCTTTCAATAATTTCAAATAGATTCAATTTATAGTGTATTAGGATACTGCTGCTATGCATATTTCTTCAATTGTATGATGTTGAAAAATCAAAGTTCTAGAAACTCATCATGGTTTAGGCTCTTACATGGAAAACAGCTAACCTTAATTTTGGGCCGCAGTAATGTGGTGGTTTGAATGAGAATGGTCCCCATAAGCACATGTATTTGAATATTTCATCATGGTTTATTGGAACTGTTTGGGATACATTAGGAGGAATAGGCTTGTTGGAGTAGGTGTATTCTTGTTAGAAGATATGTCTCACTGGGGGTGAGTTCTGAATTTTCAAAAGCACATGCCAAGCCGTTTTACTCTGTCTTTGTCTGTAACTGGTGAATCAGATGAGAAACCTCAGGCTCAGCTCCAGTACCATTCCTATCTGCCTGCCAACATGCTTCCTACCATGTTGGTCATGAAATATTACTCTAAAACTGTAAGCAATCCCCCAATTAATTGCTGTCCTGTAAAACTTGCCCTGGTCATGGTATCTTCTCATAGCAACAGAAGAGTATCTGATATAAGTAATATCATAAATTACCTCATCATTTCATTTTTCTTTTTCCACATGGCATCTCAAAACTGACATTTTCAGGCTACCAATTTAGTTTGGCAGCTGTTAATCTAATCTAAAGTAGAAGCTAATGTCAAATCAGCAAGTATACTGGCCACAGACTTCTCCACACATGAAGGGATTGTAGGGGGCATAGAGGTATTTGTGCTCACAGATATGTACTAGGTGAACTTGGAATGTTAAGGACATATAGTTGTTCCTTCAGAGAAGGAATTTGAAACTTGTTTTCTGCCCAGAAAGCTAGAGTGCATGTGCTTTTTAGACTGATGACTTTTGCACTATCTGTGCGGCTGAAGAGTTCTGGAACTGGACCCCCTCGAGATCCAGTCTCATAGGCTTGTTTTTCTTAGTCAATCTACAGAACTTAACTTTATGGAAGATTTCACATATACTTTTACAAAGTGTTTGGATGTAGTCATGTCTCATCTGTACTTAGCTTATCTTCTGCCTCAGAGACATTTAGATATGCTATGTTTTTACCAGTTTGTTCTGTGTTTAAATACACCTAAAATAACCAACTTGGGGTCAAACATCCAAAGTTTGAACTAGGACCAGCTATAGAGGTGTGCTGTGCAAAACTGCCTTCTTGAATCTTGTGACTCCTCCCTATCTCTAAGCTATATGACTTCTTGTCATATATCCAAAGTATGCTCTGTCCTATCACAAGGACATTTGCTAAACCATGTTGATTGTGGCTTTATTCATAATAGGCAGATACTAGAGACAACCTAAATATCTCTCAAATGAAGAATGGATAAAGAAAATGTGCTACATTTACATAATGGAGTATTACTCAGCTGTTAACAAAAATGACATCATGAAATTTGCAAGCAGCTTGCTGGAGCTAGAAAAAAAACATCCCAAGGGAGGCAACACAGACCTAGAAATACAAATATGTTATGTATTCATTTATAAGTTGGAAATAACCATAAAGTAAATGATAAGTTACAGTTCACAGACACAGAGAAGTTAGGTAAAGAGGAGAGAACTCTAAGAGAGACACATGGGCCTCCTTGGGAAGGGGAAATTGAATAATTCTTGTGGATATGCTAGGGGTGGGTGGGGATGAGAGCAGAAAAGATTAGGTACATGTTTGAGGTAAGGTAAGGATGGAAGAAGAGAATGCAGAGAGAAACACCTGGAATTGGAAGGTATTGGTGGGTTATAGAAACCCCAATAATGCAGTGGAAGTTTACTGGAACCTATGAGGATACAAGTGTCTAAACAGACCAACTTTTATAGCCATGTAAGGCTCCCATTGATGGAAATGGGGTTTATTCCTTTTAGTTTATGGCCGAGGGTGTCCTTGGGAGACCCCTAAACAACCCAGGCTATGAGAACATCACTATCTGAAAACTGACAGTTGGGACTCATTGCCAAGGACAATATTCACATAGTTTACTGAATGTAGAGAAGTTCTGTTGTTGTAAACTAGGAGCCTTCACCCCTATGTTCTAGTATCTTTGGTGTGAGAAGGCACTCTGAAGGTTATAGAAAGGGAAACCTGGACACTAACCCAGCTACATAACCTTTGACCTACAATCTGTCCTTCATGAAAGATGTGCTGAGGAAATAGTGGCATATAACTTGTGGGTGTGGTCAACCAAAATCTGGTTTAACTTCAGGTTTAACACAATAGGGAGTCTATACCCTACACTGGATGGCCAGGCACTTGACACTAAAGAGCCTGGAGACCTAGGATAGAACCAAACATGACTGTATTAAACAAACAAACAAACAAACAAACAAATAAATAAATCAATGAAATGATTCTTAATAATATTTTTATATACTCATAGATTAATTTTTTCTAGCAATCATCAGAGAAGCTTCCTTTGACAGTGGATGGAAGCTGGTATAGAGACCCATAGACAGACACTATGCAGGGAGAGAGTCTGTCTAAATTAGAGGACGCTATCTGGTCCCTCAATTTGAAGTTTGGGCAATCTTGCAGAAGTGGGAGGGAGGAAATATTGTAGGAGTTAGAGAGGATGGAGGGCACCAGGAGAACCTGGCAAACTGAATCAATTAAGCAGGGTTCAGAAAGACTGAAGCAGTTAGAATGGAGCCTCCATGGGTTTATACCAAGTCTGCTGTATATAGGTTATGGCTGTTAGCTTGTTGTTCTTGTGGGCCTCAAAATAGTGGGAGCTGGTGTTTCTCTGACTCTTTTGCCTTCTCTTGAGACTCTATTCCTCCTATTGTGTTGCCTTGTCCATCCTTGATATGAGATCTTTGACATGTCTTGATGTTACTTTTTTTGTCCTTTGTCATCTCTTGGAGGCTTGCTCTTTTCTGAAAGGAAACAGAGGTGTAGAGGATCGATCTGAGGGAGAGAGTATCGGAGGGGGAGGAAACTGTGGCTGGCATGTATTGTATAAAAGAAGAATATATTTTCAATTTAAAAAGAATAAACTGCATAAGCCCATTAATTTGTATATTGTTGATATTAAGAAATTTGTGCTAAAATGTGAGTAAAACATTTAACAAACATTTAAAAGTCAGTAAGGGGTTAAAACAAGACATTTGCATAGTTGCTTAATGTTACAATGTAACAGTAAACCTACTTTTTCTTTTGTAAATATAGAGAAAGATAATGTGATTTACTCAGCCTTTGTATACTAAAAATATACTTCTTGAAAAATAAAAATAATAAAAATTTTGGTAGCACTGTATGACTAGAATAAGGTTACCCCTTAAGTGGAGGAACATCAGGGACAGAGTCAGCTAGAAGGATAGAGTAGCACTAAATATCAGAGATTCTGTTGACCAGGCCACAGAGTTTAATCTATTTGAAAAGCAGAGAAGCATCCTTAGAGCATTCAAGAATTTTAATATAGGCTTTAAAAGAATGCACTTTTATCAATATTTGCATTATGCTTATAGGTACACCAGTGGGTAAATAACGAATTCAACTCCTGTTGATTTTATTTGTCTAGAATTTGCAATATTTACTCCTTGTCATTCAACAACATAGTGATTTCATGCTCACTAGAATGACTAGAATGACTAGAATTACACCCATACCTTAGACATTAAAAGGTAGTCTCCACTGCTAGAGGGTTATATGAATCAATTTATAAGTTTTATAGTTAGAAAACAATCAATAGAACTCTGGAATATATAAAAGAGGGTAAGAATAAGGAAATATGATGACAACAAAATAATCATAAGATGTTACAGGTATGCATTATATTTTCCAGCTTTAGGTGTATTGTCCATTCTTTCTGAGTATATTTCCTAGCAAAAAATATTAGAACAATGGAGCTTTTGTGACTTAGAAAATCATAGTAAATCAGGGAAAGTGAAACATATATTCTCTCAAGAAAACATGAGCAAAGAAACTAGAAATAGCCTAGATAGTGTCTCCAAAATGAGCAATAAGCCTTCAAGATATGAGAGTCATTCTGATATTAGATTATTGCGTGCTAAACTTACCCTCTGTTTTTCTTTGACTATTAGAAAATACCTTTGCTTTTATAGGTTTGGGAGTATAAAAGTTGACATAAATTACATAAAAATTGTTATGTACTAATTGAAAATATAATTTAAAATTAATCTCAAGGGTGTGTTTTACAGTTTTCAAAGAATGTTATAGTCTTATCTCATTATATATTCAGAATATTCTTACAAGAATATTGATTATGTATACACTGACTAATTTTAGAAGTAAGGACACAAAGGCACAGAATCCATGTCTTTCTGCTTTCTAAAGTACACATTATCTATAATACCTGCCAAACTGATTACATCATCAGGAAATTACACTAATCCATTGATTTATACATGCCAAGATCTCACACTCTAAAATTTGAAGCACCCCATATCTAAGACCTAGAGTATTCCTCTATGAGCAGGATATTTACAGTAAATACAAAATATACTATAGTGGAATTCAAATAAAGGGCTTATCATATAACATCTCTTTCCAAATGTGTGGGAGGTATTGTTTTAAGTAGAAGTCTAAAATATATTCATATAACTTATAGTAAAATGATTTACACAAATTCCCTCTTATGTAAACCTATAAAACAAATACAATTTTGAAATAAACAGAGAGCATTTTGTTACCTGGACACAAATAGTATTATTATGCTATAGTATTTAAAATAATTTAATGGTTATGGTACATATCTGTGGTGTGATCACCCTTTTCCTAGCTCTAGTTGTTTAGCATTTATCATCCTGGGACACACTATATTCCATTTTGTTTATAACTTATCTATAGACTGAAGCATGATGTCATTTTTATAACTTCATAGGAGTATACATACATGAATTTTGAATTCTCCTCTAGGTTGGAAACTCATGGGGTGATATCACTGAAGATTGTCCTTTTATCTGCCTCTCTCTATGTCCTGTTACCTGGATGTCTTCTCTATTGGTTTACCCGAAAGCAGTGTTTTCTTTATTGAAGAAGGAAATATTCTCCTCAATCACATGTTCTGGCTCTTGCTTTTTTTTGTTTTTATTTTGAGCCTTACCTCAAGTAAAAGCTAGAGATAACGTGTAAAAGTGCTGCAAGGATGACTATATCTCATCACAGAAAAGATATGTACTTTCAAGTCAGAGACAGAAACTGGAGGAAAAATGATAATCAGGTACTAATAGGCTCCTGCAGATACATTCTTCTGTAGCATTATTTCATGAGCTAAAAGAGCAAAGGCAGTTTTCTCAAATCTAAGGTCTTGAAGGTCATTCAGAAAGTGGTCACATTCTTGTCCCTCGAGAGTGTAGGAGTTTGAATAATAAAATAAACAGCTATGATAAGAACACAGGTCATGCAGGGCTTTTATTTCTTATTTTGAATTTAAAACATAATTACGTCATTTCATTTCCTTATTTCCCCCTTCTAATGCCATCCATGCTTCATGCCCTTCCTCTTTCTCAAATTAGTGGAGTCTGGTCTCTTTTTCTTTAACTGTTGTTAAAATATAAGCATAATTCACTTAGTCTATATAATACTACTTGTAAGTATACAATTTCAGGGATGATTACTTGGTACTGGAAAGTTTACTGGGGATTTTTCCTTGGAGAACACATTTTCTCTCATTCTCAACATTCCATAGTTACCTGTAGCTCTTCATCCAGGCTTGTGGCCTGTGACATTTCTCCCTTCTGTGTTAGTATATCTATTGCTGTTACCCTTGTTTAGGTCTTGTTCAGGTTGCTAGGTTGTTGAGACAATAACAATGGGTGCAATAGTAGCACTCATATCTTTGTCATAACTACCAGGACTATAACTGGACTTGAGGTCTACTCAACAAAGGGAAATTATGACTGTTACTGAAAACCAACTAGTAATTCTAGGTTAGCATAGTTGCTAACCATATTATAAATATTTAATCTGTATATTCATGAATAAGTGTACCTCTCACCTCTCAAAAAGGAAAATTCCCTTTGCAACAGGAAAAGACATTACAGAAAACCACAACTGATATATGTGAAGTAATTGTCCTAAAAATAGGAGCCTACAGCTGTTTTAGTTTTAAATTTTGTTTTAGTTTTAAGATTTGTCAATTATTTTAATATATATGTGAATACCTGGTGAGTTTAGATGGACTGTTTGTGTGTGGATGCCTGCAAAAGTCAGAAGATGTCAGATCCCTTTGGAACTGGAGCTATGATTTGGAGCTCCTGTGAGTTGCCTGACGTGCTCTGGAACCCAGAACAGGGTCTTCTGTAAAAGCAATAGTGCTCTTCACTGCTGACCCATCTCTCCATTCCCATAGGTGTTGCCATTTAATACAGACTGGAAAGTGGATATTTGAGCAGATGCTTAAGGGTGAAAATTCTCAGACCGATGTACTGAAAAAATTGTGCATCCAGGAGATGATGTTGTGCACAAACATATCCCTTGGAGTGCACACATATTTCATAACAGCTGGTAACTTGGATGCATATATTAAAAGAAAGGAGGAAATGATTTTACTGTAAAATGGATGGTGAAAACCTTAGATTGGTATAGTTAAGTTTTCTCTCATTGAAAGGGGTTAAGGTACATTTGTTCAAGAAAAAAAAGTAAGAGAACTTTAAGTTTGTATTCCTTGGATACATTCCCCTCAAATTAGAGTGTAAGACAGTCCTTTTGAGCTATAAAACTAAGCAGAATCTTCTCTTCCTTGCTGACATATGTTCTATTGAACATTTTTTCTCAAAATAAACCTGTTTCGCCCACTTCAAAAATCTGTCAATGTACAACCCCCACCTCATACTTTTCCTGCTGTTCTTATGTGTTATAAGGGATGCCTTGGCAGTCATGAACTCCACAGGTGGTACCAATTCAACCTGGCTCAGAGCCCAGGCATTATATATGGTTTGAGGTCTAAGTGCTGTAAGTTCATGATTCACCAAATTCTTAAAAAAGTCCCTGCCTTCCACTGAATTAGCATTAGATTGAAACCTCTTACTGTTGCTTGTGCCCTAAGATGCAAGATGTAATGTCTATGTGCTTCACTTGTGAATAACCTCAGTTTGCTAACTTTACTGCATATGTTTTAAGGGCTAGCATATTTTCTGCAGAGTGCAGAGTTACTGCTGTTGAGCAACAGCTGTACTTTCAAACCGTGAACCTCAAAAGCAGCGACTGCATTCATCAACATCTCGCCTTTTGTCACTATTATAGGTTGATAGTTTCTAACACTTTCAATTTCTCATTTGAATTAGCCATGATTAGGTTAAAAAACAACCAGTAAAACAGTGTTTCAACCAGGTATGGTGGCACATGCCTTTAAACCAAGCATTAGGGAGACAGAGGCAGGTGAATATTTGCCATTCAAGGCCAGCCTGCTCTACATAGTAAGCTCCAGGACAGTCAGAGAAACATAGAGACAGGAATAAACAAAACAAGAAAAAACCAAGTATATTACTTAGAAATATGTAAGATGTATAAGTCAGCATCATAACACAAGGACTGTGGCAGGATGATGGTGCCCAGCTTATGTTTTAGATAGCTTTGTCTCTTTTATGAACACACTTAACAATAAGTTAAAATAAGTACTACAATTTCAAGTTATTTGCTACATGTCAAACAAAATGCCAGCTAATCACATCTTTTGTAATGACTGACATTTGTGATAATTTGTAAAATAATTATTACCATGCAATATTTGGGGAAATGGTAGTTAGAATGGGATGATGGGAGAGAGATAGATTGGCGTATAAGATTGTTTTAAAAAGAAGGAAAAAACGGAATCTCAGAAATAGAGTTTTGCAGTGTGCAAAGTCACAAAGCTATGGATTAGAAACCCATTTATTAAATGCATATGACTTTTGATTATTATAGAGTACTTGTTTCAAAAATTCTAATTATCAATAAAAGTATTCTATATTATGAAAATGGTTATATTAACAGTTTATTGGCATAGAACAATTATTTGCTTCACTCAATATTATTTATAAATATTTTATATACCCATAATATGTAAATAGGTCACAGCTTACATTGATGAAATGTCCTTAGAGATTAAAATGAAAGATAATATAACATTTAATAGATTCATTCATGAGTTTATCTTTGCAAAACATACACATGTCAGCCTCCAGATGTAGCTCACTAGGTAGTGACATTTACTAAAATGTAATGAATTACATATGCTCACTAAAAATCATTGTGAAAAAGTTCAATGAACCTTTGAAAAACTAATCAGAAGGCCCTGTAATCAACCCTCATATCTACTTAAATGAAAAACATATTGAAAGGGGGAAAGCCTAAACTTATTTTTATATAATAGTTCAATATTTTAAAGCATTTATACATTATTATATTATTTATATACAATATAGTTATATAATATGTGATCTAATACTTATAATATGATCCTTTATATTTCATTTGCAATATTCCTTAATTGTCTGGTATTCATATTTATCAGAAATTTTCAGTTATATGAAAAGGTGAGAAGTCAAGACTTTGGATTAGATGCTTTGAGTGGAGGCATGATGCTAGGTAATTAAAAATGAACCCATTTGCTTCATTCATCACATATTTGTCTATCTTTTACTATTGCATCTACTCTGCTTCTCAACATCACATGAAATATCATTTGCTTCAGAAACTGAAGACACAGTCCCTTCAATTTTTAATATAAAATTCCAGTATAAATTTGGAAAGCCAAAGCAAAATAATACTTGGCATAAGACACCAATTGCCTTTAGTTAACAGCATGATGCAATGGAAAATTTTAAATAATTTCTAAAATAAAAATTTTAAACTATTAATTCAACTAAATCTACAGATGCACTAAAATTATTGTCAGCTAACTAAACTGTGCAATGAACTTACTGAGAAGTAAATTCATTCATTCATCATGCATACACAACCGTACAACAAATAAGTCTGAACCTGTCTGCCATGTTGATGAAAGAGGCTAAAATATTAAATGCAAATTACTCATAACAATATGAATGCTCATACTGAGATTAATAACAATGGAAATAATTTGACATATGTGTTATTTTCCCCTAAATTTATTATATACTACAAAACTACCGTTATGACACAGAATTCAGCCGCAGATACAGCATTGCTGCTTGTGTACCAGAACCAATAAAATGAGGTGAAAAGAAAGGGAACTTTGCCTCTTTTGAGTCCTTGACATTATTGGAAGGACATGGATTTCTTCAATGAAGTCTACATTTACGTATTACCTTGCTACTCATACAGAGGATTATACATTAAATGGCTCATATAGATGGTTTTAGCTCATTTTTAAACTTTTATATTAAAATTCACTGGCATAGTATCTTATTTAGCTACTATGCTTTAATTTTTATCTTAAATATTAAAAGGAAAATGAAGTAAAAGGAGACACATGATTCTAAACTGTTCAAGAAATTTCTCATTTGTGACACTTTCTAGGTTTGGTCCATTGGTGTAAAAACAAGACAAAAAGAAATAAGATTTAGGGTTTGAAAAAAGAAGGCATTGTTAGTGAGACAGACAAACAAGGCAGATTTCAAGGAAGAAGGTGTTTGGTTTTTGTTTGTTTCTTTGTTTTTGTTTGTTTAGGTTTTTGTTTTGTTATGTTTTGTTTTGTTATGTTGAGAGACAGGGTTTCTCTGTTCTATGGCTGTCCTGGAACTCTCTCTATAGACCATGCTGACCTAGAACTCACAGAGATCTTCCTGATTTTACATGCTAAGTGCTAGAATTAACAGCATGCACCACCACTGCCTGGCACAGCAGGTTTTGCTTTTAGGCTCTGTTTGTTGCTATTTTAAGGGTCCCTGTGGAAGAGCGTCCTTCTTTTTTGTTCAGTCTGTAACCTGTACTTTTTATGCTGATTCCTGTGGGAAATTCATTCAAACAGATGCTTTGGTTTAACATTTAATTTACAAATAATTTTTGCATAATTCTTGTTACGCTATTCACGATATCATTACTATTTGCTTTTCATATGCTATGAAAAAATGAGGCAGAAAATATTATTGACAATACTTAATTCAGTGATAGTTTGAAGTAAGTCTGGATAGATTTTAGAATACAAGGTGTTTTGTTGTTGTTGTTTTATTTCAACTATCAAGGAAGCTGGTAAATGGTAACCATATGCAAATATGAGTATGGAATAGATATAAAAAAGCAAGAGGGGAGAAACCACAATGGTTTGACAAGTCTAACAAGAAAAGTTTTCTAGGGTCCAAGGTATAACAAAACATGTAAAATTCCTTATTCTTCTCAGTCTCCAATTTCGAAAAGTGATCCTCATCTACAAGAGTACTTTAAATGTACACAGTGCACCACAGAAATAGAAAGAAACAGCAATGATAGGTCAGAGTGATTTATATCAGATATCAGCGAGCCATTTCACATCTCTTTACTTTTATCAGTTCAGTAACACAAAAAATGTTGCTTGGATGAACTGGAAAATGGAAAGTGTTGGGTTTTATTGAACAACATGTAGTTGAGTATGGTTCTATACACAGAGGCACTTGGATTTAAAAAAACCCAGTACATCTGTATTTCTGCTAAAAGTATTGTATATAGTATATCCTAAAACTAATAAAATTTCCATTTTCCATTCTGAATTGATTTCTGTACTGTGACATAAGTTACCATTTTTTCTCTACAGACCCAAGAAACAAGCAGGGGTAGCAATCCTAATATCTAGACTTTAAAATAAAATCAATCAAAAGAGATGAAGGAGGTCATTACATACTCATCACAGGTGAAATCCACCAAGATGAAGTGTCTATCCTGAACTTCTATGCCCCAAATACAAAGGCATCCACATTTGTAAAAGAAACATTACTAAAACTTAAATCACATATAAAGCCCCACACACTTATAGTGGGAGATTTCAACACACCACTCTCACCACTAGACAGGAATACCAGACAGAAACTCAACAAAGAAGCAAAGGGTCTAATAGAAGTAATGACCCAACTGGGATTAACAGACATCTATGGAACATTTCATCCACATAAAAAAGAATATACCTTCTTCTCACGACCACATGGAACCTTCTCAAAAATTGACCACATACTTGGCAACATATCAAACCTCAGCAGCTACAAAAAAATTGGAATAACTCCATGCATATTATCAGACCACCATGCTTTAAAATTAGAATTCAAAAACAACACAAATTGCAGAAAAACTACAAACTCATGGAAATTGAATAATGCACAACTGCACCATTCCTGGGTCAAAGAAGAAATAAAAAAAAGAAATTAAAGACTTCCTAGAATTCAATGAGAATGAAGACACAACATACCCAAACCACTTTGAAAGCAGTACTACGGGGGGAAGTTCATAGCACTAAGTGCCCACATGAAGAAACTGGAGACTAGTTATACTAGAGAATTAATAGCACAGTTGAAAACTCTAGAACTCAAAGAAGCAAACTCACCCAGAAGGAGTAGACGCCAGGAAATAATCAAATTGAGGGCTGAAATCAATAAAGTAGAAACTAGGAAAACAATACAAAGAATCAATGCAACGAAGAGTTGGGTCTTTGAGAAAATCAACAATATAGACAAACCTTTGTCCAAACTTACCAAACAGCAGAGAGTGAACACGCAAATTAACAAAATCAGAAATGAAAAGGGGGACATAACAACGGACTCTGAGGAAATCCAGAGAATCATCAGGTCATACTTTGAAAACCTGTACTCCACAAAATTTGAAAATTTAAAGGAAATGGACGACTTCCTGGATAGCTATCACTTGCCAAAACTAAATCAAGAACAGATAAGTGATTTAAATAGACATATAACCCCTATGGAAATAGAAGCAGTCATCAAAAGTCTCCCAACCAAAAAAAGTCCAGGTCCAGATGGCCTCAGTACAGAATTCTACCAGAAATTCAAAGAACAGATTATACCAATTCTTCTCAAAGTATTCCACACAATAGAAGCAGAAGGGTCTTTGCCAAACTCTTTCTATGAGGCTTCAATAACCTTGATCCCCAAGCCACACAAAGACACAACTAAGAAAGAGAACTTCAGACCAATATCCCTCATGAACATTGATGCAAAAATACTCAATAAAATACTGGCAAATGGGATCCAAGAACACATCAAAACAATCATTCACCACGATCAAGTAGGTTTCATCCCAGGGATGCAGGGATGGTTCAACATACGAAAATCCATAGATGTAATCCACCATATAAACAAGCTGAAAAACAAAAATCACATGATCATCTCACTAGACGCTGAAAAAGCCTTTGACAAAATCCAACACCCCTTCACGATAAAGGTATTGGAGAGATCTGGGATAACAGAGACATACTTAAACATAATAAAAGCTATATACAGTAAACCAACAGCCAACATCAAATTAAATGGACAGAAACTCAACACAATTCCTCTAAAATCAGGAACAAAACAAGGCTGTCCACTCTCTCCATACCTTTTCAACATGCTACTTGAAGTTCTAGTCATTGCCATACGACAACAAAGGGGGATCAAAGGGATACAAATTGGGAAGGAAGAGGTCAAACTTTCACTGTTTGCAGACGATATGATAGTTTACATCAATGACCCAAAGAACTCTACCAGGGAATTCTTACAGCTGATTAACACCTTCAGCAAAGTGGCAAGCTACTAGATCAACTCAAGAAAATCAGTAATCCTACTACATACAGATAATAAAAGGGCTGAGAAAGAAATCAGAGAAACATCACCTTTTACAATTGCCACAAACAACATAAAATACCTTGGGGTAATGCTAATCAAATAAGTGAAAGACCTGTATCGCAAGAACTTTGAATCTTTAAAGAAAGAAATTAAAGAAGCCCTCAGAAAATGGAAAGATCTCCCATGCTCTTGGATAGGAAGGATCAATGTAGTAAAAATGGCAATCCTGCCAAAAGCAATCTACAGATTCAATGCAATCCCCTTTAAAATTCCAGCACAATTCTTCACAGACCTCGAAAGAACAATAATCGATTTTGTATGTAAAAACAAAAGACCCAGGATAGCCAAAGCAACCCTGTTCAACAAGGCAATATCCGGAGGCATCACCATCCCTGACCTCAAGCTCTATTATAGAGCTATAGTCCTGAAAACAGCTTGGTATTGGCACAAAGATAGACAGGTAGACCAATGGAATCGAATTGAAAACCCGGATATTAACCCACACACGTATGAACATCTGATCTTTGACAAAGAAGCTAAAAATATACAATGGAATAAAGAAAGCATCTTCAACAAATGGTGCTGGCATAACTGGAGGCTGGCATGTAGAAGAATGTGGATCGATCCATGTTTATCGCCATGCACAATACTTAAGTCCAAATGGATCAAAGACCTCAACATAAATCCAGACACACTGAACCTCTTAGAAGAGAAAGTGGATGGTACCCTTGAATGAATTGGTACAGGAGACAGCTTCCTGAACATAACACCACTAGCACAGGTAATTTATTGAGCCTTAGGCAGTAGATCAGTACTCATCCCGAGTATACACACGGACTTTGGACTCCCATCCAACAATGTGAGATGCACTCTCACCCTGAACTCTTGGGGGAGGGACTAGGCCCTGCCCTGGATGAAATGACAGACTATGGACACCCCTATGGAAGGTCTCACCCTCCCTGGGCAAATGAGGGGATAATGGGGGGAGGACACAGGAGGAGGGGAGGGAAAGGAAGAGGGACCTGGAACTGACTTGTGAAGCAACCTTGTTTCTAATCTAAATTTAAACTTAAAAATAAATAATAAAAAAGTTACCATTTTTCTCTACAGATAATTCTCTAGAATATTTTAATTACTTTCCTACATTAAGTTTTTATAACAAAGAAGATAGTCCTCTAATTAAAATATCTTAAAGTTTTTAATTTAATTGCAGTATAAATAAAATGAATCAGAAAATAAAATATGTTAATAAAATAAATGTACAGAAGTATTTTATTAAAATCTGTATTATATTTCTCTTTATTATAATATCAATTAGGACCAAAATTTTATAGACTTTAAAGTACAAAAAAGGTTTGTTTTGTTTTACTTTTTCACAAACCAAATACCAAATGAATCCAAAACACAATTTTTAAAAAATTGCTTCATTCTTTAGAAACCCAAGTTTTTTTAAAGTGTCTCTTCTGGCAAATGGAACTGAGACATACGCTAAGGAAATGTGAAGTTTACAAATCATTAAGCTTGACAGCAGATTCAATACATAAACTGAAAATAAAATTTAACTGTAGCATATACAATTTATCTAAATTAATAAGAGGTATGTTTTTATTCAACTCGTAATAATGCCAATGTTAAAGGGTATTAATTAATTTCACTGATGTACTAAAATATACAGTTGGACCTGGAAGTGTGCTACTTCTCTGTGGAAGCAATAGAAAGGAATGTTAATACATATCATTTGCACTGCAAGGAATGACTTTGTAATATATAAATCTGTTCAACTCTATTTCAAAATTATAGAGATAAATAAGATGTTATGCTCACACTTTAAAGTGCTTTACCAAATAGGCTTTTTCAAAATCTTGTATAAATTTTTATGATTATCAGAACTGTAAATTATGCAAGTCCTGCAACAGAAATAAATACACACTCAATTTCTTTGTATTCTGGAAGAACAGGTAAAGTGAATGCTTTATAGCCTTAACTAAATATGTCTTTGTGGAGAAAATGTGAGTCATATATAGACATTCTAGAACTGCAGCTTCTATCTATATTCTCTCAGGTTGATTCCATTGCACAATTGCTAATACTTCATTTAAAATGAGAGAAAATATTTTTAAAGTGCAGGTTAGACATATGAAAGAAAACAAAATGAAACAAAGTAGAAGTTAATTTTTCTTCTATATTCATAATCTATTTCTCAGCATAAATGTGCATGATAGTATGGTAGATAATAAATAAAAATAATTAAGGAAAATGCATTATCAATAGTCACAACTTCTTTGAAATTTACATATCAAAACTATGCATTTAATATAAAGGAAAATTTCAAAGGAGATTCCTTACTTTCTTCTTAATTATATTACAATTATAGAATATAATTTTAATCTAAAAGAGTATTTAAGCACTTTAGAAAATCAGAAAAACAGCATATTTTTATGAAGTCAAATAGATGCAATGCTACATTTAAAGATTGACTTTTTCTTGACAAATAGGTATGTAAGGCATGATAATAAATAAAGAATATATGGGAAATCAATCTTTTTGCAAGAATTTCAGGGTGATATTTAGAGGTTGGTGGTATTTAATCCTATTTTATACAGCTATATCTATTTTGACTTGTGGGAAATTTTGTGTTCTACACTTAGCACTTCAAAATAAGTGAATATATCCTTGTTTTAAGTGAAAAGAAAGTAATTAAAATGCATATAAAACAACATGCATTGCCTGTTTATATTTTCAAGTTTGGGATTTAAGGACTACAATACTTAGGCATCCATAAATAATGCATGAAAGACAATAAGGATTTTAATGATAATGTGATATTTGTGATTACCATAGATCTTCATTCCAAGCAAACTACAGACACAAGCAAGGACTATATGGAAGGTATAGGTATTCCTGATTTATTTTTAAACTTTCATTTTCCATTCATAAGATAAATACTAGGTTATAAGCTGATCGTAGTGGTAATGAAGAAATAACCTTGCCAAACTTTTTAAATTGCTGTTCAGTCTCGAAGTAACCTTTGTTCTCACATATTTTCACTTTATTCCCTAGTGCTTTCTACTGGTCTTTAATGTTGGGAGTTAGCAAAGTCCTGAGTGAATGGGTATTGTTTGTGTTATTTGACATAGGCATAGCCATGTTAAGTACCTATGCCTTTGACTTGTGTAAGTTGCACAGCCATCTCCTTATGAGACTAATAAAGATGAGAAAACCTTTCTCTGCTCTGAGTACAAATGTTGACAGTGTGCAAAGCCTTCCACCATTTCTTTCTCCTCTGTGATGTTTATGTTCTGAATATTGCTTCCCCACAGAGACTGCTCCTTACAAGACTAGCTAAATCAGCCTACTTGTAGTTGTGTATAAATACCCCTTTCTCCTCATTTATCTGTATGTAATAACCATTCCTCCTTGATTATGCTGTATATAATATTGCCTGTTCAGATGTATAGAATTAACATTATGAGGTCCCAAGGTGCTTCTTCATCCATGAGTCCAGACCATGTGATCATAGCTTTTCTGTATGAATGTCTGTTCTCTCTTTGTTCCCTAGTAGTCACTATTGGTTCCAGTCTCCAAGCTATACAATTTTGTAGCACATTTAGATATTCACATCTAAGTAAAATAATCCAAAGGAGAAGAGTGTCCAGTATGGTATAAAAATTGATGTCATTATGGCTTTAGTAACAATATATAATCTGTAGCAGCATACTCTATCTGGAATTATTTTCATTGGTTTAATCAGGTCACTGTGAAACTTACTTGGAATTAATTTGGGTAGGTGGGATCAACAACAATTAAATTTAAGAATATGTTATATTGAAGTAAATCAAAGTAGGACATTAATTGGGAATGGATGAGAGCAATAGACCAAAATATCCACAGTACTGTGAACAGTAGTGATTAAATTGCAATTGACATGAACCTTTAATTATGCACAGAAGCCTCTTCACTAATGCTTAATTGTACCAGAATATAAACAAACTACAAAAGGATAGACGAAATGCTTCTTTTTCTATGAAATTATTTGTAAAAATTAAGTCACTAAGAAACACATAGATTGTGAGCTATGTTTCCCAAAGAGTCTTTTCTTCAATCTATCCATCTGTACATCACTGCTAGCATTTCTTTCTAAAATAGTTTTAGGGACTTGTCTAATTGAAAAGATGAAGTGGACCACCCAGCTGCAACAGAATATGCTACTTAGAATCTAGGTGCACTGATCAGCACTAAGACAGAGCACAGTGCTCAATGAGTATAACTGGATATGAAATTCATAACTTTATTAAAGTAAACTTAACAGACATTCAATTTTCCTTGGATCATTTTTGCCCACTTCTTTATATACTCAAAATATCATAGAGAATAAATATGAAGGACATTTTCCATATAGTGTGCTGAAACACTCGAGCTTGCTCTCTGTGTCATGTAGAACTACTCTATTAGGTCCACGCTGATATTTTGCCTTTAAAGGGGTTTAAAAAAAGGACAAAAATCAGAAAAGGCACATTACTCCTCCCATTGGCTTCTTCTCATCCTGTCTGTACCAGGGTTGTCAAAGCTGTTAACATCTTACCCCAGTGTAACATTCAATTAAGAGAGGCAATGTCATTGTCCTTGCCCTCTCTGAAACCACAGAAACACTCTTGTTTGCTAAACAAGATCTTGAATTTTGAATCTATATCTTAGTTCTTTTGCAAAAGGCTTTCTGTATTCTAAGCTTCATAACAGTGTACTTATTCTTTGAGGTTTAGTTTTTCCCCATGTGCTAAAAGGGATTTTTTATTAAAAACTTATATTTCACATTACATACCAACCTCAATTACCCCTACCTCCCCTTCCCCCACTCCCTGCCTTCTACCCTTCCCACCCCCATCCACTGCTCAAAGGAGGTAAGGCCTTCCTTGGAGAGTCAAAAGAGTCTGGCATACCAAGTTGAGAAAGGACCGAGCTCTTCTGCCCATGTATGAATGCTGAGCAACGTATCCCACCATAGGGAATGTGCTCCCAAAAGCCAGTTCATGCCCCTGGGACAGGGCCTGGTGCTGCTGACAGCACCCCCTCTACAGATCAAGTCACATAATTGTCACCCACATATAGAAGCTTAGTTTAAATGGTATCCCCTGGCACGGTCCTATTTAACTGTACTTTTGGTAGCATCTACACTTAACTTTTCCTTTGTTTATAAGTTTACTTTTATTTTCCAAAACCAATAATTTATTTCCTTGGCCATGTCTCTCTTACTAGTTTTATAAATGTTTCTTAAAGGTATGATATATACCTCAATCTACATTAATAAATATTTTAAAACATTCCATCTGCACAGACAAAAACAAATTATTTCCATTGAACTTCTGAAGCTATGCATATTTAGTGGTAATTGCTCACATTTATCCATAATCAAGTATCATATATATATACATATATATATATATATGTTTTTTAACACATTTGTTTTTGTAAGAGGGGAATCTGAGAGATAAAGAAAAGAAAACACAGTCACAAATAACATTTTCTCTTTCTTTTAAAAATGAGTTCATCAATGTACATTTTTTCCTTTGGAAATGATTTCTCCTTAAAGAACTCATGACAAATATTTGCTAATGCTACAATTACCTGACTGGTTGTTCATAGGCTTCCGTATCCCTAAGGCCTCATATAGGATACTGCTGAAGCTATGGAAATTGCCTATGGAAGGTTGAACTTTTAGCAAAGACATATTTTTCTCTTTGTTCATTCTATTCTCTATGTATATTTAGTGAAACCATGTTTTGTTTGCACTGGGAAAGAAAAAGCTACAATGTGATAAACAATAAGAATAGATCAAAACATAGAGAAAATGAGACAGAGATTCAATAGAAATGAAAAAAATTGCTTCCAAAAATCAAATCATCTTTTACAAAAACATTTCAAGAGGAAGGCTATGGGTTGTCCCAATCCAATATGACAATCTCAGAAGTAATTCAAAGAAGCTGCTCATTTTTGAGAGAAGAGAATGGGGGTATAAAATTGGGTCAGTAGAAGAGGGGGAATATGATCAAATATACCATATACTTTTAAAAATGAGACTTTGGTCATTAGAGAAAAACTCTGCCACTTATCAGAGTGAATATTCCTATCTAGAAAATGAGAGGTTGGGACTATATGACCAAAAAGTTTCATTCTAACTTTCAAAATGCAAAGGATCTGCATTTAGATGTTTTTATACAAGATCTTTGTATTATTTGAATTGAAATTGCTTAATATTAACTGATGCCATAAGAGAGCATGAAAAGGCTGAAGTTTAGTAACTGGTAATGACAGCAGAACTAATCGAAATGAGTATACATGAAGAGATTAAAAACTCCACAAAGGAATATGAGCTAAAGCATGAGATGTTTTATCATTAATTGAAATAGATACTGAACAGAAATTAAATATGTCACTTTATATGGCAGTCGAAAAGTCAGTATAAATTAGTATATTATAGAATGGCTTTTAAAAATAAGGTGGATCATACTGGGCTTTTAATCCCAAGAGATTTGAAACTGAAGAGGGAAAAGCTGTAGAGTAAGTGACAGAAAAAATCAGAAAGGGTCTAGCATGTATAGAGACAAATAAAGAAGAAGCCAGTGCTAAGGAGTAACCATGCATAGTGTAGGAGAAAATCAGATACTCATGCTGGTATTGAGATATTTAATAAATATAATACGATAATGTTCAGAACATAAAATTAGTTTTTTGATAGTCAAAGAAATGCAAAAGCAGGGGAATGAAGTGTCTTGATTATGTTATATTATACTTGTATTCATTATGCATAAGGGTGATGACAAAGTAGGAGTAAATAACTGGTTTAGAATTTTTCTTTAATTCATGCAATCTTCCTCAGAAAAACTTGACCTCTGCACTGAAATGCCACATCCATTAGAACTATTGATTACTTCCATGGTTATATAATTTAAGGGTCAATTACATTCATGAGCTAATTTCTTTTCATTGGGTTCATGGATGACCCTAGAAAGTTTAAATGGTGACAGAGAGCTATAAATGAGAGTTATAAAGTTCCTTCAAGAAATTAAAAGCTTAAGTGAGTGTTGTAGTCTATCCAACATTGGGTGGTTACTCTATACTTTTCAGTGATCACATTTCAGCAGGCAAACTATAAAAACTAGTGAATTATTACTGAACCTTTTGATTTTGTGGGCAAAGGACTGACATCTACAGCTAGTGGAAACTGATTGTCCAATTGTTGGCATCCATTGTCTTTAGACTGCTGCCACCAATTTAATAATAACCAAAATTCATTCATATCAGAATCACAATAGAGTAAGGAATGTATTGTGTCAGGGTTTCTGAGTAGTCGCTATACTCAGTCTTAGTTTTCATATTGAGATATATGTTTTCCACACCATTATCCTGGAAGCAAGATCACCTTTCTAGAACATGCAGTAAGCAATGACAAATTTAACTAGAATTTAATATTTTGAACAAGTCTACATTGTCCATAGTGAAAATCATTTTATGAAAATGTTGGGAGTTTTAAAAAACAAGAAAATAATGAATATAATGTTTACTGAGTAACTGAAACCTAGTCTTGGCATTTAGAATTTACTTTCAGATATTAGATTTGTACTTTAGTGCATTTTGAGTAAAATAAAAATATCATTTTCCAGTGATTAAGAGAAAAATACAGTTGCATATTCAAGTAATGAGCAACCTAAGAGAAATTTCTGAGCTTTACTTTTTTTTGTTTCTGTTTCATCATGTGTAAAATGGGGCTGAATAAATCTGGCTGGACACCAGACTGACAGAGAAGTCCTCAATAAAAGTTCATTGTTATACTTATGAAAAATATCAAACATTGTTTGTACTATGATGGTGGTGGTGGTGGTGATGGTATGTGTGTGTGTGTGTGTGTGTGTGTGTGTGTGTGTGTGTGTGTTAGAATGCGGAATTGTTAAGTAGACAGGCTGATCTAGAACTCACTATTATCCTGTTCTTGCCTCCTGAGTGCTAATATTACGTGTGAGTGACACTATGACCAAATCCAAATCTCTGAAGCTTGTAAAGTGCTATAAATATATGTTAGGAAAGACTAAAGAAAGGTAAATACTACACTTGGCTTTCTTAGTTATTTTCAGATAACACAAACTGGATAACTTGATACTTCATAATTTTACTGAATTTTATTCACAAATTACATATGGGCCCCTGCTGCTCAATTTCAATTAATGAGATGAAGTATCTTAGTGTTATGACAAAAAAACTTCTATGCAGGTCAATTTATAATCTTAAAAAGAGTGAAATAGGTATTATAATACACTTCACATAGTTATGCTTCTATATCCTTTCCCAAACATGAAGATGCCTTCAGGACAATACTCAGGTAAAAAAGATAAGATATATACTAGGGTGTGGTTCATGGCTAGAGATTTTGCAACCTAACTCTTAAACAAATTATGAATCTATAAGTTGAGTATATTATGGTTTAGACTTATACTTCCACATGAACATATTGCCAAGATGTTGACCCAGGTAGAGAAAGAAAATGAAAATATTGTCTATGATTTAAACAGTACAGTAATAACCTAATGATAAAACTTTATCATAAAAATTTTTATCATATATTCCCAGGTCTAAAGTGTCTAGATACAATATGTAGAAAACCATTGAGTTCATGAAATAAAATATTTTCATGTTATTCATGCTTATTCAAAAATTCCACAACATATATCTTGTAAATTATTCTAATAAGATGGTTGTTCCAGATTAAAAGAATACTGAAATTGAATTCCTGAATTACATTTTGAAATTATGAAATATCATATTAAGTATATGATAATTATTATGAAGATGTGTAAATAATTTGAGTTAGCAGTGCTACAATACTCAAGGGTAAATTAAAAATTTTGAGCTAATGTCATCAACACAAATAATCTGACAAAATCATGCATCTATGGGAGAATTTTTACTTTTATTAAAATAATAACAATTTATTATATGATACATTCCATCACAGTCTCTATAAATTATTAATTACCTAATGTTAGAGTATCTATTTTCCTTAAACATTAATTACTAATTAAATGGTGTTTTTAGGTAAATGTTATAAGACTTGATTACATGTAAATTATTGAAAAGATGGAATTCATGTATGTGCATATTTATGGAATCATTATTTTCCCTTTCTATCTTGTTATTTCACTGCTATTCACAATTTCAAAATGTACATTCACAAGAAACTTTGAATGTCATCTCTTTCAGAAGACTTTAAATGTCTTTGAGTAGTTCTGTATTATTGAATCATTAATTCTGGAGATAAAAGCATATACATTAATTTAGAGCCTGCCAAACATTAAACTAGTGAATGGCTTAAGTATGAGCCATAATGTGCTACTTTCCCAAACATTTACCCCTGAGTATGTGAAAGCAATTTTTGTACTAAATCATCATTAAAATATATTTCTCTAGATTGTCTATAATACATGCTTGTGTGTCAAACTACCTCTCAGTCTCTCTCTCTCTCTCTCTCTCTCTCTCTCTCTCTCTCTCTCTCTCTCTCTCTCTCTCTCTCTCTGTGTGTGTGTGTGTGTGTGTGTGTGTGTGTGTGTGTGTGTGTGTGTTTGTGTGTGTATGTGAATGTATGGTAAGCTAAAGAAGCAAATAGAATACATATTATATCAATAATAGTTTCCTAATCAAATTCCTTTACACCTTAGACTTCATTCATTCTTAACATGCTGCTTAGGCATTCATTTCCTTCAGGTGAAAAGGGGGAATGCTTATGCTTTTATTTGCTTCTTGTAGATAATTAAAATTTTGCATTCACACTAGCACTCTATTGATGCATCTCTTGATCCTTAAACATCTGGTCTATTCTTTAAAATGCATGGAGTTCACTGACATCAACCCTTGCTGATAATCAGAGGACCTTCAATTAAGTACCTACAAGGCAACCAATGATAAACAGGAAAAATGATGGAACAAATTTGCTGAAGAATTCTTTCATAGTCTGTTTCTCAAAAGCAATTAGAATCACTTCTTTTGGGCTTGGAATTAATGAATTTTCATTAAAATTTAAATTTCAAATGATTCCAAGGATATCAAACTTGAACAGTTGAGCTGATTGTCTACATAATAAATCACACTGCAGGAACATGTCAAGAAGACTAATGTAACTTCTTTGCTATCCCCAGTTTTGTTTCTCCTTGTCAGTGCTGTGTGAATGTACATAATTGCTTTTGCTTCGTTGAAGTAGATTTCAGAAAACCCACTGTTATTACACTATATTTTTGTCTTTTAAAAATTATGGTTCAGAAGTTGGATAAAGCGAGTCCCATTACACACACACACACACACACACACACACACCATTGTAATAATTGCATGTGATGCAAATTTCCTAAATAAAAAGTTATTTTTTCACACTATGATAATTTGGTTATATGAAGAAACAACATTCTGTTATTAATACACCTCATGTATGAAAGTAATGCTTAAATTGACATCACGTTTATTTATTTGACAGAAAAAAATACTGTATGTATGCAAGTATCTGTTTGCAAGGTTAACCTCTAAACTGCAGGTTCAGTATCTGTGGATTAAAAACTGCAGATAAAAACTATTTCTATAGTTTGTATCTATACTGATCTTTCAACAACTATATTGCATGCTGATAAGTTAATTCTAATATGTTATACTGACCTAGCATGTCTACCCTCATCTGATCTGCTACTAGAAAACTATAAGTAATATAATGCATATTCTATTTGTTTCTGTATCTTGCCATACATTCACATACATGTACATAAACACACACATATAAATTATTTTATATGTAAAAAGCATTAATTTAATTTTTATATGTAATGGAATGATTTTGTTAGGGACCACTATTTACAATTTTTGGTATTATCATATTTTTCTTGGTGAGAAATAAACAACTGATTATATCAAAGAAAAAGTATTCCCATTGTGATTAAAGAAGTCAATGATCCCTGACATGACTTCTTATTCAAATTCTGGTATGAGTGATACTTTAAGTAACTGGTATTCTTCACATCACATTTTGGTATGATAACAAACAGCTGAAGTCATAACCAAATAATATTTTAAGAGAATTTCAAAACATAATTCAACTAAAATTTATGTTAGGTGAAGTTTCATAATTATTTGAAACGCAAACATTTTCAAAATAGATTTTGAGATTATCTACCGTAATACAGAAGTAAAGTAGATGACTGAGAACATTAGGCATATAGTTCTGCGTTTTCAAAGCCCACATTGGTTTAGATCAGCCTGAAAACATGAGAATACTTGTAATTCCTATTATTCAGAGAAAAGTTTACTAGTTCACACCTTTTTTAAATTAACTATAGTAAAATCAATATCCTGAAATAGTTGGTTCATCTATCTGAAATTTTAGAAACTTGAAGGATACTATATTTTACGCTGAATCATACTAAAGTAGCTAAAAACTTTTCTGTCTTTATTAAGATATGTTTAGTTCACTTTGAGCTGGTGGTATAATAAAACACTAGTTTTAAAATATTACTGATAATTTTCTTTTAAAAGCTATGTTTTTTATACATGGCATGAAGCATAATAGACATGAACATTTATTAAGTTCAAAAATAATCTATTGATTTATGAAACAATACTACTTTTTGGAAGTCATATAGTAGATTCTACAAGTAATTATCAAAATTTTACATATGTTATATGTGTTTTGAATGTTTCTCTGTAGAATACTTTGATTATTTTTCACTCTAAGTAGTAAAGAAATTTTAACTAAGCATTTTAAAATGTTGGTACAGTGATTACTGCATACAAATATATTATTTAATTTATCAATCAAATCTTGCACATGTTCTGTGAATATCTATCTTATTGACTTCTCAGTACAGATCCTGCCTGAGTCCATGGGAGCTTTGAATTTTTTACACCAATTTCAACTAGCCATGATTCCTCTGAATTTGAATTGTATTGAGAAATGTTTGATAAACAATAACGTATTACCTATTGGCATTCCATAAATTAAAGCACCACAAAATATCATCTCCATGTTCACCTTAAATTGGCTTAGAGAGGCATATGCCAAGATGGAGAAATATGGTTGCAAGTATTCTACATAGGTGATATGTATTTACAATATAGTTAGTAGCAAGACAGCAGTTAACTATACAGGTTCAGGAAAGGAAGAAATGGGAAATGAAATGTTGATCCAATGTCAATCATATGACAGTCAACATAGGACATTTGGTATGATATGAGACAGATGAAAGCAATTTTCACTAAACCACTTATTATCTCTGTAGATCATATAACTACAAATGAAGTGAATATCTTTTGTGCCTTACTATTAAGTTGGGGGTTGTAGTCTGTATTGTGTATATTCTGCCAAATGTTCAAGTAGAAAGGCTTGGTCCCATTTCTGTACTATTGGAAATCAGTGGGACGTTCAGAATTGGATCCAAGTACGCCAAACCTCCAATTCCATTGTTCTCGATATTTTTTCACAGGAGCAGAAATTTGACTCACACATAAGTAATATATGACCCCAAACATTGATCAAAGGGTTGTGAAGTGCCATCAACAATTTATTTAAACTTATTGGCATCAAGAATTGACTAGTAAGGAGATTCTAAGAATATAAAAAGCCTTTCACGACACTAAAATCATTGTAAAAGTAAAAATTCTAAATCACACACAATGCTTCTAATCAATGCTACCTTGGACTCCATAGTATATTAATGTAGCAAATAAATGAGCAAAATTTAATGATAGATACTACTTGCATCATGCTCCCTAAGAACCTGACTTACAATTAGGATACAGTAAAACTTCATTGTGAGGATCTACAATGATCCTGTATATAAAAAGTATATATAACACCCAATGCTTTTCTTTTTTGTCCTCATTTATTCAATAATAAATATGAAAAATAAATTTAAAATGGTAATTTCAAATTCACTAATGCTTTCACTGAATTTCTTCTTCTATTCTTTTAAATTTAAAGAAATTACTTCAATGTCATAGAATAATCAAAGAGCACCATGAGATATTTTTACAAATTATGTTGCCACAAGCTTGCACATTATAAACACAAGTGTCATTATTTGCCTTGTTGCAGTGAAAATGGTTTCAGATGACTTGAAATATTTCCACCTGTTTCAATGTTATAAACTATTCTGCATTTTGAAGAACTGAGTATCAAATTATGTTAACATGATGTATAATGTTTCAAGCTCCTTGACCCTCTAGTCTAAAGAGATACTTTTCTTACTATTCAAAGTCAGCTTGTTAACAAAGTTCAAATGTTACTTGAAAATATGCCATCTAATTATGTAAAATCCATAAGTACCATGAGAATGGCTTACAACTCTGCCTTTTATACAGAGTTGTAAGGGATTTGAATTACCTTACTTATTTTTCCTGATTTTTAACCTGCCTTTCCTGACTTGTTTGCATCAGTGTAGAATGTAAGAACTATGGAGACTGGCATTTTACTTACAATACATGGAAGGATCCAAATTGTTTTCTTTATGAATTTGATTCTCTCTGTTTGGGGATAATTGTTACTAATCATTCCCAAAATGTCACTGCAAGCCCTTTGCCAATATTCATGATCCTTCCACAAGGAAGAAATTTCTTCATTTGTTAAAGGTACTATAATCTTTGTTGGGTCCCTTCCAGTTAGTTGGCAAACACTTAATTTTCCTTTTAAAATCAAATCAGAGATATTTTCTATATATGTCTTCAGTTTTTAATTCTGTTTATGTGGCAGAAATACACATTCTAGTATATTCCCTCTGTGTCAAAAATTAATTACATGTAGCATTTGTAAAAACTGTGTAAGTTATGCAGCATCACATGATGTATTCACAGGCATTGTGTAATATTGGAGAAAATAATCTAATGACTAAAGTTTTCTGTTTCTATCCTTTCTTTAAAAAAAATATCTTCTGGCCAGGCAGTGGTGGTGCACTCCTTTAATCCCACCACCCGCATGGCAGAGGCAGGCAGAACTCTGTGAGTTCAAGGCCAGGCTGGTCTACAGAGTGAGTGAGTTCCAGGACAGGCTCCAAAGATACAAAGAGAAAGCCTGTCTTGAAAAAACAAAAATAAATTGCATTCTGATTTCAAAGGTTTCTTTAGCATCAGATGATAGCTATCTTATGAACCACAGCAGACAAGCAAATTAAAACTCGCTTCCAGACACATTAAGATAACAGAGATTTATGTCCATAACACTTTAGACCCTGTGAACAGAGCCTAGAGTCCTCACTTTATTATCTCCTCCACCAGCAAGCAACCAGTGAGAGAATACCTTTCATCCCTACTTAGTTTCTGTCCTCGGGATGTACAATGAAGGGATAATGTCCAAAAATCCTCTGGTGGGCTGAGAAACCCTAGGCAGGAGAGTTATTATGCTTATAACAGCTTTTAGAGAATCATAGAAATATCACCATACAAATGCCCACTGGTATTTACCACTTTGAGATTTCCACGTAAACTAACCTCCTTTCAGAAGAAATCTTCTGTACCAAATGTTCACTTTTTCAACATGTAAAACCCACAAAGTCCATGAACCACAGCACACAATTTCCACTTCAATGGAAATAAAGGGGCCCATCCTTAATAGGACAGTTTGCCCTGTCACTTTCTGAATGGAGATGTAGGAGGTGTGTGATAAGGAGGGGGTAGATAAGAAAGGGGAGGAGATAGGAGGAGAGCAGAGAGGGAAAACTGTTTAGTATGTAAAATAAATGAAAAAAGTTATTTAAATAAAAATAATAAAGTTTTTCATGACATAGAATTAATGACTTCTAATTAGAAGAGATTATGTTTTAGTCCTTTGACTCCAAATCCTAGAAAGATCCACCTGTTTCAAACTTTCTTGGCTAACAATTATCTTGATTATTTAATGAACACAGATTCAAGTATCTGTGAAATGTTTGGGTAGTTTTCTATGTTAGTGCTTCAAATATATTTTAATCAGTTTGTAATAAACTAGGATATTGTTCCTAATAATTAGAAATATATTCAAAATCAAAACAGGGAACAAATGCAAGTTATACAGGTGCAAAATAAATCTTCTTTTTCAACCTAGAACTCATTGTTTAGTGTGAGTTTCAATACATACAAGAAGAAACAAGAGGGCAAAAAAGGATTATGGGATTGATGATGTTGGTTCTAAAAGAATGGGTAATAATAAAAACTAATGTGATAGGTTTTTATAAAGTTTCTCATTATATCCATTACTCTGTCAATTGCATACTATAAATTAAAGGTAAGTCAGCTGCTAAAAATCTTATGTAGCATGAAAGAATAATTTTTGTGGCTTTACCATTTCCTTTAACACCTACTCCTATTGTAGTGTTTTGTCATTTGCCCCTGCTACTGAACATTCTTTTTTTAATGATAAATGTTTGGAATTTAGCCAGATCCAGCTAATAAATAAATAAACTGTTTGCTGCTAACTTTGAAGGTACTAGTAGAAATCATCATGTAGTCATTCTGAAAGATTTACATTTGCAAAAATGTGTTCACCACTTCCTTTAGCATTTTAAGCAGATTGTTGATGAATAATGTTTCATGAACTAAATGGTTAAAGTAACCCTTCTTAACCCCTTTGCCCACTATTCTTGACTCTGCATACATTCCTTCTTGTGTTAATTGGCAAATAGCCATGGTTTTTATGTCCCCCAGTGAAAGTTAGTAAGGGAGGAACATTAATTCTTTGAATTCACTAGGGTGTCATTTGGCAAATTACTGTATATAAGCAATAAATCAGAGTTTGGAGATACCTTAGGAAATCTCTTGCTTTTTCTGGTGCTTTCTAATTAATTACAAAGTTATTACATTTCACAAACGCACACATATTTTATATTATTAATACTGTGGCTATATGATCATAGATAAAGTATTATTTCACAATCTCCTCTGAATGCTTGCAGAAGCATATATGGTGGGCACCTGTACTTTACATTGTGGCTCATGTCTTTGAATTGCACATGAAACTCTTCTATCATTGCACTTGTACAGGAAAAAATGGTTTTAGTGCTCTTACTTTAGTTTTCAAATAATAATACATTTTTGGGGCTGGAAAGATGGCCCAGAAGTTAAGAGAACATTTTTATCTTTCCGAGGGCCTGGGTTTGGTTCCCTGCACCCACATCATGACTTATGAGAATCCTTAATTCCACTGCCGATGTATCTGACATCCTTTTATTTTCTCTTGTTGGGACCAAGAATGCATGGGGTGCACATACTTACTTGCAGGCAAAACTCTCATGAACACATAAAAATAAGTATTTTAAAGATGTGAAATGGTGAAGAGAGTGTGTGCTGTCTTGTTTTTATGTTAACTTGACATTCTAGGCTTGTTTGAGGAAAGGCAATACTAACTGAGAAAAGGCCTCCATAGGATTGGCTGTGGGCAAGACTGTAAGACATTTTCTAATTGAAGATTGATATTGGAGGGTCTAACTCACTGTAGGTGATACCACTTCTGGACTTGTGGTTTAGGATAGTATAACAAAGCAGGCTGAGCAAGCCATGAAGAGCAAGACAGTAACTAACAGCTCAACATGACCTCTGTATCATTTCCTGCTTCCAGGGGATAAGGAGCCTAGGGGCTCTCTCTCTCTCTCTCTCTCTCTCTCTCTCTCTCTCTCTCTCTCTCTCTCTCTCTCTCTCTCTCTCTCTCTCTCTCTCTCTCTCTCTCTCTCTCTCTCTCTCTCTCTCTCTCTCTCTCTCTCTCTGTCATCTTGGTCGTGGTGTTTCACCACAGCAAAAGAAACCCTAAGATACCACACAAGTAATGAAATATAGAGATTAATAAAATTATTTTGAAAAAGATATCTACCACTACAGCTAATATGTCAACTCCTGTTTGCTACTTTGAAGACCAATAATGAATTTTTGACTTAAAAGATTATACATGAATGATATTTTCTGATACATGAAAATGATAAGGGATTCAAATTCCATTGCTCATAAACAAAGTTCAATTGGAACAAAACTAGGCTTAAACCATGCATTTATTTTCTCATTACGCTTTTATATTACAAAAACATGGCTGAGTAGCTGAAATAGAGACCACATAGCATTAAATGTTTGCAATGTGTCCATTTAGAGAGAAATTTTCTGAAACCTGTGTTAGGACAGAACACATACAAAGAATTAAGACTGAATAGAGTAGTCAAATTTAGGTTGATTTCTAGGTCAATTATGAAAGGTGAGATGCAGAGTTACTAAGAGAAGGGAAGAGAGATATATGAAAATGGTTGGAAAATTGGGTTCTAGAATATTTGCATCCATGTGCCATGCCGTAATCAAGGAAAGAAGACATTATTTTTTTTTTGCTTTAAGGGGAATTGTGAGTAGACTGGAGAGGAACAAAGCAATGCAGAGATGCAGAGAGAGGGGTGAATAGGAGTAGGAGATCTCATAGTTCCAATATTAGAAAAACACCTAGAAAATAGTTAATATAACTATACTATACTTTTTTATTATTTCAAGTTCTAAATACAAACACAATTTATTAGTAATGAAACATTTTGTTGAACTTTGAATGTAAGATATCCTTTCCCTAGGCTCATGGGCTTGAACATTTGATCCATAGCTGATGTTGATATCTGAGAAAGTTGGGAAATTGGGAGGTGATATCATGATAAATGGAGTGAATGACTGAGGCAAGTCTTGAGGTTTCATCATCCAGGTCCACTTCCTGTTCACTCTCTGCATTTTCAGTACAGATACAACCTGATCTTCTACTGTTGTGTTACAATTTTTTCTCTGTCTGTCACCATGTTTTCCCTGCCATACTGCACTGTATCCCATTGGAACTATAAACCAAAATAAACACTTCGTCCTTTAAAAATCTTTCATTGTGTATTTCTTTCACAGAAACAAAAATAGAAACTGAAATACAGTTTGTAATTATGAAAAAAAAGCAAGAAGAGGACTATCTATAAAACTGAACATTAACTATTAAAATAGTTAACCTGTATATAGGATTCTTAATTGAAGGTACCAACCAAACCCAGAGGTAAATTGCTAAAGTTGTAAAAAAAATAACGAAACAGAAATACTCATAATTTAAATACATGGACATGCACATATTTTCCTGTTATCACTAAAACCATTTATGTGAGCAAATCAAACCTAATTAGGCCATTGGCAGGTAAATAAAATATGCAAATGTTTGATTTTGGCAACACTTTCTGTACTGGGAGTCATTACAACAATCTGAAAATTAACAATCATGATCTTTCTTGTGATAATGATGGTTATGTTCTCAAATTTTAGAACACTGTTAGACCCGTATACCTCAAGCTATAATAACATCTCATCCTTTGCGATTACAAATTTAATTTCTTAATAATCCTAGGGGAATAAATTCTCCTAGTCTTGAGGATTCCAGACAATGAATATATATTTAAAACTCAGGATTTGTAAACAGTTATACTCACTAATGCAGAGAACACAAAGGAATGCCAAGTCATGTCTCTCTAGGGCATTACAGGTAGGAAGCCAGGCAGGTTTGCAAGTAACTACACTGTAATTAAGATGGAGATAAATGCATTGATAGAAGAAGACAGGGACAGAAGATTTCCTCTAATGAGAAATGTTGTAAATGACTTTATGTAATATTAAAGTCTGTATATAGAAGCAACCTAGTAACTCCATTAATAAGGATACCAAAAGAAGATATGACATATTGCAAAGACATGAGAGTGCAAAGTGGTGTCTACTTCCCTGTCAGATAAACCATGGTAGGGACTTAGCTACCAGAATTATTAACAAGCTCCATGACAATTCTAATGTATTAGTTCTTCAAAATGTCATTTTAGAATTTTTCTAGGATATTTGTAGAAAGAGACACACAGGGAGAATGATTATGGAAGAGCAGAAAAATGTGAAAGCCATAGATTTTATGTTGATTGAAGCAAGACCTAGTGTTTGTAAAGAAGAGGTAGAGAAGAAGTCAGTGCAACACCAAATGTACATCACCAAGCAAATTCTGACCATATATGTAAATATGCTATTGTTAACCATACTTATATATTTATAGATAACTTGTATATTACATATATAAATATAAATATATTTATAGATGAAAACTATATCAAGCTTAAACTATTTATACCAAACTAATCTTCATTGACAGGAAATGGGGCAGTCTGGAATGTAATTGAAGTTCTATTTTTTCTCAATATATGTTTTTGTTTAAATTAGAAACGTGAATGATTCACATGTCAGTCCCAGCTCCCTCTACCACCTCTCCTCCCTTCTCCCTCCACCAGCCCCCCAGCCTCCCAGCCCCCCACCCAATCCCCACATCATTCCCCAGGGAGGGTGAGACCCTCCTTGGGTGAGATCTCTAAAGTCTGTCATTTCATCCTGGGCAGGACCTAGGCCCTTCCCCATGTGTCCAGGCTGAGAGAGCATCCTTTTATTTGGAATGGGCTCCCAAAGCTATTTTTAATTGAAAGGCTAGTTTAAAAAATATTCTTAGTGTTTGGAAATCAATCAGTACTATTTTATGTGCTTTTCTACAATGTATGCCACACTTAAATAAAAATCTTAAAAATTATGTTGTATGAGAAATACAGCAAAAATTCATAAAATACTCTAAATAACTTCACAGCTAAATAATATCCTTCAGTCACCTAATAATTATAAGAAATTGAAATAATAAACCATGGAAGAAATGTCCCATACTATGCTACAGATGATTTGAGTATGAGGAGATAACTTACATTTTAAAACAGATTTTTATTTAAAAAATGTTATGTACATAAGTGCTGGATATCACGTATATCTGTGTAAAACATGCATGTACTGTTTCCTCAGAGATCAGAAGAGGAAATTGAATTCCCTAGAACTGAATTAACAGATGGCTGTGAATAGCCATGTCACTGCTGGGAACCAAACTCAGGTCTTCCAGAGCTATGGTACTGAATATGAATATTCATGTCCAACCTTAATGTATCCTCTGAAATTTAAAGTTGTACTTAGTTATTAATTTAAAATATACTCTAAACTTGTTTTAAAAATTTCAAATTAGAATGCTCAAATGAAAATTCTTGCTATATTTTTAAACATTCTCTTACACATTTGCTACCTCAATAAAAGACATAGGACAGTTTAACTTTCTTCTTTCCTATAACAATCTTGTTGACTACAAGTTGAATTTCATTACCTATATGTCTCTACTACAGTCATTGCATGCAAGATAACATGGATTCTACATTAATAATATAATCACTGATCTTTTATCTCCATCTGTAAGTCATATGTTAACCATCTGCCTTCTGAGTCTAACTAAAAACTAAATGATTTTCCATGACTAAGAAATTTTAAATGTTAGCTAGATGTTGTCTAGTTCTCCAACCCAACAGCTGGCCATGATTTATATACACCACTTCTTCCTATGAATATGCAAACTCACCACTACCCAAAATTCTCTGAATTAGTAGTTTTTCCTTTCACAATGACATTCTTTTTATTATCATTCTAAGAAATCAAAATATGTGATATTCAAACACAACACTTTGACATAGGATCATTTTCAGATGGAGGTAAATGAATATCAGTTAATAGAGAAAAATAACTTCCCAGAGTATCATTTTCTACATAAACGAAGAAACTTCTAATAAAAAGAAAATTATCACAAACTGCTCTTGTGGGATATTATTTTAAGATGTGCTGCATTTGTTTATGTTGTGGAATATTTGTCTAGTGATGCAAAGATGTGCAGCATTCTTTTACATTGCATTTGTTAGACTGTGAAGCTATGTTACTTTACCTGCTCAAAACACCTGCTGGGTCTGGTAAAGAACCGAATGGCCAATGGCTATGCAGAAGAAAGGATGGGTAAAGTGGCAGGAAGAGAGGCTAAATAGAAGGGGAAATATGGTAAGGAGAAATATAGGAGCAAAAGAAGAAGAGGAGGACTCGAGGGGCCAGCCATTCTACTACAACAGCAAGACATGAAGAAATCAGTAAAGAAAAGATATATGAAAATAGTGAAAGGTATAAGTCCAGAGGCAAAAGGTAGATGGGATAAGTTACCAAAGACTGGAAAAAAAAAGACAAGTCAAGCCTAGGCTGTGCATTCTTAAGAATAAGCCTCCGTGTATTTATTTGGGAGCTAGGTGATAGGCCCCCAAAAGATCAAAGAGTAAAGAGTTAAAACAACCAACTACAAACTTCTTATCCACAGGAAGACTAAAAGACATGCCAAAAATAGGATTTTGAAAGCAATTTTGACTTCATTTACTGAATTTCCTCCTCATTCTTCTTCTTCATTTTGTCTTGTTTGTTTGAAACAAGTTTTCTCTGTATTCCTTCCCAACCTGTCCAGGAACTCACTCTGTAGACCAGAGTGGCCTCCAACTCAGAGATCCGCCTCCCTCTGTCTCCTGACTGCTGGGATTAAAGGTGTACGCCACCAATGCTCAGCTTCATGTTTCTTCTTTATATACTCATTTTTCCTTGTTCAAAGTTACATATAATGGCAAATTTCTTATTATTTTTTTTTTTTGGTTTTTCGAGACAGGGTTTCTCTGTATTGTTTTGGAGACTGTCCTGGAGCTCATTCTGTAGACCAGACGGGCCTCGAACTCACAGAGATAGGCCTGTCTCTGCCTCAGGAGTGCTGTATTGAAGGCATGAGCCACCAACACCCAGCCTACTGCCAAATTTCTAATCTCCATTTGGGGTTATTCAAGCCTAAATTTGAATGCTGCATACTGCATATGTTAACAAGATTCTTCTCTGTTTGTTTCTTCTTAGACTGTAGTTTTCCAGGGAAAAAAGATTCCCCCCTCCCCTTATGGCAAGTATCTAACTCATTGTTTTCATATACATGTAAGTTTAATAGTAAAGTTTATAAAATATTTTTCAGCAATCCAACTCAAGTTGGATATCCAGTTTTCTTCTATTTTTCCTTCACTTTATGTGGATTTATGCATGTTTTAATTTTTATTTCTATCTCTCATTAGGGAATATAATATTCACAATTTAGGAATATTTCTCAACTGCTAATCACTACAAACCTGGAGCTCTCTCAAGTGAATGCTGTCTAGTGAATGATTTGACATATTTATTGAGTGCTGGGTTTGAGTACTAAGGTTGAATGAACAACAGTTCTCAATTCGTGAATGCATTTGTTTAGTTGCAGGGAACATTACAACAAGGATCTGAACTTTTATGAAAAACTACAGATATTCTTGATGAATGTAGATATATGAAGGACCGCCTATTTATCTCAGTCTAATTTGAGGCCACTGTATTCAAATCTCTAGATTCCCCAAGACACTGCAGAGATTTTGGGAACAGATATCTAGAAATGTTCGATGACATTGCAATTGCTACCTTAGTAAGGCTCAACCTCAGAATAAGCTAATTCTTGGAAAATTCTCCATTATTATCTGAATATGAGAAAATAGGTAGTCTTCAGAGAATATCAGGGACATATCTCACTTGAAAGGGGGTACTCATCTTGTATGAGAGTGCCATAGCATATTTCACAATTTATATCCATATATATGTGTGCTTATGTATACCAATAGTAAAGAAGAAGCAATAAATTTGAGATAGAGAGGAGCATGGAAAGAGTTGAACAGGGTGGGGATATAATGTAAATATAATTATCAAGTATGAAATTCTTTCAAAAAGTAAGTTTAAGCAAAACTCGGTATTGAGCCTGCATCACAGGTCAGCTTTTCTTTTTGTCCACTTCTGCCTCCTATTCTTTTCTCCCTTTGTGACAGTCTGAATGGAATTCCTCAATAAGTATCATAAACACTGAACTCCTTTGAGTCTGCTTTGTAGAGAATCCAAACTGTAATATTCTATTCAGCATTTCAAAGAAATAAAGAAGAATATTAGAATATTTCTTTTTTTCTCCTTAGCTTCCAGGAGTTGTATTTATCACTAGCTAACAAAGCCCCAGAATTATTTCATGTACGTTATTTCTCTTTAGAATATATAACATGGTACAATGAATATAGAGATGGCATCAAAATTATCCCTACCAAGTCATTCTACTTTTCCAAATTAAGTCCAGCAGTCAGCCTGGTTTAAGGTATTGTATTTTATTAAATCTGTGAAAACATCCCTACCCAACTTCCACTCCTCTCCTTTATGCTCCTTTTAAAATAAAGATCATTCATTAATTTCATTTCTCAAAAAGCTGTCCTTTCAAGTGTCATGCATCCTTCTTTTATTAGTTTTCCTGCTACTACCTCTTTCTATGCCATAGAAAACGCTGTCATTTACATAAACTCTTTAAATTATTTCCCTTGTCAAAAGTTCCATTAAGCTTGAAGGCCTAAGAAACAATCTCTTACAGCCACGATTTTTCTACTTGTGATCAAAGTTCCATGTGAGCTAGATGATTACTTTAATGCCATTTCTTTAATTTGCACCATCTCTACATAGTACAAGAAATAATGGACTTTTCTACAGGTGTCTAATCATAGGAGCTAATTTCAGATTAGAGAAAGGCACTATTCTATGGCAATGTTTGTAAGGGCTTTCTAATTTAGCCAACTGGATATTTTGAAAGCACTGCCTAATGTGCAAGCTACCACACTTCATAAAATGAATCCAAACTGCAACATCCATTTGGCATCATAAAGAATACAAAGCTTAGTTGATGGAAGCAGAAGCAGACACAGAAGGTAAGCACCGAACCAAACTCCTGGAATCCAGTTGCAGAGAGGGAGGAGTGACGAGCAAAGAGTTCAAGACCAGGCTGGGGAAAACTACAGAAACCGTTAACCTGAACAAGGGAGAGCTCGCGGACCCCAGACTGAAAGCTCAGAAACCAGCATAGGATCGAACCAAGCCCGGTGAACATAGGTGCCAGTTGGGAGCACCGGACAGTATATGGGGCCTCTGGTATTGGAACAGTATTTAACCTTAGTGTACAAATGAACTTTGGGGGCCCATTTCCCGTAGTGGGATACCCTCTCAGCCTAAACACATGGGGGAGGGCCTAGGCCCTGCCCCAAATGATGAGACAGATTTTGTTGATCCCTCATAGAATGTCTCACCCTCCCTGGGGAGCAGAAAGGGGATGGGATGGCTGGACAATGGGGTCATGGGAGAATGGGAGGGAGAGGGAACTGGGATTGATATGTAAAATAATATTGTTTCTAATTTAAATAAAATAAAATAAAAAGAATACACAGCTTCTTCTGTTTTACTTTTTAAATTTTATGTTAATTGTATCAAAGTTTTACATGAATTATGCCCACGTAGCTCAACCTTGCAGTGCCTATAGCAATAAGACAAGGGCATCGGGTTCCCTGGAACTACAGTTAAAGACAGTTTTGAGCAAGCAAATTAGTATTGGGAATCAAGCCCAGGTCCTCTGGAAACGCAGCCCTTCTCTCTCTCTCTCTCTCTCTCTCTCTCTCTCTCTCTCTCTCTCTCTCTCTCTCTCTCTCTCTCTCTCTCTCTCTCTCTCTTTATTAAAATGGCATTTCACAGTTCTGTTCAACTCTTTTCTTATTAGCTGATGAACATAGTGTGTTTTATTCTAACTAACAACATCTGATTAGAAACTAATTTTCCTATGTAATAAGTAGAAATTCCACCTGGATTAAGTACTCTTTGCATAGATAAGGAAAAGTTTAATAGGGTTAAAGAAAGGGGCCCAAAGCAACCAAGTGAAATGAAGTAGAAAACAAAGCTTAAGGATAAGGGAATGCCACAAATAACCAATATCTGACTGTATATTCTCTCCCACTCATCCCTCAGTGGAGTAACAGTATCACTCACCTTTCATGCTTAGGGATCTATACAGAGGAGGAGGGAAGATTTTAAGAGCCCCACCACACCCCAGGGATGGTAAATTGCTTCAAGGAAACAGTGTATTTCTGATGCCCCCATCACTAACCCAGAAGTTATCTATAGTTGATATCTACTTTCAAATGAAAGTTTAGTTTACTCCAAGGGAGTGTCACTGGGAAACAAATCACTCCATTCCCAGCAGTATATGTGAAATACAAATGAACCCAAGGGCCAACAGCCAAGCCTAAATGAATCCAACTGCATCTTTATAGGTTCTGCCTCATAAAGTTAAATTAGGGCATTTTTAAGCCTTGCAGATCCTTTGCAAATACATTACGACTTCCAGTTTTGTGTTTTTATATGATTGCTGTGTGCCCAAACGTGTGTCTCTGCATCCATTTTTATTACTTGTTCATTTCTTTTTTACTGTTTCTTTGTTTTACACTATTCAAATTTGTTTGCTTTTGGTTTATCTTACTTTATTTTATGTTTTCTTAGATGTCTGTTTGTTTTCTATAGTGAGATAGAAAGGGTATGGACCCAAATAGGCGGGGAGGTAGGGTGAAATTGGGAGGATTAGGGGAAGGGGAAACCATGATAAGACTATAATGTTTGAAAAAATATTTTAATAAAATTTAAAATATAGAAATCACAGGGGATACACTTTTG